>NC_135497.1:22494667-22794667 GCF_052857255.1 Amblyomma americanum | reverse complement strand
TTATTTTTTGAATGTGCATATTATGAAATGTTTCGTTTATTGTTAATTGATATTTATTATTGTCTATCATTAACTATTTTCTATTGTGATCATGTTTGCTCATTGTTTTTTATCTTTTGTCCATTCGGCCCCCGTTTTCCATGATGTGTGATCGGGGTGTAGGCCTTGTCAGGAGGTATGCTTGGTCTACCTCCTTTAGCCTCACCTCGAGGGCATATTGTATATAATATGGCCAAATAAACATACTACTACTACTACTACTACTACTCTGAGAGTTCACAATGCTAATAAAAAAAAATGAATGTATACAGCGCAACGAGATATCTTTGAACAGGGATGCTACCGAAAGTTTCAAGTTTCAAGCTTGTTGAGTAAAGCACACAGTATAATAGTGAATGCAATAAAATCAGTACAAAAGGGGGTCTCATAGTGCACGACTGTCAGGGAGACCTCCTAGAGCAAAGCAAGTGGCGTGAAATCGCAAATAAAGAAAGGCAGCGTATCAAGTAGTTAGCATAAATATACAACCTACAGAAAAGCGACGGAAACAATATTATTGGTGAAAAACGGAACAAAAAGTATATACAGCAACAAATTTGAAACAAAATGCAAAGAAAATGAAACTTTAAACAAGGACTACTACTGTTTAGGCATGTCAACTACACAGCAAATGAATTAAATACTCTTTAATGCGATGATGAAATGAGTGAACAGTAAACGACGCCTTAATTTCACATGGTAAAGTATTCCAACAGAATATGCCGGCAAACATTGTAGTAAATTTTCCATAATTCAATAATTGCGTCGGCAGTTAACGGTGATACTCAGTAGCCTTGGCAAAAATCGACAGCTATCCATTTATAACACATGGATGAATGAGTCCATGTTTTCATGGATTCATTCATCCATGTGTTACAAATGTTACAAAAGGCGCAAGGGCATCTTTGTCCAAAGAGCGTCATGTCACAAGGTAGTTTTCATTGCACAAGGTGGGGTCAAGAGACCATTTCTCAATCATTTCGCCCTAAAGAAGCCGAGCACCAGGTAAGGGGAAAGCTTGTACCCATTGTATCACCGGTGGGTACCCGGCGGCACTGGGGACCGAACCCCGCGCCTCCCGCATGCGAGGCGGATGCTCAAACCACTATAGGACACCGCTTCTGTGTAGCACATGGATGAAATGTATATGTGTGTAATGCATGTAATGCAAGCTTCTACCCGCACGGAGTGCCCCTGAGCAACTGTAAGTGCTTCGTGGTAGTATCCGGCTTCCATCTGAACGCAGCCAGCGCTTTGTTATAAAATAACAGCGGCCTGCTTCGTAGAACCGGTTGGTTGTGGCCTATGCAGAAAAGCAGCTCTTCCCACCCCCTTCTCCGCTGTAGAACGTGTGCAGAGCTGTCGCGCGGTTTCCGACCCGGAGCCAAGCGCAGCTGCGCCATCACGAACGACCGGGGTCTGAAAACAACCGGGCGTTGCTTCCAGCGATTGTTCTCGCACCGCTCGCTCCGTGAGCGGAGTTTGCCGGCGGAGCGCGCTGGTCGAGCAAGGCTTTCCAATACACTAACGTGTTTACTAAGGAAAGAGACGGGAGGGGGGGGGGAGGAATCGTAACAAGCACTGAGCGGCGCGAAACGAGTGCGCTGGGCAAACGGTCCCTGTCATTCGCACGCTTTCCGAGGTCCACCGCACAAATACCATTTAGGCAGCGCAAGTTGGGGCGACCGCCCGTAGCCTTTCACAGCTGGCTACAAGCATTGTCTCGTAATTGAGGTGAAGGCTCTGTGGGCTCTTTTGTTTTCAGGTATTAGCTTTCGTCCTGAGAGCCTCCACATTACTGCCACAGAGTTGTCCCTGACTGGCGGATCCCCGCAGCTGTTCGATATGCGCGCACAATCGAGTCCCCGACATCGTCGAGCGAAGTCGACTCTGCGCAACACAAACAATGCTGGTGAAGAGGAGTAAGGAAATAAAAAACAATAAGCGCCGGCGTTGTCACGGCGTGCGCGCAAGTCACGTCACGTCAGCTGCTGCCCGTTGTCACCTGCTCTCTGATGGCGCGGTGTCTCCGTCCATAGGCGCTGTGCGCAGGAGAGGCTGCTCGGAGGCCTCGCAATCGTCTTCACTCTAAACAGGAACACGCCTATGTGGGAGCAAAAAGGCAGTAGACTGTCCTTTAGCGCACTCCCTTTTATAGAAGGGAGTACGCTGAAGGACAGCTAACTCCCCTTTTACTCCTTTAGTGTTGAGAGTTTGGGAAAAAAAAAACGAACATTGTACTTCTAAACGTCGCTCACGATGCACGCTGCACCAGAGCATGAGCATGCTTCGGATATAGTTGGTTCTAGAGGTATTGTTAACAAATAAGCCCAATTATTTGATCAACAACGTCATTGAGCAGAGCGGAAGAAAGTGAACAAGGGAAGTCTGCACCGCCCGGGAAATAAAAATCGACGGACAATCGTGCGAACTGATGCGGCGAAGCTGCGATGGGGTGTTCGTTTTCGGTTTCGATTTGTCGCCATTACTTTTTCGTTCCAGAGCTCCGTGGGCTTTTGCTGGGTGAAGGCTTCTGGAGGGTGGAGGAGTGGGTTTGTGGGTGGGCGGTTGCCTCCGCTCATTACCTTCTGGTGGGAGGCGGATTATGAAGGGTGGGGGTGGGTTTCATTCCGCTGCTCCGTGGGTTTCTGGAGGGTGGAGGTGGGTGAGGAGTGGGTTTGCGGGTGAGCGGTTGGCTCCGCTCATGGCCTTCTTGTGGGAGGTGGCTTATGAAGGCTGGGGGGTGGGTTTCATTCCACTGCTCCGTGGGCTTCTGGAAGGTGGAGGGAGTGCACAGTGGAGGTGGGTAGGTGGTAGCTCCTTTCTTAGGCTTCTGAAGGGTGGGAACCTTCTTGGAGGTGGGCGAATGCGTGACAGTTGGCGCCTCTGGAGGGTGGAGGCTTCACTCATTTGCTCTCTGACGTCGACGTGGCGATTTGGAGAAATGAGCCTGTCAATGCGACTAATCGTTGAGAGGAGTGAAGCCCATCGTAAGTAATATCGATATCAGTTTTTAGAATTTCGAAAACGAGATTAACCTCAGCGCTGTGGCCCAACAAATTTTGGCTATTTCGACGAGTTACGTGCACTGGAGAGGTTGCTTTGCCTGCGAGCTTCTCGAAAGCACGTGTATTTTGTTGCGATGTAGCCGGAATGTGTAGGGCCACAGCGTCGAGGGTAACCGCGTTTTCGACATTCTCAAAACTGATATGGATATTGCTTACGGTGGGCTCAATAATTAAGCAGACTAACAGCAGTAGCTAAAAGTGAACTAAGTATTAGTTAACCAGCCTACTAGATAGCACTGCCTAGCTATATTTTGATGCGATACACCGCTGGCAATGTTATGCCGAAAATAATCCTCTTCTAACTCAGAAACCCTATTTAAAAAAATAATCTAAAGCCTTACTTAGGTGAAAAACACTTACATACGGGAAGCAAGTGTGTGATCGCACTGGGGTGTTTGAATTACTCACGCGAGGTCATGTGGTTGTGATGCCACGACTCTGTCGATTAGGCCTTTTTCGGCGTCAACGACGGCGCTGGTTTTCTGCGACACGGGGCCTTTAACGGTAGCGCGTTAAAATTCTCGTTTATTGTTTCCTGTAAGTGTTAGTTCAGGATATTGTTACGGGGAAAGAGCCTCTTCTTCTTCTTCTTAGTAAGCATGGCACTTCTTCGTTCGTCCTCTCACGCGGGAGGCCACTTCGTCTTCCATTGCCACTTCGTCGTAACATGACTCCCGGCGGCACGAGCGCCGTCTCGACGCTAGGCCGGTGGTCGAGAAGCGACGTGGTAGGGCTTGAGGCGCATGAAGTGAACAATATCGGCGGGTGGTCTACTTGATGAGGATGCAGGCGTATGAGGAGCAACTTCATACGCGACGTCGGTGACCTGACGCACCGCACGATAAGGGGCATGGTGGGGGGACAAAAGTTTCTCAGAGAGACCGACGCGGCGGGAAGGGGACCACAGAAGAACGAGCGACCCCGGTTCGTAGGTGACGTGGCGATGGCGATTGTCGTTCAGAGACTTCTGTGCTTGCTGGGACGCTTTTAGCCGACTACGGGCGATTTGGCGAGCGTCTGCAGCTTGAACAATGGCGGCACGGGCATAGGCGGTGACGGGACGGTCAGCGGATGGGACAAGTGTATCCAAAAGCAGGACGGCGTGTCTCCCATATAAGAGATAGAACGGAGAGTAACCAGTTGTGTCATGCCGAGAGGTGTTGTAAGCGAACGTCACATAGGGCAAGGCGAGATCCCAGTCTTTGTGGTCGGGGGAGACGTACATAGACAACATGTCTGTTAATGTCCGGTTCAAACGCTCGGTTAGCCCGTTCGTCTGCGGATGGTATGCTGTGGCAATCTTGTGCTTCGTTCAACATGAGCGCAGGATGTCGTCAACAACTCGAGACATGAAATAGCGCCCGCGGTCCGTGAGTAATTGACGAGGGGCACCATGTTGCAGAATAAGATTGAGCAAAAGGAAGTCAACGACATCGGTCGCGCAGCTCGTAGGCAATGCACGGGTGATAGCGTACCGAGTGGCTTAGTCGGTGGCTACTGCGACCCACCTATTTCCGGATTCCGAGGCCGGGAATGGTCCAAGGAGGTCGAGCCCTACACGGTGGAACGGCTCCACAGGCACGTCTATAGGGTGCAGAAGACCAGGAGGTTGTGCCGAAGGCTTCTTCCTGCGTTGACACCGCTCGCAAGTGGTGACATAACGCTTGACTGTACGGTATAAGCCAGGCCAAAAGAAGCGGCGCCGTATCCGATCGTAGGTTCTTGCCACACCAAGGTGTCCAGCTGCAGGCAGGTCATGGAGTTCTGCGATTATAGAAGAGCGCAGCTGCTGGGGAATGACTAGAAGGAAGGAGGGCCCGTCAGGACGGAAGTTTCGGCGATAGAGGATGCCATTTTTGGTACCGAAGAGCTGCAGGGAGCGCTTCGAGCTTCCAGAGCTGAGGCCCTCGATGATGGTTTGCAAATATGGGTCCTTGCGCTGCTCTTCGGCGATGTTGTGTAGGCCAGAAATGCCAAACAAGGAAGGGATATCGTCAGTGTCAGAGGTCAGGTGCCTCGACAGGGTACCGAGACAGGCAGTCAGCGTCTTGATGAAGACGTCCAGACTTGTACACAACAGTGTACGAATACTCCTGAAGGCGTAGCGCCCAGCGGCCAAGACGCCCGGAAGGGTCTTTCAGCGAGGACAGCCAGCAAAGGGCATGGTGGTCCGTGGCGACAGAAAAAGCGCGCCCGAACAAGTATGGCCGGAATTTCGCTACAGCCCAAACCAGGGCGAGGCACTCCCGTTCGGTAATCGAGTAATTTTGCTCGGCAGGTGAAAGCAGGCGGCTAGCATACACAACGACGCGGTCTGGACCCCGGGAGCATTGTGCGAGCACTGCTCCGATCCCGTAGCCGCAGGCGTCTGTGCGGAGTTCAGTAGGGGCCGCGGGATCAAAATGTGCCAGAATCGGTGATGACGTCAGCAGGCGGACAAGCGTGGAAAACGCATTTTGTTGATCGGGGCCCAGGTAAACTCTGTGTCGGTCTTCAGTAGGTCAGTAAGGGGACGAGCGATAAAGGCAAAATCTTGAATAAAACGGGAGAAAGTAGGAACACAGCCCAAGAAAACTGCGCACCAAGAAAACTGCGCACGTCCTTCTGGGACTGTGGACGCGGAAAGTTTTGCACCGCTTCAATTTTAGCGGGTCAGGGCGTACGCCAGAGGCGTCGACGAGATGTCCAAGAATGGTGAGTTGCCGGCGGCCGAATTGGCATTTTGACGAGTTGAGCTGTAGCCCAGCCGTACGAAATACAGTAAGGATCGACGAGATGTCCAAGGATGGTGAGTTGCCGGCGGCCGAATTGGCATTTGGACGAGTTGCGCTGTAGCCCGGCCGTACGAAATACAGCCAGGATCGACAAGATGTCCAAGAATGGTGAGTTGCCGGCCGGCGAATTGGCATTTGGACGAGTTGCGCTGTAGCCCAGCCGTACGAAATACAGTCAGGATCGACGAGATGTCCAAGAATGATGAGTTGCCGGCCGGCCAATTGGCATTTGGACGAGTTGCGCTGTAGCCCAGCAGTACGAAATACAGTCAGGATCGACGAGATGTCCAAGAATGGTGAGTTGCCGGCGGCCGAATTGGCATTTGGACGAGTTGAGCTGTAGCCCAGCCGTACGAAATACAGTCAGGATCGACGAGATGTGCAAGAATGGTGAGTTGCCGGCCGGCGAATTGGCATTTGGACGAGTTGCGCTGTAGCCCAGCCGTACGAAATCAGTCAGGATCGACAAGATGTCCAAAAATGGTGAGTTGCCGGCGGCCGAATTGGCATTTGGACGAGTTGCGCTGTAGCCCAGCCGTACGAAATACAGTCAGGATCGACAAGATGTCCAAGAATGGTGAGTTGCCGGCGGCCGAATTGGCATTTGGACGAGTTGCGCTGTAGCCCAGCCGTACGAAATACAGTCAGGATCGACGAGATGTGCAAGAATGGTGAGTTGCCGGCCGGCGAATTGGCATTTGGACGAGTTGCGCTGTAGCCCAGCCGTACGAAATACAGTCAGGATCGACGAGATGTCCAAGAATGGTGAGTTGCCGGCGGCCGAATTGGCATTTGGACGAGTTGAGCTGTAGCCCAGCCGTACGAAATACAGTCAGGATCGACGAGATGTGCAAGAATGGTGAGTTGCCGGCCGGCGAATTGGCATTTGGACGAGTTGCGCTGTAGCCCAGCCGTACGAAATCAGTCAGGATCGACAAGATGTCCAAAAATGGTGAGTTGCCGGCGGCCGAATTGGCATTTGGACGAGTTGCGCTGTAGCCCAGCCGTACGAAATACAGTCAGGATCGACGAGATGTGCAAGAATGGTGAGTTGCCGGCCGGCGAATTGGCATTTGGACGAGTTGCGCTGTAGCCCAGCCGTACGAAATCAGTCAGGATCGACAAGATGTCCAAAAATGGTGAGTTGCCGGCGGCCGAATTGGCATTTGGACGAGTTGCGCTGTAGCCCAGCCGTACGAAATACAGTCAGGATCGACAAGATGTCCAAGAATGGTGAGTTGCCGGCGGCCGAATTGGCATTTGGACGAGCTGCGCTGTAGCCCGGCCGTACGAAATACAGCCAGGATCGACAAGATGTCCAAGAATGGTGAGTTGCCGGCGGCCGAATTGGCATTTGGACGAGTTGCGCTGTAGCCCAGCCGTACGAAATACAGTCAGGATCGACGAGATGTCCAAGAATGGTGAGTTGCCGGCCGGCGAATTGGCATTTGGACGAGTTGCGCTGTAGCCCAGCCGTACGAAATACAGTCAGGATCGACGAGATGTCCAAGGATGGTGAGTTGCCGGCGGCCGAATTGGCATTTGGACGAGTTGCGCTGTAGCCCAGCCGTACGAAATACAGTCAGGATCGATGAGATTTCCAAGAATGGTGAGTTGCCGGCGGCCGAATCGGCATTTGGACGAGTTGCGCTGTAGCCCAGCCGTACGAAATACAGTCAGGATCGACAAGATGTCCAAGAATGGTGAGTTGCCGGCGGCCGAATTGGCATTTGGACGAGTTGCGCTGTAGCCCAGCCGTACGAAATACAGTCAGGATCGACAAGATGTCCAAGAATGGTGAGTTGCCGGTGGCCGAATTGGCATTTGGACGAGTTGCGCTGTAGCCCAGCCGTACGAAATACAGTCAGGATCGACAAGATGTCCAAGAATGGTGAGTTGCCGGCGGCCGAATTGGCATTTGGACGAGTTGCGCTGTAGCCCGGCCGTACGAAATACAGCCAGGATCGACAAGATGTCCAAGAATGGTGAGTTGCCGGCGGCCGAATTGGCATTTGGACGAGTTGCGCTGTAGCCCAGCCGTACGAAATACAGTCAGGATCGATGAGATTTCCAAGAATGGTGAGTTGCCGGCGGCCGAATCGGCATTTGGACGAGTTGCGCTGTAGCCCGGCCGTACGAAATACAGCCAGGATCGACAAGATGTCCAAGAATGGTGAGTTGCCGGCGGCCGAATTGGCATTTGGACGAGTTGCGCTGTAGCCCAGCCGTACGAAATACAGTCAGGATCGATGAGATTTCCAAGAATGGTGAGTTGCCGGCGGCCGAATCGGCATTTGGACGAGTTGCTCTGTAGCCCAGCCGCACGAAATACAGTCAGGATCGACAAGATGTCCAAGAATGGTGAGTTGCCGGCGGCCGAATTGGCATTTGGACGAGTTGCGGTGTAGCCCAGCCGTACGAAATACAGTCAGGATCGACAAGATGTCCAAGAATGGTGAGTTGCCGGCGGCCGAATTGGCATTTGGACGAGTTGCGCTGTAGCCCAGCCTTACGAAATACAGTCAGGATCGACAAGATGTCCAAGAATGGTGAGTTGCCGGCGGCCGAATTGGCATTTGGACGAGTTGCGCTGTAGCCCGGCCGTACGAAATACAGTCAGGATCGACGAGATGTGCAAGAATGGTGAGTTGCCGGCCGGCGAATTGGCATTTGCACGAGTTGCGCTGTAGCCCAGCCGTACGAAATACAGTCAGGATCGACAAGATTTCCAAAAATGGTGAGTTGCCGGCGGCCGAATTGGCATTTGGACGAGTTGCGCTGTAGCCCAGCCGTACGAAATACAGTCAGGATCGACAAGATGTCCAAGAATGGTTAGTTGCCGGCGGCCGAATTGGCATTTGGACGAGTTGCGCTGTAGCCCAGCCGTACGAAATACAGTCAGGATCGACAAGATGTCCAAGAATGGTGAGTTGCCGGCGGCCGAATTGGCATTTGGACGAGTTGCGCTGTAGCCCGGCCGTACGAAATACAGCCAGGATCGACAAGATGTCCAAGAATGGTGAGTTGCCGGCGGCCGAATTGGCATTTGGACGAGTTGCGCTGTAGCCCAGCCGTACGAAATACAGTCAGGATCGATGAGATTTCCAAGAATGGTGAGTTGCCGGCGGCCGAATCGGCATTTGGACGAGTTGCGCTGTAGCCCAGCTGTACGAAATACAGTCAGGATCGACGAGATGTCCAAGAATGGTGAGTTGCCGGCCGGCGAATTGGCATTTGGACGAGTTGCGCTGTAGCCCAGCCGTACGAAATACAGTCAGGATCGACGAGATGTCCAAGAATGGTGAGTTGCCGGCGGCCGAATTGGCATTTAGACGAGTTGCGCTGTAGCCCAGCCGTACGAAATACAGTCAGGATCGATGAGATTTCCAAGAATGGTGAGTTGCCGGCGGCCGAATCGGCATTTGGACGAGTTGCGCTGTAGCCCAGCCGTACGAAATACAGTCAGGATCGACAAGATGTCCAAGAATGGTGAGTTGCCGGCGGCCGAATTGGCATTTGGACGAGTTGCGCTGTAGCCCAGCCGTACGAAATACAGTCAGGATCGACAAGATGTTCAAGAATGGTGAGTTGCCGGCGGCCGAATTGGCATTTGGACGAGTTGCGCTGTAGCCCAGCCGTACGAAATACAGTCAGGATCGACAAGATGTCCAAGAATGGTGAGTTGCCGGCGGCCGAATTGGCATTTGGGCGAGTTGCGCTGTAGCCCGGCCGTACGAAATACAGCCAGGATCGACAAGATGTCCAAGAATGGTGAGTTGCCGGCGGCCGAATTGGCATTTGGACGAGTTGCGCTGTAGCCCAGCCGTACGAAATACAGTCAGGATCGATGAGATTTCCAAGAATGGTGAGTTGCCGGCGGCCGAATCGGCATTTGGACGAGTTGCGCTGTAGCCCAGCCGTACGAAATACAGTCAGGATTGACAAGATGTCCAAGAATGGTGAGTTGCCGGCGGCCGAATTGGCATTTGGACGAGTTGCGCTGTAGCCCAGCCGTACGAAATACAGTCAGGATCGACAAGATGTCCAAGAATGGTGAGTTGCCGGCGGCCGAATTGGCATTTGGACGAGTTGCGCTGTAGCCCGGCCGTACGAAATACAGCCAGGATCGACAAGATGTCCAAGAATGGTGAGTTGCCGGCGGCCGAATTGGCATTTGGACGAGTTGCGCTGTAGCCCAGCCGTACGAAATACAGTCAGGATCGATGAGATTTCCAAGAATGGTGAGTTGCCGGCGGCCGAATCGGCATTTGGACGAGTTGCGCTGTAGCCCAGCTGTACGAAATACAGTCAGGATCGACGAGATGTCCAAGAATGGTGAGTTGCCGGCCGGCGAATTGGCATTTGGACGAGTTGCGCTGTAGCCCAGCCGTACGAAATACAGTCAGGATCGACGAGATGTCCAAGAATGGTGAGTTGCCGGCGGCCGAATTGGCATTTAGACGAGTTGCGCTGTAGCCCAGCCGTACGAAATACAGTCAGGATCGATGAGATTTCCAAGAATGGTGAGTTGCCGGCGGCCGAATCGGCATTTGGACGAGTTGCGCTGTAGCCCAGCCGTACGAAATACAGTCAGGATCGACAAGATGTCCAAGAATGGTGAGTTGCCGGCGGCCGAATTGGCATTTGGACGAGTTGCGCTGTAGCCCAGCCGTACGAAATACAGTCAGGATCGACAAGATGTTCAAGAATGGTGAGTTGCCGGCGGCCGAATTGGCATTTGGACGAGTTGCGCTGTAGCCCAGCCGTACGAAATACAGTCAGGATCGACAAGATGTCCAAGAATGGTGAGTTGCCGGCGGCCGAATTGGCATTTGGGCGAGTTGCGCTGTAGCCCGGCCGTACGAAATACAGCCAGGATCGACAAGATGTCCAAGAATGGTGAGTTGCCGGCGGCCGAATTGGCATTTGGACGAGTTGCGCTGTAGCCCAGCCGTACGAAATACAGTCAGGATCGATGAGATTTCCAAGAATGGTGAGTTGCCGGCGGCCGAATCGGCATTTGGACGAGTTGCGCTGTAGCCCAGCCGTACGAAATACAGTCAGGATTGACAAGATGTCCAAGAATGGTGAGTTGCCGGCGGCCGAATTGGCATTTGGACGAGTTGCGCTGTAGCCCAGCCGTACGAAATACAGTCAGGATCGACAAGATGTCCAAGAATGGTGAGTTGCCGGCGGCCGAATTGGCATTTGGACGAGTTGCGCTGTAGCCCAGCCGTACGAAATACAGTCAGGATCGATGAGATTTCCAAGAATGGTGAGTTGCCGGCGGCCGAATCGGCATTTGGACGACTTGCGCTGTAGCCCAGCCGTACGAAATACAGTCAGGATCGACAAGATGTCCAAGAATGGTGAGTTGCCGGCGGCCGAATTGGCATTTGGACGAGTTGAGCTGTAGCCCAGCCGTACGAAATACAGTCAGGATCGACGAGATGTCCAAGAATGATGAGTTGCCGGCCGGCCAATTGGCATTTGGACGAGTTGCGCTGTAGCCCAGCAGTACGAAATACAGTCAGGATCGACGAGATGTCCAAGAATGGTGAGTTGCCGGCGGCCGAAATGGCATTTGGACGAGTTGAGCTGTAGCCCAGCCGTACGAAATACAGTCAGGATCGACGAGATGTCCAAGAATGGTGAGTTGCCGGCCGGCGAATTGGCATTTGGATGAGTTGCGCTGTAGCCCAGCCGTACGAAATACAGTCAGGATCGACGAGATGTCCAAGAATGGTGAGTTGCCGGCGGCCGAATTGGCATTTGGACGAGTTGCGCTGT
The DNA here is from genome assembly GCF_052857255.1 of Amblyomma americanum. Taxonomy (NCBI): domain Eukaryota; kingdom Metazoa; phylum Arthropoda; class Arachnida; order Ixodida; family Ixodidae; genus Amblyomma; species Amblyomma americanum. The sequence goes on along the minus strand of NC_135497.1, from coordinate 22,782,996 downwards.
AGCCCAGCCGTACGAAATACAGTCAGGATCGACGAGATGTCCAAGAATGGTGAGTTGCCGGCGGCCGAATTGGCATTTGGACGAGTTGCGCTGTAGCCCAGCCGTACGAAATACATTCAGGATCGACAAGATGTCCAAGAATGGTGAGTTGCCGGCGGCCCAATTGGCATTTGGACGAGTTGACCTGTAGCCCAGCCGTACGAAATACAGTCAGGATCGACAAGATGTCCAGGAATGGTGAGTTGCCGGCGGCCGAATTGACATTTGGACGAGTTGAGCTTTAGCCCGGCCGTACGAAATACAGTCAGGATCGACGAGATATCCAAGAATGGTGAGTTGCCGGCGGCCGAATTGGCATTTGGACGAGTTGAGCTGTAGCCCAGCCGTACGAAATACATTCAGGATACTGCTGATACGTTCAAGGTGCGAGGCAAAGGTGGGCGAGAAGACAACATTGTCGAGGTAGCACATACACGTAGTCCACTTAAATCCGCGAAGGAGCAAGTCCATCATCCTTTCGTAGGGAGCTGGTGCATTACAAAGTCCGAACAGCATGACTTTGAACTGGTATAAACCGTCAGGTGTGACAAAAGCTGTTTTTTCGCGGTCCTGCTCATAAACGGCGATTTTCCAATAACCGGAACGAAGATCAATGGAAGAAATGTATTGTTTAACGTTCCTTGTGTGTGCTACGAGGTTCCGCGTTCGACGGCGCGGCGTAGACGGAGCCCCCAGTGGCGGCGAAAGCACAACCGGACCCCCTTTCATGTTTCTACTGTATATGGCTGCAAGCAACTTGAGTGAGATTGCTTTTGGGCCTGCCGCCGTGGACCGCACGGAGACGACGCAGATGACAGCGGCATCATCAATTACCGAGCCATACTCGTTGAGAGTGACGACCAGAACGAAGGGGTTTAAGCCCAACCGGACCCCCTTTCCATAGTGTCGGCACGAGTCGAACGCCGCCGCCGCCGCCGCCGCGGGGAGACGGGCGTTATCCTCCCCAATTACCGTGGCCGTTCCAGGGGGCCTCGTTTCGGCGGGCCTGGCCCTGTGGCAAGATGGTGGGCAAAGTCAATCAACCCTCCCGAGCACATCCCAGGACAAGGGACCACTTTCCCGGCCTTTTAGTGACCTCGCGTTCCGGCCTTGAGGGGCGGTGTCATTTGATGGAGAACGGAGGCCGGTGACCCGCGAGAACCGACAGCGGGCCAGAGCGCGCCTTACCACAGCCGACGCTATGCGCTACCTCGAAGACAACCTTCTTTCCCTCGGACTCAACACGTGAGGGGGGCGAGATGTGTTTGTGCGCCCAAGTGAAAGCCCTAGCCCCCCCCCCCCCACTCCGGCGTGGGCGTCCTCACCCTAGGGAGTGTGGGGAGAAGAGGATATAAAAATCGACAAGCAGTACGGAAGAAGGACGCTCAGGACGACATCGTTCGCCAAGAGGGCCTTCAGCGCCGAAGCCCGACGGCGTGCAGCTTCTGCCAGCAACCGTTCGAGCTCAACTCCGGAGCCGCTCCATCGTCCCCATGAAGTCGTCGGCACGTAAGCTCGGACGCCCCAGCCTCTGATGTATAATCTTAATCATGTGTAATTATTGAATATATCTGTTTGTTTAAACTGAGCCATACGGTGTCTCTTTGCCTCTCCGTCCCGTGTGGACCTGCGCATTATGGGCGGTCATCACAATTGAGATCCGTGGAGGCAGTCGAGAGCGTCATCGATCCTTGGGATTGGGTACACATCTCTTCTTGTGTTGCGATTCAGGTGGCGGTAATCAGCGCAGAAACGCCAACTGCTGTCTTTCTTTTTGACAAGGACGACGGGAGAGGCCCAAGGGCTGGAGTACGGTTCGATGATGTCCTTGGCGAGCATCTTTTCGACTTCCTTTTGTATTTATTTATTTATTTTACAATACTGCCGATCTGAGCCGAGAGCCTAGCAGAAGGGCATAAACAATGATTTCTTGTACGCGTACAAGTATACGTGTGAGTGACACAAATCACAGAGAAACGACATAATTCATCAAAATACAAGCGACAAGGTAATAGAAACATACAATAGAAAACAACGTAGAATATAATGACAACAGCGTGTATCACTTGGCGTTCGGAACTGGACACCCTGTAAGGCCGGCGGTGCAGAGGAGCGGCGTCACCAGTGTTGATACGATGCTGCACAATAGTCGTACGCGCTAAAGGGCGGTCATTGAAATCAAATATGTCCTGAAAGGATGCCAGTAAATGGGTAAGCGCCTGAGCTTGGTCTGCGGGGAGATCGGAAGCGATCATATTGGCATAATGGTCAGGTTTTGAAATAGCTGTAAAACGACCGCCCGAAGAGGGCGATACACAGTTTGTGACTGCGGAGATCACGTACTCCTCGGTTGGGGACAGCGTGGCGAGGCACATGCCTTGAGGAAGCGTCTGGACGTGCATACTGAAGTTGAGAACAGGTAGACATGCGCTGTTTGCCGATACTGAGACAATTGTGTGTGCAAGGGCAGCATTCTTTGTGACGGGCAAATCAACGTCAGGAGTGATGACATACTGTTCGTTGGAAAGAGGTGGAACAGATTTAAACAAAACGTGAGAAGCGGCTGCAGGTGGTAAGCGGGCGAACTCGGCAGTACAAAGACGGTGCACAACTGGGGCAGGTGGTTCTAAGAGGAACGGCAGGTCCAACTCAACAACACTTGTAGCACAGTCAATGAGGGCTGCGTGCTCACTAAGGAAATCAATAATAATAATAATTGGTTTTGGGGGAAAGGAAATGGCGCGGTATCTGTCTCATATATCGTTGGACACCTGAACCGCGCCGTAAGGGAAGGGATAAAGGAGGGAGTGAAAGAAGGAAATCAAGGCCGATTATGATTTCATGAGGGCAGTGGTTGAGAACGGTAAAGAGCACGGTGGTTTGGAGATCAGAAATCGTCACACGAGCAGCACACAGGCCGAGGACTGGGGACGTTGTGCCATCGGCAACTCGAACAACGGCTGTAGGAGCAGGTGTCAGTACTTTGCGGAGGCGGCGACGTAGGTCGGAACTCATCACAGAAATGTGGGCGCCCGTGTCAACCAGAGTAGAGACGGCAACTCCATCGACTTGTATGGTCAGTAAATTCCGCGGGGCACGAAGAACTAAACGAGGATTTTGGGGACGGGTCGTCACTGCAGCGGCACCTCTGGACGCTGCAGAAGCTAGTTTTCCGCCTGTGATCGTCCGTAGGGGCTAGGAGAGGCAGCGCGTGGTCGTTGCGGCGAACGGGACTGGCGGCGCTGTGGGGTTGGTGAGCGGCTGAAGCGGGGCGGCGAGACGTCGGTGGTGGGGCTTGATGGGTCCAAGGGTCGCGAGAAAGAGCTTGAGCGGGGAACGTCGGGACGATAAGGGGGAGTCGAGGAACGGGTCCGCTGGGAGGAGTACCATCGACTACGGCAATGACGGGCGATGTGGCCTACACGGGAACAATTGAAACATATGGGCCTGTCGTCAGGCGTACGCCACTCGGAGGGATTGCGTGGTCGAAGAGTGGCATAAACAGGCCGGACAGGATAAAGAGGAGAGGATTCGGGTACTTGGGGCGGGGGGATGAATAGCGGGGACTGAGTTGAAACCCAAGTTAGCAATTTCCTGTCGCACGACTGCTTGAATAAGAGGAAGGGTCAACGGCTGGTCGGCCACAGGAGTTGCTAAGGGAGCCGGCCCAATTGCTTCAAGCTCACGGCGCACAATACGGGTCACGTTGTCAGGTGAGGTCGACTGGTTCAGAGAACAAAGATCTTGGCAGGAAGAAGACGCAGCCGTGTTGGGCAGGCGTGCAATATGCTGGATGATCCGTCGGCTTTTGGCGTCCTCGAAGCGGCGGCATTCTTTTATGATGTCGGCGATCTTGTCGCAGTTTTTGTAGATGAGCAGATTGAAGGCGTCGTCTGCGATGCCCTTGAGCACATGTCCGACTTTGTCCGCCTCGCTCATCTTTGTATCCACTGTGTAGCACAGATACAACTCATCTTGAATATAAGAGACGTAGGACTCCGTGGATGACTGGGCGCGACTGGCAAGATCTCTTTAGCGGCAAGCTGCCGGCCGAGTGGTTTTCCGAAAAGGTCGATAAGCTTCTGCTTGCAGTCACCCCAACTGGTCAGTGTCTATTCGTTGGCATCGTACCACTTGAACGCCGTGCCCTTAAGGTAAAAAACTATGTTCGCAAGCATGAAAGTTTGGTCCCAGCGGTTGTTAGCGCTGCACCGTTCATACCTGCGAAGCCAAGTCTCGACGTCGGCGTCATCGTCTCCAGAGAAGGGTCCAGGATCACGAGGGTGAGTGAGGACAACGGCGGACACCGATGCTGCTGAATCTTGAGGGGATGCTTCCGCCATTGTCGGCCGTGGTAGGTATCGTCCGCTACGTAGTTCCGTCTTGCCGCACGTCCACCAAGGATGTTACGGGGAAATACGATTTACATTTATTTACAAGTGTTGGGGTTAGAATAAAGAGTTCCTAGCAGGGAGCAGCAACACGAACAAAGAGCCTCTTCTTCTTCTTCTTCTTCTTAATAAGCATGGCACTTCTTCGTTCGTCCTCTCATGCGGGAGGCCACTTCGTCTTCCACTGCCACTTCGTCGTAACAATATCGTCGATTTGAACTGCACAAACTACGCAGGGATTTAAATAACCACGTGAAATAAGTACTTTGCGAGAGCTGTAAGGTTTCTGGTGACAGCCCGTCTGGTTCAGCTGCGTAATCGGCCCGGGACACCTGCAGCCGGGGTCACGGCACGGCTATAGACATCTTGGTTCCCACGGCCGGTCCCCGCTTGGGTTATTGGATTCGAGACGGAGGACTCTGCTGCCGTTGTTCCCGGAAGATCAACCGTGCGGTACGGAGGCAGTTAGGGACCGCCCAACCGAGCAGGAGTGGCTCACCCCTTCAACTGTGCCAGCTCACCGGCGCCTCGCCCATTCGGACTTCCCGGAAGACGTGTTCGGCTTGACAGCGTGAGAAATGTCGTTCGGACGCGAAGACAACGCTCTCTCTGGTGGGGGAGATGGTCCAGCGGCACCCCCTCTTTCCGGCGAGACATGCGACGGGGGCGTGTCCCTATGTGAAGTGGTGTGTGTGTGTGTGTGTGTGTACGACAGCGCAAGCTAGGCCACACCCAACCTGGCGAAGACCTCCTCGAACCTGGGGAACCCTAGGGACCGGACCCTTTTAAAACCGGACGACGAGTGCCATGAGAAGGAATCCTCGATCATCCTCAGATCTTCTCAGATCCTCCGACCTTCCCCCATCACCATCCAGTGGGTTCCTAAATCTTGTAAATAATGTAAAATAAACCCCCTGTACAGTTTCCTTCATAACTAAGTCCGACAACGTCATTCAGAGAAGGTACCTGCGGCGCTGAAAGAGTCAGCTCACTCAAGGATCCCTCACCTCTAACAGGGCCCAAAAACATAGCATAATAAAGGGGATTCTGGTACAGGAAACGCTAGGCAGAGGAAAAAAATGGTGTGTGTGTAGTAATTTTTTATTAAAATAATAATAAAAAGAAGGAAAAGATGTTTGCTAGTCCCGGAATCTGCCATCGATACTGAAGTACCTGAGCTGGAGCAGCGGAAATAAAGGATAGCAGGCAGAATGGAGAAATGAAATGAAAGAGGTGAGGGGACAGGAAGAGAGGATAGTGGGAGAAGTAATATACACAAACTATTTACACAATAAGAAATGTGTCCAGGTTGTGCACGTGATTAGTTCATGTTGGAGGAATAAAAACACGCGCACAGCACTGTGTTGGCTGCAACTGGAGTGGGGCGTCCAGTTGTTAATCATCCAAGGTGGAACTCGCGGAGCGTTGTCACTGCGTGTAACTAACTGGCGGAGAACAGACGGGTCGTCAAGCCCGTCTGTTCGAGGAACGCGCAGAGGCTAACCAAGGTTCGCTCACGAGTGCGCGCACTGCCCTGCGACCACAATAGCGTCTTGAGGGAGTCTTGAAAATTGGTTTTCCGGGGAAAGGAAATGGCGCTGTATCTGTCTCATATATCGGCGGACACCTGAACCGCGCCGTAAGGGAAGGGATAAAGGAGGGAGTGAGAGAAGAGGTCCCGTAGTGGAGGGCTCCGGAATTATTTCGACTCCTGGAGATCACTGTCGCGCACTTACATCGCACAGCACACGGGCGCCTCTTGCATTTCACCTCCATCGAAACGCGGCCGCCGCGGTCGGGTGCGAACCCGCGGCGGCCGCGTTTCGATGGAAGCTGCCATATACATTCCAAATCAGGAAGGACCGGAGAGGAGGTATGTGGCACTCTGGCAAAGCTTTCAGTGACTCTCAGCAAATCTAAAGTCACTGGAACGGGAAAAGTACCGCAACCATCGCCGGATCCGCCATATTTGGTCCAGCGCCGCTGAAGCGACGGCCGCGCGCTGTGCATTTTAAACAGAATAAAGCAGGTTTTGCGAATTGTGCGTGCTTTTAGAGCAATCAATGAAGCACACCGTTGTTCACTTGCTAATTAGGCGGAAAAAGGCTGTAATTATTAAGTCGGAAGCCTTTCTAGGCTTATGAAACGAAAATCTGTCCTCGGCTGTGTGAATGATGTGTCAGTCCTACGTTAGAAGGCATGTAAGGAGAGAAACTTGACCTTGGCCGATATGGGCCAAAACCTTTGTCGAACCGAATTTAACTACCGCGGACGCAATGGTGACCTCCAAATTTGGCTCGAGCCACTCCCACATTTGGCCCACCCGCCACCGAAATTTGACTTCCACCAATTTGCGCCAAAATGGATGTCCAACCTAATTCGGCTACAGCGAACATGATGGCGACCTCCAAATTTGGCCTGGGCCACTCCCAAAATTGGCCATCACCCCCAAAATATGACTTCGGCCGGTTTGGACCAAAATCGATGTCCAACCTAATTTGACTACGGGGAACACGATGGTGACCTCTAAATTTGGCCTGGGCCACTCCCAAAATTGGCCATCACCCCCAACATATGACTTCGGCCGGTTTGGACCAAAATCGATGTACAACCTAATTAAGAGAAGCGCTTACCTCACAGAGGCGAGTATTGTTCGTTGGAACAAATTTCTCCCGCCGGATTCTGTGGAGCCATATAGCTCGTCGCTTGCAGTCTTTTTTTCCGCTGGGAATGGCAAAGAGCGTTTTGCCCGCTTCTCGCCGATTGCTGCACCCAAAGGCGCAGCAGCACCCAGGCATTCTCGCAGTCTCTACGCAGGCATGAATTGCACAAGCGTCACTACGCGACTGGAAATGCTGTGCACGCTTATCTCGACCCCTGAGAGCAAGTGCTACGTGATGCTCCGGACGATGTGTGTGCCGGCTGCCGCGAGGAATAAGCGAGCGGACCATTTATGGCGGGGAATGACCACGTCACGGCGGAGAACGAATCGGGAGCGCGCGCGCGCCGGCCCGCCGGAGCGGCGGCGAGAGAAAACGATGCGACTTTTCCCGTTCCAGTGACTTTAAGCGAATCGGCATAAGGCCGCCACCTAGCGGCACGCCAACAAAGAATGCGCAACGCTGCAGCAAACTCCGCCACGTGGGCCGACTCTCGTCTCCCGCGTACCAGTAGCCGGAAAAGGGAAAGAAGCAAGGACGGCGCCACCATCCTCTAGCGGCTTCAGGGGTAGGAAACTTGCATGTACACCATTGTCCAGCAAATACAGACGTCAGCGCCAACTCCTCCAATAGCGGCCGGAGGAAAGGCAACTAGAGCGTCCCATCGTCGTCATGACAACGGTATTGAGCATTAAAAAAACGACCCCCACCGGGATGCGAACCACCGCCGTCGAAAAAAAAGTAGGGCTGAGGCTTAGCTAAAGTATTAAGGCTGGATATCTCGAAGCGAAAAGCTTCGTGGCGATGCTCGTGGTTTAGCTTAAGTTTTCAGGGAGTTGAGCGAACTCCCACGCTACCACTTCTGGGTCTTCTCCTTCCATGGCGAAAGGTCAGACTACGGAGGCAGCGCGCAGCGGCCACCTGCGCTCCGCGTGACGTCACTCGGTTTCGCGCATGCGGAGCTGTGGCAAATCTGTAGTGTGGCTCACGCGAAGCCCGGTGTTGACCAGCCTAGTGAAGCTTTTCGCTTCAAAATAATAACCCCGACATCTGCCATCACTGTGGCGGCGGCACCTGAGCTGGGGCAGCGGAAATAAAGGATAGCAGGCAGTTTGAAGAAGTGACATGCAGGAGGTGAGGGGACAGTAAGAAAGGATACAGCGAGTGGTCATATATACACTATTTTACAAAGGATGACTGTAAGGCTGCCCTTCATCAACGCGCATATTTTTTTTATTATTATTCCCTTAGCTTGCGAGCCTCCGGTCTACGCTCCCCCCCCCCCCCCCTACCCGCGTGCCCCACCCCCTTCCCCTACCCCTCCAAGCAGTGGCAAAGGCGCATGAGGCACTGGATGCTTGACCGCTGTGACGGCCGAAGACACCTGGCTTTGTTAAGCGCACCAGGAAAGCATGCGAGGCGCACACAACGAGCACGTGGTGCCGCTTGGTCTTTGTATTCATGTATGTAGGCAGCATTCCCACTGCGGCAGAATGCGGACCACCTCGCATTTAACGTTGGGGCCCCCTTTTTCTCTTTCTTTTTTGGCATTCTCCATGGCACCGAAGCGTCGCGGTTCTCCGCCGTCTGAAATTCCTGCGGCAATCCAGTGGATCAGCGGTCCCCGCCAATTAGATGAAAAACAACTTTTCATCCTTCGAGAGGCGACGCGCGGGTGCGGCAGTGAAGGGGGAAAGCATCAAGCAATAAGGGCGAGAACTCCCCCCAGGAGGACGGTTTTGAGAATGTTTTCTGTATGTGTTTCTTTTTCTTTTTTTAGCCAAGCTCCGGCTCGAAGTTGGGCCCAACCTTCAGGGGCTGTGGCTACCTCCATTGGTTATCGAAGCTTAGCGCGGGCCTCGAAAAATAACCGCCCTAACTTCTTTGTTTGCAAAAGCTTTAAAATTGTATGTAAAATCATTGGAGGGCAGTCTTATCTAGTGGAGCTAGAGGCTCCGTGCAGTGGCACGTAATTCTACAACCCTAGACTCTAACCTCGCGTCGATGAGTAAGGGCTTGTAGAGAGTGTTTCTCTGTGTGAGAATTGTCTTTGTCAGTTACAGCTTGACCGTCTGTGTGACTCAACTTGTAACGCAGTTTGCCCTTGTACATCCTGTAAATATATTTTCTCTTTGTCTCCATCATCTGGCATCAGTCATCGTCTGCTCCTTCAACACCGTCGAATTTACGTTTGGAGAGGTCCTGTGCCCCTCCGAAGAAACGCAAAGAACCATCTTGAATTTACTATGACCATACAATTGTCCAGGATGCGCGCTTGTGCAGTCAAGAAAGAAAAATAAAAACACGGGCGCACATCACTGCACAAAACAGCTGGGGTGGGGCGCCCAGCTGTTAATCGTTCGAGGTAGAGCACGTGGAGCGTTCGCGGTCACTGCGCGTCACTGCCTGGCGCAAAACAGACGGGACGTCAAGCCCGTCTGTTCGAGCAATGCGCATAGGCTCTCCAATTTTCCCTCGCGGATGCGCGCACTGCCCTGCGGCCACAATAGCGTCTTGAGGGAGTCTGCAACGCGGTCGGGTTGATAATAATAATAAATGGTTTTTTGGGGGAAAGGAAATGGCGCAGTATCTGTCTCGTATATCGTTGTACACCTGAGCCGAGCCGTAAGGGAAGGGATAAAGGAGGGAGTGAAAGAAGAAAGGAAGATGTGCCGTAGTGGAGGGCTCCGGAATAATTTCGACCACCTGGGGATCTTTAACGTGCACTGACATCGCACAGCACACGGGAGTCTTAGCGTTTTTCCTCCATAAAAACGCAGCCGCCGCGGTCGCGTTCGAAACCCGGGAGCTCCGGATCAGTAGTCGAGCGCCCTAACCACTGAGCCACCGCGGCGGGTGCGGTCGGGTTGGAAAACTGGTTTTTGGGGAAAGGAAAATGCACCCGCCGGGGTGGCTCAGTGGTTAGGGCGCTCGACTACTGATCCGGAGCTTTCGGGTTCGAACGCGACCGCGGCGGCTACGTTTTTATGGAGGCAAAACGCTAAGGCGCCCGTGTGCTGTGCGATGTCAGTGCACGTTAAAGATCCCCAGGCGGTCGAAATTATTCCGGAGCCCCTCCACTACGGCACCTCTTTCTACCTTTCTTCTTTCACTCCCTCCTTTATCCCTTCCCTTGCGGCGCGGTTCGGGTGTCACCCTATATGTGAGACAGATACTGCGCTATTTCCTTTCCCCAAAATCCAATTTAAGATGACACATCCATAATACAGGAATAAACTTTCCGATATTTCTTTTTATGTGCGTTCGTATCGATTTTCCTCGTACTTGGTTTAAAAGTTCGCGTAGGTAGCGGAAATATTGCAAAGGGTGCGTTTAAGTAAACGGTCAGCGAAAAATAGGAGAAAATATTGTTGGGCAAAATATGAGAACCTGACGCGTGACTGCCGGTTCTGTGCCGCTACGTCCAATCGGGGGGCATTGCAGGGTGGGTTAACACCAGTCTGTCATTAGGGTATGCGTATGAATTTTTTATAAGCACACACACACATGATTTAAGTTCGTCAAGGTTGCGGAAATGTTGTAGAGGACGCCGTTCAGCAAGGCGTGCCTCTCGTGATTCTGGCGTTTCAGCCGCTTGTCTAGCCTTGCACTTTTCATATCCTCGATGCTTTTGAGCCAACTCCCACGCTACCACTTCCGGGTATTCTTCTGTTTCCATGGCGAAAGGTCTCTTGACCGAGGCAGCGCGCGGCGGCGACGACGGCTGCGGCAGCAGCGGCCACCTGCGCTCCGCGTGACGTCACTCGGTTTCGCGCATGCGCAGCTGTGGCAAATCTGTAGTGTGGCTCACGCGAAGCCCGGTGTTGACGAGCCTAGTGAAGGTTTTCGCTTCAAAAACAGTAGTAGTATCGTATTCCGGTCACTCGAAAAATTCGGCCGCGGCAGCAGCCTTATCACTCTACGTCCGTGAGCAGGAATCATTCGTTTTCAAGCATAAGTCAAGTTTTCTTCAGCTTTTGTCATATAAAAATCGTTGCTGACTCAAAACAAAATGGGTTCGCAATGGCCGCTTGACAAGCTTCGTCACCTGTAGATGTCGGCAGCGTTAGCAGAGACAGTTACGCGGGCGAATCATTATACATTGTTATAGGAAGGAGATAAAAAAAGAGAAATGACAGGTAAAAACATTTCAACACAGTTTGATTTCAACACAGTTTCAACACAGTAACAAAATTCAACATCGTCAATGAACAGTTCCTTAAGTGCAGAAGAAGTCATTTTTGTTATACTGGTATAGGGAGACGCGTTCAAACATTTAGGAAGAATATATTTCAACATCGCACAACCGTAGTTTGTTCTGCATCCGGGTATTGCAAACATTCCATGGTCTCTAGTTGCATAGGGTGTGGCATATGGTACAAGAGGAACAGTGCGGCTCAAAAAAGAGTCATTTCGTGCCGTGATTTTTTATAAAAGCAGACATACCTGTAATCAAGAAGCTTATTAACCGGAATAATTTTATACTTTTGTCTTATGGGGCGAGTCGGGGCGTCATGGGAAGCATTTGTAATGGTCCGTAGCATTTTTTTCTGTAGAATAAAAAGTTTTTGTATATTTGACACAGTAGTATTTCCCCATACCAAGTAACAATAACTATATATGAGAAGAAAAAAGCGTAATAAAGGTCGAGCTTCGTTTTAACGGCAAAATATATTTATTACGAGCGATGATATCTATGAATTTAGACACGGTGATGCATGTCTTGCTAATGTGGGTAATCCACGACATTGTGGGAGTAAAATCTATGCTAAGGGTGGTGAATGCCTCGACGTATTGTAGTTCTGTGCCGCTGAGAAGGATTGGTGGTGGATTCGCGACTACCTTGCCCTTGGAACGAAATGTTATTGCCTTTGTTTTCTCTCGGTTTACTGACATTGAATTCAATGAAGACCATTCCCTCAAGTTATCCAGTGCTGTGTTCGCGGTGTCTGTCAGTTTTATTTATTTATTTATTTATTTATTTATTTATTACAAATACTGCTAATCCCAATTGGGATTGTGGCAGGAGGGCTTAGTAAGGTTAACAGAACGCGGTCAAGCATAATCGGAACATTCAACTGAGTCAGCATGTTAAGAAAAACAACATATCTGAGGAGCAGCAGAATAAACTGGTTTCTTCAGCATAAATAATATATTTTATCTGTTTGCTTATGTTGACTATGTCGTTAATATATACATTAAAAAGTATAGGACCTAGAAGACTGCCCTGGGGGCGCACCGTTTGAAATTTTTAGAACTTCAGAATGGCAATTATTGATGGAAACATATTGTGATCGCGAGGACATGTATGATTTGAAAAGATTAAGGGCATGACTGCGTATACCGTAATGTTCAAGCTTTACAAAGAGTGTATTATGGTTAAGCGTATCAAAAGGCTTACTAAACTGTACAAACATTCCCAGTATGAGCACCTGGGATTAAATGTTGCTTAGTATATATTCTTTTTGACCAAGTAATGCCCTGTTCTGTTGATCTATGTTTGGTGAACCCGTACTGGCAGTCATTTATAATAGAGTGTTTTTGTAGGAAATTATGAACACGAGAAATGAATTACACTCTCAAGTCCCTTAGAGAACAAGGACAAAACGGATATTGGCCTATAATTACTTAGATTATTTCGGTCTCCCTTTTTAAAAATTACGGCCACCCTAGCAAGTTTCATGGCAGCAGCAAAACTGCCGGTAGAAAGTACAACGATATATATATATATATATATATATATATATATATATATATATATATATATATATTTATGAAGGGAGCCAACAGTCACCGAAACCAAGGTGCATAGGGGAACGTTAATTTTATTATTATTTTTTTTAATGTGTTATGCTTATCAGTGGGAGAATAATACTTACATTAATAAATTGCTTAAAGAAAATTACTTATAAAGCAGCAGAAAAAACAACCATGCCGCCGGTGGGATCCGAACCCACGACCTCCGAATATCGCGTCCGGTGCTCTTACCAACTGAGCTACGGCGACGGCTGTCCAATCTGCTGCTCTCGTGGGTATTTATGTTTACTGCGTGTGAGCGAGCCTTGAGAGTGTTCACCAGCGCCACCCTCGACCATAGAGGCGGACGTAGCACGTCCTGTAATACCGCGAGCGTGACGTAGAACGTCATCTAACGGAGAGGGCGGAAACTGTGCGAGAGCCCTCTTATGCTACCTATGGCATCAAGACTGCCAGAACCGAGACCCTCGTTAAGCTATTAGCAGACAGGTTAAAGGAAATGAGGGGCCCGTTTGACAAATTTATGAAGGGAGCCAACAGTCACCGAAACCAAGGTGCATAGGGGTGCACTGATAAGCATAACACATTAAAAAAATAATAATAATAAAATTAACGTTCCCCTATGCACCTTGGTTTCGGTGACTGTTGGCTCCCTTCATAAATTTGTCAAACGGGCCCCTCATTTCCTTTAACCTGTCTGCTAATAGCTTAACGAGGGTCTCGGTTCTGGCAGTCTTGATGCCATAGGTAGCATAAGAGGGCTCTCGCACAGTTTCCGCCCTCTCCGTTAGATGACGTTCTACGTCACGCTCGCGGTATTACAGGACGTGCTACGTCCGCCGCTATGGTCGAGGGTGGCGCTGGTGAACACTCTCAAGGCTCGCTCACACGCAGTAAACATAAATACCCACGAGAGCAGCAGATTGGACAGCCGTCGCCGTAGCTCAGTTGGTAAGAGCACCGGACGCGATATTCGGAGGTCGTGGGTTCGGATCCCACCGGCGGCATGGTTGTTTTTTCTGCTGCTTTATAAGTAATTTTCTTTAAGCAATTTATTAATGTAAGTATTATTCTCCCACTGATAAGCATAACACATTAAAAAAAAATAATAATAAAATTAACGTTCCCCTATGCACCTTGGTTTCGGTGACTGTTGGCTCCCTTCATAAATTTGTCAAACGGGCCCCTCATTTCCTTTAACCTGTCTGCTAATATATATATATATATATATATATATATATATATATATATATATATATATATATATATATATATATATATATATATATATATATATATATATGACGGCGGTAAAAAGACCTTTCATTCACTTGTTGAAAACTTGATCTGGGCGAACGTATATAAGGAACCCGATCCATCTGTATCCTACGATATTTTTATGTCCGAATTACAAATTTGTTACGATGCTGCTTTCCCACTCACAACAATTGTTCGGCACAAGAAAGCAAGAAAAGAATGGATTACGAATGACCTTTTCAAGCGCATAAAACACAAGGATAAGCTGTTCGAACAGTTTCTGCGGACGCGTGATATTGCAAAGCTGCAAGAATTCAAGTGGTTCAGAAACAAACTTAGCTCTGACTTAAAAAAAGCCAAGTGTAGATTCTATCAACATAAGTTCGAAAAGTGCGCAGATAACCCCCGAAAAACATGGAAACAATTCAATGAACTAAACGCTACGCACGTTTCTGGTATACCATTTGAATTAGTTATAAATGGAGCCACTTATTCGGAGCAAAACTTAGTTAACCTTATCAATGATCATCTAGCTAACGCAGGTGCTGGAAACTTTTCATCTCTTTCATTGCCTCACAGCAGTCTGGAGAGATATATAGGGCAGATGCTGCTTGAAAGTGCATTTTTAACGCCCACTTCTGAGGTTGAGATAAACCTTATCATAAACTCGTTCGATAACCGATCGGCAGCTGGCCACGACGACATTAAAGCCGCACCTATAAAAGAAATTGCCCACTTAATCTCAAAACCGCTCGCTTACATCTGCAACCGCATACTTGCTTCGGGAATCTTTCCTGCGAAAATGAAGATAGCTCGTGTCGTCGTCATTCACAAGGGAGGAACATACAGTGACCTGAACAACTATAGGCCGATTTCAGTTTTGCCTCTTTTTTCGAAAGTGATTGAACGTGTCATATAGAAACGCCTCGACAACTTTTTTGTTGCAAAAAACATCATATCAACAAAGCAGTACGGGTTCCAGAAAGGAAGATCAACTGAAATGGCCCTCGTACAAATAAAAAATAAAATAATTAAAAATATTGAGGATAAGCTCTACACCGTTGGAATATTTCTAGATTTTCGCAAGGCCTTCGATTCCATCAAACATCATATTTTGCTAAGAAAACTGGAAATATGTGGAATTAGGGGCATAGCACTTCAACTCATGCGCAGTTACCTTGAGTCGCGTTTTCAGTTCGTATGCCTACATGCCTATAAATCAAACCCAAAGACTGTAAAATATGGTGTACCGCAAGGATCTATATTAGGCCCTTTGCTCTTCTTGATCTGTATAAACGATATAGTTAACATTCCTCAAACTGATGATATAGTATTATATGCAGACGATACGAATGTATTCTTCTCTGGAACAAATCTTAAAGAACTTGAAAACACTGCTAACACGTGGCTATTAAATCTTAGTGTATGGCTAAACTTAAATAGTCTTGAACTCAACGAGAAAAAAACTAAATTTATGCTTTTTTGTGCAAAAAACAAGCCAATTGATTACGATTTTAAGCTTCGTTACGGCTCTTGCTGCCTTGAGCGTGTCAGCTCCCATTCCTTTCTAGGAGTTAAATTCCCTCACAGCCTAGGCTGGAGCGACCACATAGACCACACCCGTGTCAAGATAGCGAGAGCTATTGGTATGCTTTCCCGGCTTCGAGATCTTATACCTTGCTCGCTGAAAAGACAGTTGTATTTCTCTCTTATCCATTCTCGCATCAGTTATTGTCTTCTTATCTGGGGTACTTGTAACAAAACTGACTTAGAAAAAATATCAGCCCTGCAGTCGCGTGCAGCTCGGTTTCTTTTACCTGCAGGAAATAACACAAATAGTTGCTCGGCAAATACACAGTCTCGAATGATCCCTGTGAAAACCATGTATGAACTCAAAATATGTGTGTTTATTTATAACGAAATAAAATCAAATTACATTAATTTTTTTAACACGTACCTAAATAGATCTACTGGTTACAGCTTGCGTCAGACTTCTGTTGTGGTAAATAGGCCTCGTACTAACTACGGAACACAATCAATTGAGCACCAAATCATGTTGATGTGTAATTCTCATCCGTTTGTAATAGATGCAGCTAAAAATAGTTCCACGCCCAGGGGTTTTAAACGCATCTGTTCGTCTTTCTTTTTGTTTAACGTTGTGTCCTAGACGACCAAATGCTTACTTCTGGTTCCGTTTGATGTAATATTATGTCGGTTCGAACAACCCTAATGTATTGCATTTCTGTACCATTTTTGTATATGATTTAGTGTGTATTATTATTTTATTATCTGTATATATTTACAAGAACTGTTTATGATGCGTCTGTTGTGTAAGTGATGGCAAGGACAGCCTTTTTTTGTTGTGTAATGCAATACCGCTCCTGCTGCTGTACCCAAGCGAGGACAAGACCCAGTCAGGAGGTTTAGTACCTCCTTTTGTCTTGCCTCGTGGGCAATACCTGTATGTTGCCCAAAGGAGAAATATATATATATATATATATATATATATATATATATATATGTATGTGTGTGTGTGTGTGTGTGTGTGTGTGTGTGTTTGTGTGTGTGTGTGTGTGTGTGTGTGCGTGCGTGCGTGCGTGCGTGCGTGTGCGTTAGACACGCACAATTTCATGTAAGACATTTTATTGGACGGGTTTGGATATTGCAAGAGTCTAGGCTTGCCATGTCCTTCAGTGTTTTTAGATTAATGTACACCTCATTTTCATTAGGCGGTTCAAAAAACAAGGATTATGAAATTTTGTTGCCCAAAAATCTCGAACAGGCAGAGTTGAGTTTCCCCCTTCAAGTGGTGATGAGAGGAAACACCTTGTTGACGATGAAATCGGGGTTTCTTGATGACCCGGTGGTTCTAACGCGCAAACATTCACGTTACTCGAAGAAAGGAGAAGGTTAACTATTTATTTACAACATAAATAAAACGAGAAGCAAACCAAGGAGAAAACTATTTACATGACTAAACCGTTGATCAGACGAATTCAGCCCTCGTTCAACCCAGCGCGCTTGTTTTTAAATCCTCTGTCTCCGCCCTTAGCAGGGAAAGCCACCAATAAGATTACAAGCGACACACCTCACCAATCAGTGGTCTGAGAAAGGAAAATAAGGTTTCCGCCAACTAATCCCAGATTGGGGAAAGAGGGCTGATTAAACATTTGGGAAAGGAGATGTTGCAGTCAAATACACAAACAGCACAAACGCGACCACCTTCTCCCACGGTACCCACGGCCCAGCCGTTACCACTTTCCTCTCTCTGTCGCACACGCGACAAACATATGCCGACGAGATGATCCCTAAAGTGTTTACAGAGCAAGAGACGAACACAGTCGTTACGGGAATAGTGGGTTTCCGGCCACTCGGCTAATACTCAGCCGTATCTCGTGCCCCCTCGAAACCTCGTCAACCCCTTGACAACGAACACATGTCGACAGCAGTACATCGTGACGGCGCGGAGTAAACAAGGACGTCCGCCGCACGAAGGGGAGGCCAGGACGGGACGGGTACCCTTTGTTGGCGACTTCCGACCCCACTGAAGCGGCCTTCCTTGCGAACACCAGACCAACGAGTTCACCGAAAGGTAAGCGAACTCCACAGGCAGGGTTGTGAGAGCGAGTTCCAACTTAGGTAAAAAATTCGTTAACGTCATTTGCCAAGCACGATCCACTTTGTTCAGTACCTTCAACTTTCAGTGTTGTAATTTTGTTTGGAATTCTGTTTAACAGCAGATTAAGACGTTTCCATTTTTTCTTTTGGATTACTGGAGAGTTCCCTATCAAATAGGTTATTGTAGTAAGTATTCCTAGCTGACCCAATTTCATTGTTTATACTATTGCGCAATGCTTTAAACTGAGCCAGAAGTGTGGTATCCTTAGTTCTAATGAATTTAGCGAACATACTGTGTTTCTTTTTCACGAGTCTAAGTCGTGCGGACATCCAAGGTTTTCGAGCCTTTTTTGGCATCTCTACTTCAGTGACAGGAAAACATTCTTGATAGACGGGTAAAAAAGCCTCAAGAAAGTACTACAAGCCGTATCGGAATCAGCGCTAGAGAACACAGGACCCCAATCCACTAGTTGTATGCGACCTCTAAACGTTTCGAGGTTCTTTTGTAAAATGAACTGCCGGCTATAATTTGAGGTATTTGTTCACCTCCAATCGCCAGGTGCGCTGAAGTTGTTGAAACTGAAACTAGCCGGAGTTTCCTACCCCTGGCTGGGTGTCGAGTCGAATTGTTGAGAGACAGACATGATGCCGCTGTGGTATTGGTGCTCATAACACACACACACACACACACACACACACACACACACACACACACACACACACACACACACACACACACACACACACACACACACACACACACACACACACACACACACACACACACACACACACACACACACACACACACACACACACACACACACACACACACACACACACACACACACACACACACACACACACACACACACACACACACACACACACACACGCATATATATATATATATATATATATATATATATATATATATATATATATATATATATATATATATATATATATATATATATATATATATATATATGATAGCGTTACATACTCGCTGATCGACTAGGGGGCCTAATGAGGGCTAAAGGAAGCGCAGAGCAATTTTCGCGTAAGGACCAGCATTTTTTTGAGGCACACCCGAAGCACGAATACGCCTATATGGGAGTAAAAATGGAGTAAGCTGTCCTCTAGCGCACACCTTTTTATAGGGGCAAGGTATGCCGCCCAATTCTGGGGTAGCTTTAGGCTGCAAGGCAATAGAGGGGGAAGCGGACTCCTCTTTGAGGTGCGCGCAGTTCCACTACGGACCCTTGTGCACCGCCGACGCTTCGATGCAAGCCCGGAGGTTCAAGCTGCCCTCTTCCGGGAATGTGGAGAGAACGAGGAGTCCCCTGAGCATCTCGTGCTGCACTGGGCGCGGTTACCTGCAGCCGTCACATCCAGGGGACACCACCCTCGCTGGTGCACTGAGCTTCGGGTGCGAAAGATGGGAGAGCGAAGATGGCTACTCGCGGGTGAGGACAACCAAGGACAGGCTGCTCCAGTGGTGGCGACTGACAAGATGCTGACACGACGGTAGGGGTGGGCTGATGTGACTAACATATCGCGCAACTGTGGACAGTGCTTACATCCCCCCCCCCCCCCACTCCGTTCCTTTCTTTCCCTTTTCCTGTTTCTCCATTTTTATCTCAACCGACGAGGATACGTATGTCGTGTCCACCCGCTACAAAGGCAACAGCCACAAGTCATCATCATCACCATCACCACCACCACCACCACCATTCGAAACTGCCTTTTCTTGGCCCGGCACTGACGCAAGCAACGCGGACTTTCGATTAATTCTCATTGATTCAGGCTAATATGCGACTTTAACGTAGCATAAAGCGAAACATCGCCAAATGCCACCTCTGCAAAACGCAAGCAAGCGAGCGGTTTGGCCTAGAAAATTTTTTCCTCAATTTTCTCCGAGTAACGCGACGCTCAGTGTATCTTCTGGTGTTAACCTAACGCCTACCTCCCCAGCGATGCAACAAATGCAGTTATTGGAATTTTTTTGTCGATTAAATGGTCCCGCCCAAGTTCGGTTCAAATGTGCGCGAGAGAGGCGACGGGACAAAGGCCGCAATCGCTCGCGCAGCCCACGACGTTACGCGCAATCAAAGTCGCGGCGCTATAAACAAGCCCGACCACACGATCCAGGCTCTGCGGCCCAGCACGCTGCTGGTGCTATTTTTGGGCGGCAGCGATGCAGTGGCCGGCTGTCGCCTATCAGCCACCGCCACGTGCTGCGCCCCGCGGAGATTCGGTTTCGGGCCCCCTATTTAGCGCGGAAGATGACAGTGAGCAGTGTGCACGTGACGCGACGCGTGTTTTCCCTCCGGTTCCGGGGTTCCGGTCCAGAGGTGTCAGATGACGTCTATGCAGTCCACTTACAGGCCAAGAGAGAACAGGCAGCTTGAACCGGTTATCGGCGTGCCCCCATCCTCTGGGCACGAGTCCATGGACCCACCGCAAAAGCATTGGCCGATTGTGCACCGGTAATCACAGAGTGGAAAGTCCTAGGAAAGACTTCCTCACTCTATTATTCCTTTTTTTTTCTCGACACTTAACTCTTTCCCCATGCCGTGGGAAAAATGGGCGTTTCTGTGGGTTTTCGGCAGATTTTGTTTTGTTCAAGAACTGCGAGGTTTAAAATTTGATGCAATACCTGAAATCGAAGTCAAATAAACACACTTTTGAATAATGCGAGCGTCGTCAAGGTGTTTCATGTCTTATTATAAACTGTGTTTCCGGAATCAAGTTTTTAGAAAAGATCTGAACAAACTAAATAAAGATTAAGCAAACTTTGAAGTGTTAAATGTGTCTGCCTATCTAATAGCACATACTTCTGAAGAAATCAGAGTTCTAGCAAGTACAGTTTTCCGGCGCGAAAATAATTTCAGGCCCTATATTTGGACGAAACAGTCGGGCGAACCCTTCACAGTGCAGGCGGTATCAAATACTGCCCACATGACGTGGAAACCTTATAAATGAGGCAAATAATATCGGTAACGTTAATACGCTTTTCAAAACAGCCTCTGAGTCGAGCGAAATGGGCCCAAACAAGACACTAACCGTGGCGCTGCCACCGACGTTCTGAACTGGTTGCTCAGATCTCCTTCGCTCTGTGAACTTAAGCCGGATGATGAGGCGGCGCCCTCAGAGTAACTGCTACCTAGATTGCCAACAAAACCAACCGTGGAGCAGCTGAAAAACGAAATTTACCGCTCTTCAGGGTGGGTGTCATGCTGTCGGAGGCGCCATTCTCAACGTCTATCCGAGTTATTCATGCGACGTTAAAGGCTTCAGCACTGAAGACCGGACCAGGTTGCGGTAAGCCGATTAGATATGCTTGCAACCTTTCGCCGTGCAACCTGGACCACAAAATGGCCTACACCGTGACGTCGCTTCATACTCTCCTCTGTTTTCACAAACGGTTCCGAAAACGCCGCCATATGGAAAAAGAAATGATGAAATTACATTCTAATTTTCGAGCTTCAAGACATATGACATATAGCATGTTCCAAGAACGGCGTGGAAGCGTTTGAAATTGATGTTCCCATCCATCGTTAGCGGGCATGGAAAGGAAACCATCAAACTTGGTGCGGTGGAAGCGTCTGGTTCTTAATAGCAAGCCTGCCAAACAATGGGGGAGGCAAGGCGGCTCGGGGTTCTTGCAGAACCACCTCGAGACTCCGGTGGCGAAGCATCTGGCGACTGAACTAGCGGGGTTGCCGTTGCCATGCGGCCTCATCCAGCGCTTTCGTCGTTCCCACGCAGGGACGAATTTCACCAAAAGCGCGTCCCAGCGTTGCACAGGAACAACGACCCGCTCCTGTCCACGTCTGCCTCGGTGGAAGCGTAGTTTTTGGAAAACCTCCAAACGGGCCCCTTCGGAGACCCGTGCAGTGCGCCCGTCTCCGACACGGCTGCTGGTGGCGGCCAGCCCGATTTTTTCAGCGGTCACGATAGCCTCTTTTGGCAAAGACAGCACGTCTGGAAAACAAAAAAATTACAGAGGACGCTTAAGTCTACTTATGGGCTATGAATGAGAAATCATTGTTTTTCCTTTATTGTTTATTTCCTTTTGAATTTTAATAAAAAAAACTAAAAATGACCACGTACACACTAAACAAATTATCACCCTTTTGGGTGCTAAAAAGGGTGCAGAGATCAGCCCCCTTCAAGAAGGGTGCGCAGCATGAAAGTTTAGAGGGCGCGCATCAGGCCAAGGCTTTTGCTTCATGGGTGGATCAATGTCGAGCTCCCTTTCAACATGCATTCGTAGAGGTGTTAAGGAAAAATAGTGCCCTTTAATGAGGGTGCATTCATTACATCCTGTAAAGTATCATTAAGTGCACCCTTCCTTAAGTGTACTGATCTCTGCACCCTTTTTTAGCACGGAACAATTGGAAAAGGGTGTTCGTCTGGGGTCTGCTGATTTACACCCTAAAGGGTGAGAAATTGTTTAGTGTGTACACAGTTTATTGAGACGAGCAGGTCGCCTGCAGGGGCAAAAAAGCTACCCCGTCAACCAACTCGCCCAATACAGCGTACTGTTGAGCGACAGATGATGCAGGGAGTGACGTCGAACGACAGGAGAGTCGCATTAAAGTTAAGGGGATAAGAGATTAAGACCTTTACAAACAAGAGAGATACGACATCTATTTAGAAGCATTGGCTCGATACTGCAGCCGAATACTAACGATCGCTATACGTCTGCCGTGCCATTCACTGTGGGGGAACAGTGGCGCTGGAAGGGAGGGAAGGCCACTGCCAGGTTTTTGCTGCCACTACTGTTCGTAAAGCGGGCCATCCTTAAACATTTCTTGCACAACATCTTTGTTCCTTCCCGTGCGTCGCGTATCCCTCACCCAAGAAAATCAGCACATTGACTTTTTTCTGCCTATCTCATTGTCGGTGTATAGACGCCTCATCTCTACACACATCGTGTACAATGTCTGCTGGAGAGGAGTACGCACAGGCCAAGGGCTCCTTCTCTCCGACATGAACGCGGCCTTTACTTATTCGCGATAGACGGGAAGACACTGTGAGATGGCACGCGCAACCCAGCCCCATCAACGGCGAAGCCAGAAGGGAAAAAATGGGTGGATGGAGGCCATGCAGTGTGCGCTGCGTATTCTGGTACCAGTATAACCTCGCTCAAAACTCAGAAGAACCAGAAAAAAAAATCTATAGAAAAGTAAGTGCGTTACTGCTCTCAACTGCGAACCTTTGGGAACGTACAGCTCTTTGGCCCGGTTACACCTCAGTTCAATTCAAGGAATGCAAAAATTACAGAAGGGGTCTAAGAAATGGCCGGCTTTCTGTGTTTAAGGTTGGGCTATGCACAGCCAAAGCGAGATCGCATTTAGAAAACAGCTCCGAGTCTTCGCGCCTCTCACAACCACCCCCTGGCGCCACGACAGACCGCTTTTCGACGCCCGCGACTCCTTTTAACGATGCGACTATACCAGGTGTTCAAAATGAGATTTTTACTGTGTTCTGTAACAAATGATGAGTATAGCACCCAAAAGGTGCGCGGGTTACGCGACCAGGAGGACACAAAATGAGAGGACAACTGTCGCCGTCAGTTTTCTAATTCATTAGAATCAATTATTAAGCTCCTTAGCAGTTGAAGTTGGCGTGCATGTTTACACTGAAAGCGTCTATCGCCACAATCTCGCCTGAGTAAATACACGGATTGAAGTGAAAATCTCAACACCCGTTATATCTCGGGTGCGAAGAACTGCTCGAACGAGACACAGGCGGCGAAGAGGCAAGGACACACACGAACGCAGGCTAACAAGAACTTTATTGGTTGAAGCAACACAAGGCGCATATAAGGCGATCTCAGCATCTTATATGTATAAAAAAAAGCTCCAGCACGTAAACAAGGGCCGAGGAAAGAAATCAAACAAGTGCGAAACTATCGCGCACAAATTGATAGTCCTAAACAGGGCCGGCCCACGCTAAGAAACCATAGAAAACCATAAGCATCGCACACCGAAAGCACGTAGTAGAGTGCCACATGAATTGGATAGTGGAAACGACAACCAAAAGATAGGAGCAAAGAAGCCTAATCAGTCTACAAGCACAAGTGCAGATACCCTTAAAAGCTGGACTGCACCCCCCCCCCCCTCTAAAAAACAAAATAAAGGAAAACAAAACTATCCGCTCTATGTTGCGTCACTAAACAAAAAAGCAGTTAAAAAAGGTACCAGGTCACAACAACACAAAAAAAGCTACGAAGCTGCGTCATGAAACGACAAAAACAGTGAAAATAGGCATCAAATAAGCTGAAATGGTTTATTTTGGTTTATGGGGTTTAACGTCCCAAAGCGACTCAGGCAATGACGGACGCCGTAGTGAAGGGCTCCGGAAATTTCGACCACCTGGGGGTTCTTTAACGAGCACAGACATCGCACAGTGCGCGGTAGTCAGCTGAAATCAAACGGAAAACACACAAGAGCTCTGCTACTCCAAGCCTTCTAAAAAGCATGAAAGAAGCTGGAACCATCGCACGAGCCGACATTGCCTAACGTACCCTTTTACAGTCTGCGTTTGTATGCGACTTTGCCTCTTCGCCGTGCGTGTCTGTTTCGCGCAGTTCTTTATTCGCATCTGTAATGAACCAACTAGCCGGACAAGTTCTACTGTTATACCTCGGTACAATGGATATTGCTACGATAATTCTACTAGAAGGAATAGTCCATGAATGTCACCGTCCGCAAGTTTCCAGTGCAAACGTGGACGCTAGCTGCAGTAGTTATGAAGTTTATTAATTCGTTCTGATGAATTAGGAGAATGAAGGCGCTCGATTTTATTCTTTCTCCGCCAAAAGTAAAGAGGCAACGCGGTCTGCTTCTCAGCCGTATAACAGGAATCCAAGAGGTATCGGAAGGTGAGGTTTTTCGTATACCTTTCAATTAAGCGGAGCCATCCACTACACGGCTAACACAAAAAGACCGTTGCCCGGTTACGTGCAAGAACGACTGTCACGTGTTACATACAGTTTGTTTTCCTTGAGAAGTTGTGAAGGTCTAATTTTCGAACAGCCGGCACAGCTAGCCTTGAGGGACTGGAGAAAACTGTGCTCAACAGCGTAGGCTCTAATCTGATCATTTCGACAGAATTGCCTGTCTGCTTGGGAATAACTTACAGTGAAGACTGTGAGACATTTTCTCCAACCGACGTTTCATGAGCCGGCCCTGCTCCTGCTTCAGGCATGACACGGAGCTCGCACGAAATATGCATGCCCGGAGCGTGCGCTACACCGCCGTGTCGAAGGATACTATACTTCGGGATGCTTGCCGAGTCCTTCTCGGCACCAACCAGGGTTCAACGCAAGCCTTTCAATGTTTCGTGCACGGCAGAAGTTCTGTTGAGTGACACTTTTGCGACTACCTTGATATACACGCAACGGACCAAACAGAGCTGGCACTTCAGGCTCTATCGCTTCAAAGCGCTGGGCGGCGCGCTGCGAATTGAGTGGGAAAAAAAGAACTTCGATGCCACATCGGTTCGATGGTTCGATCCACAGCCCACCAGCCGCATCGTTTTGCGCACCATATTTTTAACCTCAGCTTCACAGCATTGCAAAATTGCCATGCGTGGGGAAGTCACGCAGCAACCCGTTATTCCCGAGACTTTTTTTTTCTTGCCAAAACAGGTCCGCTCAGATGCCTCCCATGCTACGCTAAATACTACCGGCTCGAAAGACGTGGAAGTATTTGTCCCTGTAGATATGGCAACTTTTTCTTCTTCGGAAAGGTGGTACCGCCTAGTACCGTGCTAAGAAAGCAAGAGCACGTTCTCAGCGTTTGCAAGGTGGCGGAAGAAATACCGCAGATGCTTTTTCCGCCAATTTCTCGTGCTTCGTCGAAACTTGCGTAGGTGAAAACTGATTCGTTAGATTAATATCAACCGATTTTTTTTTCGTTTCATTCTCCGCATTGCACATTACGCATGGAGCAGTTAACTAGGTGCAATCGCCTAGATCTCCTCAAACCAATTTTGGAGAATTTTTTAAAAACTCTATTCGACCTAGGATATTGCCATTACAATGTGCTTTATCGCACTGGGATGACCTTCTTTTCCCCACTATATTTCAGTTTCGCAATTTTCTGGTTTTCTGAAACTTCATAAACTTTTTTTTTCCTGCATATGCCATCTGTCCCTAATTATTTATTTATTTATTTTTATTTATTTATTTATTTATTAGTTACCTGCATCGCCCCGGAGGGCATTACAGCAGGGGGGGTACAGACTTCATTTATAGGTATAAAGCAATTATTGCAGTGCATGGAAAAATGCTTCGTTAGGTGTAATACATACAATGCTCGATGGCAAACTGTTCCAATCCCGAACAGTTCTAACAAAAAAATAATAACGCAAGACGTCATCCTTGCAAGAAAATTCTCTGACCTTCAAGCAGTGGTCCAGTCGCTTTGATATATAATGAGGTGCCTGGATATATTGTTCGCGGTTTATGCCAGTTTTTGAATAATAAATCTCATGAAAAAATTTCAATCTGATGTACCTTCTACGGTCCTTCAACTCTTGCCAGTTAAGTTTTCGTTTGCTTTCCGTCATACTAACTTGCCAATTATAATTACCAAGAACAAATCTAACTGCCCTATTCTGAATTTTCTCTAATTTTCCTACACACTCAGATGTGTGTGGGTCCCAGCAAGCACATCCATATTCAAGTATGGAGCGTACATAACTGAAATACAGCTGTGTTTTTAAGTTACTTGGTAAATGGCTAAAATTCCGCCGTAGAAAACCCAAACGTGACGCTGCCTTATTCGCAATATAATCAATGTGCTTATTCCATCGTAAGTCCGATGTAAAAAAGACGCCTAGATATTTAAATGACTTGCTTATGTTGAGAGTAAGATCATTAATTCTATACCTATACGGATGATTAGCACGTTTTCTTGTGAAGGTGACGTGAACAGTTTTGTTTATATTTAAGGACATGTCCCAACGTACACACCAGTCTGCCACAGTATCTAAATCAGTTTGCAGGATTTGTGAATCAGAAGTGGAATTTACTACTCTGTAAACAACACAATCATCGGCAAACATCCTGAATGAAGACTGTATGCCAACTGAAATATCATTAATATACAGCAAAAACAAAAGTGGTCCCAATACTGAGCCTTGGGGAACTCCCGACGTAACTGGTGCATACTGTGAAGAAATACCGTTCAGAACAACAGCCTGCCTTCGTAACGACAGATATTCTGCAATCCACGCAATCACTTTACAATCCAGGTTATACGCTTTCAATTTGGAGAGAAGAAGACTGTGCGCGACAACATCAAATGCTTTGCAGAAATCCAAGAAAACGCAGTCCACAATTTGTTGCTTATCGATTGCCGATGCCAAATTATGAACGAACTCTTCCAGCTGCGTACTGCAGGAAAATCCACGCCTGAAACCATGTTGACTTGTGCATAGGAGATTGTGTTTGGTGAGATGGGCCATAACGCAACTATATATTACATGCTCCATAATTTTACAGGTTATGCTGGTCAAGGAAACGGGTCTGTAGTTCTGAACGGAGTTTCGCATACCACTCTTATGTATGGGCACGACACGCGCTACCTTCCAATCAGCAGGCAAGTCGGTTTCATTAAGAGACTTCTGGAACAGCCGGGTGAAATACAGACATAATGTATCCGCACAATTCCTTAAAATTGCGGCAGGAATGTCATCAGGGCCACAAGCCTTAGCCTGATTCAAATCCTTCAATAATTTACGCACACCGTCAACACAAAAAGTAACTTCCGGCATGCAATCTATTTCAAGAGGTAATGCAAAACAGACAGAACGTGAACTAGGTGGCAAAAACACAGATGAAAAATAACGGCTAAACATTTCAACTTCAGCCTCATCATCATGGATGATTATCTCATCATTTTTCAGAGCAGGTACTGAGCTGTCATCCTTACCATTACGCTTCACATATCTCCAAAATTCTTTGGTATCTCTGACAAGTTTTTCTCCTAAATTCGAAAAATACAAGTCTTTAGCGATGTGAGACTTCTGTCTGAATTCATTTTTTATTGTTTTCAGCAAGGCCAAACACTCTGGCGATTTAGACAACTTGTATCTTCGATACATTCGTCGCTGTCTGCGAACAAGGGCACGTAACTCGGTGTTAAACCAGGGTTTATCTCGAGCTCTCTTACTTGATATAACGCTTGGTGGAATAAAAGCTTCACGTAATTCGAACAATTTCTGTTTGAATGTATTCCATAGCTGTTCGATATTTAAGTTATCCGTGAGTTCATCAAAAGTTGGAAAGAACGAATCGAAAGCAGCGCTAATCGCCTCGTAGTTGGCCCTGCTGTAGACATAAATCTTTCGCCTAGGTGGTTTTGCAACCTTCACATAGTGAACTAATAAATCTGCTAGAATAATATTGTGGTCGCTCAAACCAGGCAACACTTGTACATTGCATACAACATCAGGCACGTTACACAGCAAGAGGTCGAGTACGTGACCAGTTCCGTCCGTTCGTGATGGCTCATGCACATACTGACAAAAGGTGTTGGAATCTAAGATGTCAAAAAAAGTTGAGTATAGATTCCCTCGAGCTATATCTCTTGGTTCTTCAGCTGACCAGCCAATGTCTGGAAGGTTAAAGTCCCCCACTAAAACAAAGCATTCAGTGTTAATGGTTTCAAGAAAATGAGATAAGCCAACAAGCGGCTTTACAGAAGGACCAGGAGGCCTATAAAACGACCCAAGAACCATTGCTTTCCCGTTCGGCAGTCGTACTTTGCAAACAACCAATTCAGTTTCACTATCAGAGAATTCCATTTGAGCGCACGGGACACTTTTATGGACCAAAATAAACACTCCTCCGCCACGTGCACAACGGTCGCGACGAAAACACTCGTACGTGTCAGGAAATATTTCAGCGCTTGAGATGGTCGGATCGAGCCACGATTCTGTTCCCAAAACAAAGGTCGGTTTGACGGTACGAAGAAGAAAGTGAAAGTCATCAACTTTATTTTTTATACTGCGGCAATTGATTGAAAATGCTGACTGGGCACATCGCAGAATGAACAGTGGTTTGTCATTGTTCCCGTACGGTGCCGGCTTCACTGTCCCATTGCAAACGCCTACTACCCAAATGAAGCGTATCATATTTCAGAACTGCTTTCACGCCTTTTTCGCCATTTTGTTTGGCATAATCCCATAATTTCTTTCTCTTATCACGGAGAGTACGGGAAAAGTCTTCAGATTTAGCAACACTGGATCCCTTGAGCTTGAATGCATTTGCAAGCACAGCCTGGCGATCTTTAAAGGAATTGAAGCTCACAATGATAGGCCGAGAAGTTCGTATTTTTTTAAACTGCGGGGTTTAACGTCCCGAAGCGACACACAGGCTAAGAAGGACGTCGTAGTGGAGGGCTCCGGATTAATTTAGGCCACCCGGGGTTCATTAACGCGCGCGGACATCGCATAGCACAGGGGCAAGCCTTCGTATGTCGTCTCCACCGAAATGCTGCCGCCGCGGCCGGAACTGAACCAGTGAACTTGACATCAGCAGCAGCATGCCAAAGCCACTGAGCCACCACAGCGGGTCGTTCATTTTAACCGTGTACTCTCACCGTTATGATGAAATGTCCATAGACAATAGTTATAAGGGCGCATCCACATTCTCCTTGAGCCACCGTTGACAAAACTGCTGCAGATTGCATGCACATCGAGGCCGACTCTGCCCACTAGTCCTCTGTGTAAGGGCCCTTCGTTTCCGAGATTTATTTTTTATTTTTCACAATTCCAAGGTTAAAAATCAGGTCATATCTTTTTAGTTCGAATTAGGGTCAAAACTGGGACATTAAAAAAATTTCCGCAAATCGAGCGTTTTCGGTTAGCTTTTTTTTTTCTCGGAAAAAATAATGCACTATCAGCGCTCGATCTCTTGGGGGACAACACATGACCTATTTTTTACAGCGACAGCTGTTAAGCGTCCGCTCCTGGGTTTCCATAGTAGTAGTAGTAGTAGTAGAAGTAGTAGTAGTAATAGTAGTAGTAGTAGTAGAGTGTCACAGTGGTCGGCGTGACCGGCAGGTGCGGTGCCATGGGAACCACTCGGAGCGCGTTTATCTTGGAAGGAGGGTACAGCGATAATACAAGGGGAGACTGGTAGGTGGTTGCCATGGGAACCACCCGGAGGGTAGTTACCGTGAGGAGGCCATGACGGGAGCGCAGGAAGGCGTAACCGATGGGTGGTTACCGTAGAAAAAGGAGAGAGGCTATTACGAGGGCGTAAGGCGCGAACAGAGGGTGGTTACTTCAGAAGGAGGAGGTTTGGTTTGGTTTATGGGGGTTTAACGTCCCGAAGCGACTCAGGCTATGAGGGACGCCGTAGTGGAGGGCTCCGGAAATTTCGACCACCTGGGGCTTTTTAACGTGCACTGACATCGCACAGTACACGGGCCTCTAGAATTTCGCCTTCATCGAAATTCGACCGCCGTGGCCGGGATCGAGCTCACGTCTTTCGGGCCAGCAGCCGAGCGTCGTAACCACTCTGCCACCGCTGCGGCTCTGCAAACAGAAGCCTCGAGAGAAGGAGGAGGGACAGTATTGCAATAACCGAGGAGTGCAGCACGATCCATCTGCGGCAGCTGCTCCGCGGCACGTCATCGGCGACGGTGGCGCCGCGCACCTGAGCGGCGGACTGGAAAGGAGAGCTAGTCGAAAAGGGGGTATGTGTGTTTCACTCATCATTTTCATACGCGATCCAGAAATGGCAGGTTGCACTGAGAACATATTGAACAAATGAGGTATTTCTTCTATTCTCGTTTATTAGTTATTTTGTCGAGTACTTTGAGTCCCCAAGTGCAGCGCTTCCCTGTATGTGTTAGACCTACATTCTTTTGTTTGTACAGTGCGCGAAAACACTAGTTCCATGTCACAGCGACCATCCTAACCGCCTCGAACCTATACACGTCGTTGATCTGTGATAATGCGGGGGAAGTTTCAGCCCACGGGCGACTACGCACTTCGGTCTCCAGCTAAATGCGACTGTTTTGGTCGCGGGAACCAGACCCGCGACTTTCCCGCGTCCTAGCAATGAACCGACACCAACACGCCAGATTAGCCAGGGGCGTTTAGCTCGAAGCGGCCGAGCGCCGCGGCAGAACGCGTGCTCCGGAGAGAAGAGCGCTGCAGGGCGCACGAAGTTATCTCCGTCTGCACCTGTTCCGCATCCCTGCTGGCTAGGCACCGGCAGCTACGGAAGATCCGGCCAGACGTCTGCGCAGAGTCGAGTTGCGCCGGCGGCGCGTTCCAGTAATTCCCCCAAATAGAAGCTGCCGGAAATACCCCGACCGTATACGCTCGCCGCGAGCAGTGTTCGGGGGCCAGAAACCCGGCGGCCTGGCGCCGCTCCAGCTGCAGTGCACGACTGCGCCAGCCAAGAACTCGAGCCGAGGCCAGACGGCCCCGCGTCGCAACAGCGAGACTTGTCGCTCTGCCGTGCGGCATTCCGCGCTGCAGGGCTGTGCCAGGGCCAAGGCTCACGTTTCGTGGCGTGCAGCTGAGAGCGTCGCTGTCGGGACAACCGGATATGCCTTTGCCTGGCGGTGGCTTCCGCGGGAATCGGCTGCGGATTCTCGTCACCCGAGCCGACGAGACGGGAACAAAGGAATAACACACTGAGCGAACCATTTTTATCCCGGAAAGCGTATCAATTACACTGCCGCGCTTGCTGAACAAAATGCGGACAAACACCGTTTCAGATCCTGAGGAGAACGATTTCGCGGGAATAACCTCACTGTTGCATGTTTGAGTGCAATAATGCATGCCTTGTAGCAATGATCTTATTGCGCTTTCTTGTCGCGCACAGATTGCTGTTTTGGTTGTGCACGTTTAATCGAGAGCATTACGAGGGTCACGATGTAAACTGTCCGTCGTCTGTGCGAAGCCTCCACTCGCTAGCTGTCCCCCTCTCCACTTGTAGGGGAGGGGACGGAGGGGGAACATGACTCCGACAACAGCAGGCCTGCGGGCAGAATTGGCAGCCTCCCGAGGAACAATCTGCGCAAAAATGAGCCTTGCGGAGTTATTCGTCTAGAAGACGATATGGGAATCTAAAGATAGAGGGCTCACCCCCCTAACGTTTCAATCAGTCGGTCAATTAAGCAATCTTTATTTCAACATCGTGATGTTGAGGGGACACTAATAAAGCCAAGAGAAGGCTTAACGAGGAATGTCGCTCCTGTACAAGGCGTCATCGGTTACAGCGGTGAGAAGCAAACAGAAATGTAAAAATGCCTGATTTTCAAAATTATGACATCATAATCACAATAAATACACCTTATAGTAATTCTTTATTTCAAAGCTATAATATTTCATAAAAGTGGTATGTAGGCGCATCAATGAACAGTACAGAAAAAAATAACTTGAAAGGACAATGGTATCCTTTCAAGCTCATCTTGTTATTTAAGTAACGCAAAGAATTTAAGAATTTAAGTAACGCAAAGAAAGAAAGGGACTGACAGAACCACGAATCGCAACTGCAGTCACTGCAGTGTTATGCCTCACTGCCTCAGTTCAGTTAGCGTATCGATCGGCCTGGCTGACGCACTTCACTGGCATCGTAAGATAATACGATTACATGCATCACGGCCTCTGGGCAATCCACAAATCCGCCGTGCTTTATGCTCGTTTTTAATCGTTCATTAGAAGGTAGCTCAGTTTGCAAAGATCAGCGTTATCTCGTTATATCTGCTTTGGCGACATGAAAGTCCTCGCTTAAATCACGGCGTCCTTATAAATAAAGGTTAGATGGAAGTTGGGGCTCGACTCGTTTTTTCTTCTTTTGTGTGTGTGTGTAGGTTCATATTTCAAGCCCCAAATACATACTACTTCAGCACTCCCACATACCTTTAAAATCGAGGCGGAGAACACATACACTCTGTCAGCAATAACACGTGCTGCCGAGGATGAGCGGTTCTAAATTATCGGCAGTGTGATGCGGTGGAGTTGATTGAAAAACGCTGACGGACTGCTCCTAGTGATTTTTAACTAACGTCGAGTTTCACCGGTCTCTCGGGAGCAACGGTTCTGTTCAGGAAGCGTCCGATGTCTTCAGGTATACTATCTGCGTCACCGAAAGCGTTGGGGACAGATTTTGACGATTCGAGTCAACTTTGCGCAGTTCTGCATCGTTTGCGGCGTCTAAAGATGGCAGAGTCCAACCCAGCGCACCATTCGAGCAGTGCAGTGCTGGTTCTGTGTATGTTTACAGCCGGCGGCAAAGTGTTCTGCAGTGAAGAGAAAGCGCGGAGCAATGCTGAGGTTGAACACAGGGACTCAGCTTGCAAAATTAGTTTGCAAAATGAGCGCAAAGTCCGGGTCAGTTGGCGTGGAATGACCCAGCACTGAATTGTCAGGGTCAACTCTTCCGAGCCGCGTCTGGTAAGGTGCCCTCTACCTGTTGGGCCGGTCGAACATCTCCCGCGGGACCGCTGAGAAAAGAAGCCATGCGGCTACGTACCGAATCAATTACGCGGAAGACTGCTTGCCGAGCAGTCAGCGCCGCTGATAAGACCCGGTAAAAAGTGTGCATGACATGCAATAAATCGACGTGAAAGCGGGCCAAGTAATGAGGAAAAACGATGCGATATAGGCACGGTATATTCAGTCTTGCGGTGTGGCGCCAACTCGAGATGTGGCTGGTAATGCATCATGGTGTCCTCTCGGAGGGAGAGAGAGAAAGGGGAGGGGGAGGCTTCGCGACCCGGAGAGCCTGGACGCACAGCCGCGCTTAGTATGACCTGCAATATATATATATATATATATATATATATATATATATATATATATATATATATATATATATATATATATATATATATATGTATACTGCGGCTGCGTTTTTTTAACGCGCCAAAAATGAACCCGAGGCCATTCCCCTCGCAGCAAGACTTTCATTTGAGCTAGTTGGTTGTAGCTTGACATGGTTTACGCAAAAAAGCGTACAGGCGTACAGCTCCAGTGCCATTTAAAGTCCCTACCTCTAGATGACCCTTTTCTTGTCCGCAGCTCTAATGAGGTTCTTCAGGAACTTAAAAACGGAATGCCAGGAGCACAGTGGACTTTTTCGATTGATGTCAATGACCTGTATTATTCCATCCCGCATACCGAAATGTTGATTTCCATCAAAGACAAGATTGCATGCACTGGTGAACTACCATTTCAGGACAAAACAGGAATTAGTTGTGATGATTTCTTAACAGTTTTAGAATTTTTCCTTTCATCGACTGGCGTTTTTTTCAACCATCAGTTTTATGTTCAGCGCGACGGTGTTTGTATTGGGTCGTCCCTTGCGCCTATATTGAGTGACATTTATTTATCGTGTGGTGACAAACGTGTCAGTGACCGGCTTTTATTGACCTCTAACGTTGTTAGGGTATTCAGATATGTGGATGACTACCTTAATTGTGCTAACCGATCACGTAGGTTCAAAACCAAGCGCCACTTATGAAAACATTGTCACCATTTTCAGCAGTGAATCCAAGGGGCTTCTCTTCACTCAAGAACTTCCCCGCGATAATAGACTGCAGTTTCTTGACCTGAGACTTGTGTTTAGGCAGGACAGACATATTTGCTGGTCCTACAACCCCAGATCGTGCAAAGAGCTACTCCCTTTCGGTAGTGCACATTCCAAGCTAATCAAGCGAGGAATCGTTGCGACATGCCTGAATGCAGCCTTGGAAAAATCTTGCCAGCATGAGATGGCACTGAGCTTTGATGCGCAAACTGAATGCATTCACCAAGCCGGGTACCCAAAACACCTCATCACGAGTATTAGTGAGAACCTTGTAAAAAAGCGCAAGGTGGCGTCAAGGGGTGAACAGGCTCAGAAAGACAAGGACAAAGAAAAGAAACCGACGGTGGTGATTCCCTATATTCATCGGCTTTCGCACAATCTAAAGAAAGTAGCCAGCAGGTATAAGGTCAATGTGGTTCTATCTGCTCCTTGCAAGCTGTCGCGCGTGTGCACTTTGAACAAAGCAAGAATGGTTAGGCAGTGCAAAACTAATAACCAAATCCGCGCCACTGTTTGCACTACTGACGTTGTGTATGCTGCGCCTCTTAGCTGCGGTCTGGAATATATTGGCCAGACAGGTCAATGCTACAATGAAAGAGTGAGGCAGCACAAGATTGCGATAAAAAATGGTTATGGGAGCCACATGGCCACTCACTGCAAAAGCTGCAAGTGTCGTCCAGGTTTTGAAAACACCAAATTCATCGCAAGGTCTAAAGACAAATTAGAGCGTGAGATCATAGAAGCTTATTACATCAATCAGAGGGGTCATATCTGCATAAGCAAGCCATCTGTCTCGCTCTCAGAAGAAGATATTAGGTTTCTCAGTGGGTCATTATCAGAGTTGTAATCATTTCTTGATCCTTTTGGCACGTGTTCCTATGCTCTGTCACTGCGTGTTTTTGTTTTGCTTCTATCTTTGCCTGCTGTTGTGGTAATTAAGCGGTTTTTTCCATGAATAAACTTAGTTGGAAGTTGGCGCCTGTCCTGTCTTGAGTGTGCTTGTCTTCGTCTTTTAGCGCCTGTACGCTTTTTTGCGTAAACCATGCCATTCCCCTCTCCTTCCCGCCCCAAAGAGTGACCTTTATAGATCCACCCCTGTGATCCACTCTGCAGAGAGCCGTACCATTTCGGCTGGCAGACGGATCCAGGATGCAGTTTTTCACAGCCCACACTACTTCGTGAAAGAATCTCCGACCATGTCTTGTGTGTCGCAAGCACTGTGCGCGACTGCACACGTACCGAGCACGTGCTATGACACGATGTACTTACTACGTGCTGTGCATTCGTTACTTTGTACAAGCACTTCTAAGACGCAAAAACTTCGTTACTTGAATATAACAAAAAAAGGGGCGAACGCTCTGAAAAAAAAGAACAGTCACGCATAAGTGCTTGCGTGGAGATATCAATAACGAGCTCAAGTCGCAGAGTAATTGTGTTCGGATGAGCATTCGCGTACCATCCTAGCCTAGTAATACTTGCGGGCTTCAAGTAATGGCACCGAAAAGCAGTTTCGGTGCCGCGAGGCATACACCCCGGTGAGCCGGCAGGCAGTACCCAACAACCCGCGCTTCGTCTGCTTTCGACAAGGGCCACTGCGCTTTATTAATTAAAGGCACGCGACCCGCGTGGAGAAAACACTCCACGAGCGGTGCAAAGAGCCCCAGCCCTTTTCTGACGCCTGCAGGTTCGCCGAGCTCCTCAGCGCGGAAGAATTCAGTATGCAGCGATGAGGTGATCGCGAATGCAGACACTAATACACAACGGCGGACAAGGTGAGTGCGTTGTGAAGAGGGGGGGCATAGAGTTACTGCGCAAGGCAAAGGTGCACTTAATTTAATGGAGGGCACGCAGGCCGGTTCCGCTTGTGCCATGATTCGGTAAGGGTGGCCCAGGCTGCAGGTGTTCATTTTGCATTACGAACGGATGACAAAGCGCGGTTTCCTGCACAATGAACTACCAGCTACAGCCCCTTTCTTGCCCCATTGCGAGTGCTCGCTCTTTGCAGAGAAAATTGAAATTCAGTCCACGGGGTTTGGATTTCATCAAAATTTGTCATTTATCCGGCCTGTAACAATTCATCAAACACGCAGCGTTGCATCTTCACGGTGACGTAAACTGTTAGAGCATGAAGGACAGAGTGTGAGTGTCGCCCGAAGTGAACTGCTGTCCTTCTTCCACTGCTGCCGAACGAGTTGCCCCGCACTTTAAACACCTTGCAGCTATTTCTCTCGCAGCAGGTCGTATCCTGCTGTACGTTCTCTGAATCAAGAAGACAGCCAAGGTTTTTCTTTCACTGTTATTAACGCGACAGCTTTAGAGCGGGCGTTCGGAGGGGAAAAAAATCCTTGCGCGTTGTCACACTAATTCAGGATTGGTCGAAAGGGTTGTGACGTCACATGCTGGGCTGTGGAATGAAAATGATTAAAACTCGAGTTAAATTGTGACTGTGAGGTTGTAGGAAGACTGAAATGTTATTATGGCATTCAATGATGATAGGCAAGTGTATTACGTTGGAAACAAAATTGGGATAATTAGTTGCAAATCTAATTTATGACTCTTGGGGTGCTAGACACGATACCCCTATAGGCCACTGAGGCGCGTTCGTTCGACTTGGCAAGTTGGCTAAAGGGAGAACTTCTGTGACTTACGGTGTATCGAATGACCTAGTATGCCTTCCGATGTACGCTGATTAGTGCGTGTAATTAAAATATGTAATGGTTAAAAATAAAATAACAAATAACCATTAACGCTGTCAGGTCATACCCTTAAGTGGAGCTCAAGTTTCCCCTTATTTATCTTTGAGGGTGAGCAGGCGTGTCGAAAGCGCTGCACAGGTGTGCTTCTGCAGGAGAAATGATGTGAAGTGGTGTCGCAGCTGCTTTGTGGCGGGCACGTCGCTTGTGCTTTTATTGTTCGTGCGGCTATGCGGCAGAGCTTGAGCGCAATGGTTACTTGTGAAAACCAATTTCCTGCTCTATAATTTGTCATATTCTCTCATCAGTGTGCTCGCGTCTGTACTTACCAGAACAATGATACGAAAACGTATTGCGTAAGCACGAAATCCAACAAACGTGGCCGTGATAAATGTCGCCCTTCTCTGAAACCACGTCTGCTCCAACCGAACACACGCGCACAGCATGGAATAAATTAGCTCCGTTCTAACCCCCCCCCCCCCCCCCCCTACCTTCGACCTGAGTTTAGTAGATGGACGTTTGCACACGTACTGCACACATCAGTGAGTGTTGTGGTGCAGCAAGATCCTTTGCTATAGGGTGCAATAAATCAAAGAACTTCTACCTTCCTAAAATAAAATGGCGCATTTTCTGTGATACGTAGTGGTCGGCACGCAACAACAAAAAAAAAACGTGCTACAAGCATTTGGGGCCCAACAGGGTGGCAATAATACAGGAAAAAATAATATGCAGTATACCTATTAGTTGAAGCTATTATTATAAAAGCTACTACTCGTGAAAGCGACAAGCTGGCTCATTCATTCATTCATTCATCTTTATTCGACATCTTTACAGAGGTCTGGAGCACACACAAAAAGCTGAAGAAGACAGCTCGACGGGGTCTGTGCCCCTTCACAATTCATGTTCGTACAGACATGTATAAATGATAGTTGGCAATGCCAGTTGCAAATTTATAATTCAGAACATAAAGAGTCAGGACTGAAAACTAAATGAACAAGTCTCTTATTAATATCTGTGGACAAACAATTCACAATATGCTAG
This sequence comes from Amblyomma americanum, assembly GCF_052857255.1. Lineage (NCBI taxonomy): Eukaryota > Metazoa > Arthropoda > Arachnida > Ixodida > Ixodidae > Amblyomma > Amblyomma americanum. Next base: position 22,744,961 of record NC_135497.1, on the reverse strand, counting down.
TAAAAAACATTCTGGGTAATGATACAGGAAGATACAAGGATAATGGCTGAGTAAAACAAAGGATGAAGGACGACAGCAAGGAAGCACAGGTGGATACAGAATAACAAAGCCAACAATCCGAACGTTAGAAAAACAATAGAAAGTTACACGTTGATGAAAGTTGTAAAACTGTAGGAAATGTCGTAGTCTTTCTTCTACGTTTTCTTTTAGCTTACAGATTTTTTTTTCATAGATTACGAACATTTACTAGGGACGGTAATCTCACGCGTAATGACTGAGTGCCGTAGTTGGTGAGCACTGATGGAATGTGCCATATTTCATGGCACATGGCATATTTTCATGGATGTTTCTATTTTCCCATAGAACGTGTCCACGGTGGCCAACTCGCCTTTACAAGCTCGCCTTTAACTTTATTTTTTTCGAATTTCGTGGTCTTACCGCCTGCCATAAAGAAAAAAAAGTGATAGGGAGATTTAATTTTATTTTATTACCCTCAAGCGCAGAAGCAGAAGGGAGTGGTACATAATATGTAGCGAGAATAAAAAAAAACACGATAAAACCTAAACCAAAACAAAAGCCAATACTACAACACGAAATACAAACGCAAAATAAACAAATACATGTAAGAGCAGAACAATCCGAATACAAGAATAAACGGCGAAAATAAACAGGCACCAGGTGGAACAGCCACAAGCGCAGAAAGCGTACGCATCGATCGCAATAAATTGAAAACAAGACAGCTGGGTTTTACAACACAAAAATATCAGGGATCAGCGTCAAGATATTTCGATAGTGTTGCGCGAAATAACTTGCGATCGGTTATTGAAGAGACGTCGCACGGAAGGCGATTCCACTCAGCCGATGTACGGGGAATAAATGAATGATAAAAGGCATTGGTTTTACAACTTACGACGTTCACTTCTTAAGGGCGGTGGATGCGAGACGAGCGACAAGATGGCTGCGAAATGAATGCATGCTTCAACTGACCACGATGGTAAATTTTGCGAAAAAGGCGCGACACTTTCCTACGGATCTCAAGAGCTTGCAGTGACAGTGTTATTTTCATTGAAATAATGCTGCTAGCGCGGTGGTATAGCTGGAAAGAATGAAACGCGCTGAATTATTCTGAACCATCTGGAGTGAGGATGTTAAGTTTACAAAGCCGGTGTCCCAAATTGCAGAAGCACATTCTAATTTAGAACGTAGTAAAGTCCTGTGCATAGTCAGCTTAGTAGAAACAGGTGCCTTAGAAAAGGTGCCGCGCAGGCAACCAAGCATGCGGTAAGTGTTATTAATAATGCGATCAATATGAGGCTTCCAGCTAAGGTCATTAGTTATATGCAAACCCAAGTATTGTAAGAAGTGACGGGATCCAAAGGAATATTATTTAATACATAGGAAGCAGGGGTGGTATTAGTGAGTGACACTCGCAGTGCATGAGTTTACATTTTTTAACGTTTAAATCCCCGTGTCACAACATTCAGCTATGCTGTTAAGGTCAGTTTGTAGTGCAGGAACGTCGTTATGGTAGGCTATTTCACGATAAATAACGCAGTCGTCGGCGAACAAGTGGATAGGGGAGGTCACATAGTTAGGGAGGTAGTTAACAGAAACTAAGAAAAGGCACACCTGACACGACCGTAGTTAATGGTGAATTGCTACTGTTAACAAACACGAACTGTGATCGTCTCTTCGGAAAAAATTCCACCCAGCGGAGGAGGTTTGCGGTTGAGTTTTAGGCGCTTGAGTTTTAGTAGTAGAAGGCTATGGTCAATTTTGACAAATGCTTTAGAGAAATCTAAGAAAATGCAATCAGCCAAAGAACGATTGCCAATAAGTGTGAACATGGAATGAGTGAAGCATAGCAAATGTGTCTCGCATGAGTACGTCTTCCTGAAACCATGTTTTGCTGAATTAACGAAAACGTTTGAGACAAGAAAACTAGCTAGTTGTGAGTAGATGACATGTTCAAGAATTTTACATGGCATGCTAGTAAGATAAACGGGCCGATAATTAAGGGGCGATTGCTTATTACCAGATTTATGAAGTGGAATCGCCATCGCCTGTTTCCAATGCTCAGGAAGAACACAAATATCTAATGATTGTTGAAATATTTTTGAGAAAAAAAACAGAAGAATACAACTTAGTTTCTTTGAGGAATCTTGCGTATATGCCGTATCGTTCAGATGCTGGCGGTTTCGCAGCAGTTGTAGCGGTAGCGCCATCTATCGCCCCCGAAAGGTTGGAGAGCGCTCGTTCGGTCCGCCTTTCGCGTTCGTCTGCTTACGTTATGTTGCCGCCGACAAGAGGTGGCGCGGCTGGCGCTGCCAGTATAAAGTCACTGGAACGGCCGTTCCAGTGACTTTATACCAGTACAGCTTTAGCGAGACCGCGTTTGTTGGTCTGCCATCGTCGCACACGATACGGACTTTCGATTAATTCTCACTGATTCAGGCAAGTATCCCACCCAACCATAGTATAAAGCGAACCTTAGCGCCGAATAAAACCTCTGTGCGAAATTTGAGGCCGAACAAGCGAACGGTTAAGCCGAACGAATTTTTTTCCGGCTTTTTCTGAGCGACGTAACGCTCAGTGTATAAAGAAGAAAATTGCTGGTCCCGGCCGGTGAGTGGGTAAAGAAAAAATTGCTGGCGGTTTAGCATTGCTAAGCACGAAATATTGTGCGAAAGCACAGTGTTTCGCAGGTGGACACTACCGCCACGTGCAGCCGGACAAATGTTTAGCTGGCGCGCGCGACGGCCGCTTTTTCCGCGCTCAAGGCGGGCTGCATTCGGTTAGGACTATACGGCGCAGTAGAAAGTGCTCCATACGGCTGTCGCTTTCTTTTTCAATGCCGTGGCCGGAATTTGCATGGCCCGGCTCCATAGCTTATCGTGTCAGCTCGGTGCCACGACATACCACCTCGCGAGACTGTACAAAGCGAACCAACCACATTGTCGTAAGTGCGCAGCATGGGATAAGTGAAAAGATCAGCAGTAGGCTTTGTGCGTGCTTCAACTTTTCGGCGTGAAGAAGAGGCAAGCAACGCAAACATTAAACGAGAGCCTACACCATAGTTTCTCCTGCCTCCGCGAGGCTGCGAAGTATTTCATAAGAATTGACGCACCTTGCTATTCTGTCATTAGACATGCAGGGTTTAGTAAGTGGCCATGGCTTTTGCAACTAGAATATGTGCTAGCTACCGGAAGGCTGATGAGCGAGGCAAGTCGTTCAGGCGGATTCTTCCTGCACAAGCTAGCGCCAAAGCCTTACCCGTCTTTTCTTGCTCCCTAGACGGAAGGTAATCACCCGTTATCTCGGCACGGTGTGGCGATTATGTCTGGAGTCTTTTCTTGCTGCGAGATGTTGCTTGACTGAGTCCGATGAAACAGGTGCGTGGATCGTCCCACGTGCTTCCGCTTCGCGCTCTTAGAGCAAAAGGCTCGACTCGTCCCATGCTGATCCTGAAGGTCATCTGGCTCTTAGATGTGACCTCTAACGGGAGGCGCGCCGCATGTGGAAAATTGCGCGTGGCAGGTACCTCGATCTTCATCTTCACCTTCGTCGTCATAGCTGCGTGCTCGGCAGTCCCGTCTGCCGCTGCACCGCGCTCTGCATGCTCGCTCTTGCACTTGTGGCGCGCGATGCATCACGGGATTTGCTCTCGCTGAAGTCTTGAAACAATCAAGCTGAACCAAAGGTAAACAGTGTCTAAGCATGCCTAACAGTGGTTTCGCTCCGTATATCCTGGTTGATCAGCTGAGTTGAGCCACTTTTTCGACTATCGTTTTTGTTCCTGCAAACGCTCACCACACGAGTCTGCGTCCGCACTTGATGCCCAATCTCGTGATACCTGTCACAGCCTGAACGTTCAGAAAATCTGAGGAACGAGGTAGCGTAAACACCCCAGGGGCTCTTGAGGCGAGCAGCCGAGTTAATGAATACTTGCAGTGCATAGAAATGTGTCTCTACACCTTTTGATGTGGCCTTTTCATCTCGAATATATGGTCTGCAAACAGATAATGTGACTGCTTACGCGACGCGCCTCGTTGAGTTGTCTTCCCTCCTCACCGTACGTGAGTTTGTTGGGCGAAAGAGGAGCAGCAAAGTTTTGTTTCTTCTCCGCGGGAACAAATGCTCAGAGAGCCCGGCTTGGGAAAGAAGTTCATCACAGCCATCAAAAATGCAGCCGGCACCAGTATAGGCCGCGTTATACGACGGCTCCCCGAGATACATTTCGCGCCACTCATGGACAAAGGCGCGCGGACGACTGGCCGGACCACCGAGACGTGTAGCGTTGCGTGGTCGGCAGTTTAAATAGACGAACAAAACTGCCGGGTAGAGTAGAACTTTGCACAGCCTCACGTCTGACCCGCAATTTTCTCGAGCACAGAAGCTGTTGCCTGTACGCAGAGCCAAAACTGTCTAATTATTCGCCAGTTAACCTACGTACACCGCGAGAGACACACGTATACAGTATACATACTCCGAACGGCTGTAGCATATATGCGGCTTGTGAGGCCATGACTGACTCAGTTGCCTGATGACACAGATATGTCACACGAGGAGACAACAACGAAACCCCCCAGAGGCTGTTTCATCCGCTCTTCAACGCACACTTGTTGCGCGACAACCGCGCGCACAGCTTTGTCCAGGATTCGTTGGTTGAGTACGAGAGGTGTCCTCCAGGAACCCGAGACTTTCAGGGTTGCCCCGCTACAAACGACGTTGGACAGCGAACCCTGCGAGCCGGACAAAGTGCTACTGACCCCGCGATGTGAACACAATGCGACGTATACAGGTGGCCGCAAAATCAGTAGAAATAAGGCAGAAAACAACAGCGGTAACTTCCTCGCAGGCTGGGAGCAATAGGTCTTCAACTCCTGGACGGGTTCGGCCCGATCACGAATGATGTAGTTAAAAACTAAATCGAATACGAATCGAATGTTTGTACGATTACTCGCTACTTGTGCGATTCGCAGAAAACGAGCATCCATGCATGACAGGTGGGAAAGCGCCAACGAAAGAACCAAGACCAAAGAGGGTAGCTGTCCAAAGACGCAGCAGTGAAGAAAGAGCGGCAGTGGGGGCGGGCAACACGATGTAAGTATATCAACTCGGTGACCGTCATTCCATGCGCGTAGGTAAATTACCTCTGGCTACTGACAACGTGGTGGCAAACCAACTATAGCGCCGCATCTCGGTTCATCAGAAGGGGGAGTTATGAGCCTTGGTCTCCGATATCGGGCACGAAGGCAAGATTTGGTGAACCTGGGTTCACCCTACTTCGTGGCCCAGTCTTGGAGGCTAAATGTGCGAGCAATACGAACGCCGCCACATGGATGGACCGTGTCACGGCGTTGCATGCTAAGCGGAGTCGGAGTGCGCCCCATTTTTGAAAAAAAAATCATCGAATAAATGCACAGTGCGCTCTATTCGAACTTGGTGCCAATTATTCGAAAACTTGACAACATATTCGATTCGTTTAGAATAATTTTGGACAAGCTCCATTTGATTCGTCCAGCGAATAGAATAGGAAGATATTTGATTCGCTATTCGAAAGCTCGGAATATTCGCATGCCGCCAGTTTCTACAGCGCCTGTGCAGCGAACCTTTCGCGGCGCTCTGTAGCAGGCAGCGCAGCCCTTGCAAGGCCGCAGAGGGGAGGCGTTTTACCTGTCGCGTGGAAGGGTTGGGGCGCCGCGGCCACGCTCGGCCCGCGCAGCAGTCGTCCAAGCAGCCGGCCCAGGTGAGAACCCATCGAATGGCGCACGCGGCCAGCCGCGGCCACCGCCGAGGAGGCGGTCACGTGACCTGCTGCTGACGGCCCCCCAGGGGACCCCCCTCCGGCCGCCACACGATCGACCTGCGGCGAACCCGCAAACACGCGCGACGCGCACGGCTTCCCGCGCTCGGCTGATGCGTCACACGAAGGCACCTGCGTCTTCTGTCGTGAAAGAGGGGACGGTCCGGCAGTAGAAGCTTCACAGCGGACGTTTTGATGGGCGCACCTGTGTTTAGCTATACTCTCTCGTTATCGTCATCGACAACCGTATGCTCGTTGATTCGTCATCGACAAGCATATGCTCGTCATGCGCAGGACAAGACGAGGCAGGATCCAGCAAATCGTACTTATCGGACGTATATACTCAATGCATGACAAGGGTTAACCTAACCTAACATAACGTTCTTTTAGCTTTACATGCTCTCTTTGTGAAGTTGAAGCGAGTAACACTACACCAAGCTTATTGCGCCTTCCGTCGGCTCAGTGTCGAGAACATAGCATGTGCGCCAACAAGTATGTACGACTGAAGCCTGCGCGAATTTCTGGTGTTGTCAGTATCTAAGAGAACTCGCGCATCCAGGGAATCAAAGCACCCGACGAGTCAAAACGACGACTGCGCATAGCGAAGACGGCCAAAGTATGCGCATCGCGGCGACCAGTGCCATGTCTACGCCCCGTCCGACGGCATCCATCCGGAATCAAAGGACGCCACCACGCTCATCGTCGGCAGGAGTTACGTCACATTCGCCTGTCGATCATGACATGGACACGTCAGGCAGGCAGAGCAACAACTAGTTGCAACCACCACGCAAGACCAGACACACCACTATAAGCACATAGTGGAATTGTTCCAAGTTGTTAGCGTTCTCGCCTAGTGAGTAAACTGGAGTGGCGTACGGTGACACCTCCCCTCAGTTGCTCTCCGGCATGCTCAGCAGCTCTCATAGGTTCAAGTAAAAAAAAAAAATTCTACGCCAACACTGTCTCAGGGTTTGACTTGAGAGCGTTAGCTAGAGGAGCTTCCAGTGCTTACATCGGTGCGCTCAGAAAACGTGGAGAAAAATCCAAACATCCGCGGATGTTTCCTTTCCGCAAGCATCTCTTGGACGGACGGACGGACGGACGGACGGACGGATGGATGGATGGACGGATGGATGGACGGATGGATGGATGGGATAAATGGATGGATGGATGGATGGATGGATGGGTGACTGGATGGATGGATGGATGGATGGATGGATGGATGGATGGATGGATGGATGGATGGATGGATGGACGGATGGATGGATGGATGGATGGATGGATGGATGGATGGATGGATGGACGGATGAATGGATGGGATGAATGCATGGATGGATGGATCGATGGATGGACGAACGGACGGACGGACGGCTGGATGGATGGATGGATGGATGGATGGATGGATGGATGGATGGATGGACGGATGGATGGATGGATGGATGGATGGATGGATGGATAAGGCGGAGCCCTTTAAATCGGGCGGTGATTCAAGCCGCTTAGCCATGACTTGAGAAATTTTACTCTTGTCTTGATTTTAGCCACCAATCAGATAACCTTCGCTTGGTTATTTCTGCCCGTTTAAAAGCTACTTTTCCTTCACTGTACTTAAACCCCATTGCTTTGATTAAATCAGCCCCGCTGCTTTCCACTGCAGGGTGAAGCCCTTTACAGAAAATTATCAAGTGTTCAGCCGTTTCCTCCTCCTCTCCGCACGCAATGCACAACGTGTCCATCTCGTGGTACCTGACTCTATATGTCTTGGTCCGCAAAACTACCGTACTGGACTTAAACAACAAAGAGCTTCCCCTACAATTATCATAGATATTTTATTTGCCAATTTCCTCCTCCAAGATCCTGTATGTTCCCAGTGGCGATTTCGTCAGCATCTGTTTTCCACAGAGCTCTCTCTGTTTCTTTAACCTTTTTCTTAACCGATAATTGCTGATTTGCCCCCCGACTGCTGTCCAGATATTTGCTTGTCAATCTTCTAGTTCGCTTTCTCCATTTCGTCTCAACATTTCTTATGTCCAGGTATCTGAAAACTGTCCTATCTCGCTGCTTTTCGCCCATTTTTCTCAATCGCTCCTCAAATGCTATCTTACTGCTAGCTTCTCTGCTCTCGAACGACGGCCATCCCATATCACCCTGTACCCCCTGATTTTGTGTATTGCCATGTGCTCCCAAAGCAAGCCTCCCTACGCCACTTTGTCTGATTTCTAACCTTGCTTGAACATCTGGTCTCATGCACAGGACCGCATTGCCGAAAGTCAGACTAGGAACCGTCACACCTTTCCATATCCCTCTTACCACTTGATACCTACTGTAATTCCACAGTGTTCTATTTTTCATTTTTCATGACAGCTGCATTCCTACTAGCTTTATTCATTACATATTCTTCATGCTGTGTCAGATACTCAGCACCATTATTTATCCACACCCCAAGATACTTGTACTCATCCACTGCTTTTAGCGTAAACTCCTGTATTCTATGCTCGCCGCCCTCAGCATTAAGTATCATCACTGCAGATGTTTCCTTACTAAACTTGAAACCTAATCTATTTCCCTCAGTACCACAAATGTCCATCAACTTCTCCAAATCTTCCTTGCTGTCAGCCATTAGCACTATATCATCCGCGTACATTAGTCCCGGTAATGACTGTTTAATCCCTTCTCCTTGCTTGAAGAAAGAAAGCCTGAAGCCTAGTCCGCTCCTCTCTAGTTTGGTCTCTAACCTTGCAGGTCCATGAACAACAAAGGAGACAAAGGACATCCTTGCCTAAGCCCCCGCTGTATCTTTATAGGCCCTGATACATTTTTTTTTCATTTTATAAGCACTCTGTTACCTGTATATATCTGTTTTAAAAGATTAATTACTTCATCTTCCACATCCAATGTGCCCAGTGTGTCCCACAAGTCCTCTTGAATAACGTTGTTGTAGGCTCTCCTATCCAGAAATGCTAGCCATAGGGGCCTGTGTTCCTTTTCAGTAACTCTATACACTGCGTCAATGAAAACAGATTGTCCTCCAACCTCCTTTGTTTCCGGAACCCATTTTGTAGTTCCCCTAGCATCCCCTCGTTCTCCACCCAAGCCTGCAATCTATCCTTTATAATCTGCATCACCACCCTGTAAACCATAGATGTCACTGTTATGGGACGGTAGTTACTTACGTCAGCTTTGTCCCCCTTTCCCTTATATATCATGTTCATTCTACTTAATCGCCATTCATCGGAGGCTTTGCCATCCACTATCATTTTGTTCACCATCTCTATTAATATTTGCTAGAATTTTAGTCCCAGCTTCTTTATTAACATAATCGGAATACCACCTGGTCCGATCGACTTGCCACTAGGAACCTTCTTCTCTTCCCTTTCCCACTCTCTTTGCCCAAGTGAAACAACTGCAGTAACTGGTATATCCTCCTTCGAATAAATTATATGCAACATTTCTTTCTTTAAATTTTTCTGCCATCCCTGTTCGCGTATGTTTCATTGCTTTATCTCCTTCTAGTCGAATACCCTGATGTGTAACAATAAACCTTTGTTCTAGCCTAGTCTTATTACTCATTGTATTTAGATGTTCCCAGAACTTCTGAGCTGCTTTTCTATCATTTTTATTTACTTTTAACATCCATTGGGCACCCTTTCATCTAATTTTTTATTAATCAAATAGGATGCTTCCCTTCTACACTTTATGAAGGTATCCCATTTTCTATCTACTTGAGCTTCTGGTTCCCCCTTGTTCTTGGAATATCTGTGTCCCCTGGACGCTTCCTGACGTTTCTCTATCGCCTTTTTGACCTCCTCATTCCACCAACTCTTGGTTTTGCGTATTTTCCCTTTTGGTTTGACTCGCACCTTTGCTAGCTCTAGCTCAAGTAATCTAGTCAGTTTGGTATAAGTCCATTTTGTTTCATTACCCTCAAAAATTACTTTCTCAATTTGCCTGCTGCTTCCAATTGCTTTTCTGAGTAAACATTCCCATCTGATTGTTCATCTCGCTTCAGTCCTACATTTATTTCTCTTCTGAAACTCAACCTGATACGTAGTGTGGAACCACGTACATCTATGCTCATTACCCCTAGTCTATTATACATCCTATGTGACATAAGTGCATTATCTATCGTCGAATGCGGACTCCCTGCCTTCCATTTCATGAGCCCTTCACACTTCTCGGTGCTGTTGCATACAACTAAATCATGCCTGTCACACATATCCAGCGGCATGCTTCCTGTCAAATCTGTGTACCCATCCAGGTCTTCTATGTGTGCATTCATGTCGCCTAATATAATTATCTCACCTTGTCCTCCTAGCTCATGAATGTCGTTTGCAACACATTCTACCATTTTCCTGTTTTCCTCTTTGGCATTAGCGCCTGTCCACAGGTATACAAAGCCAAGGAGTGTTTGCTCCCCTGCCACTTTTCCTTTCAGCCATAAATGTTTCTTGTATCCCAGTTTAAACCTTTGAAAATTGTTACTTTTATGAATGAATGCCCCAATTTCCCCCCCCCCCTTTATGCTGCCCTCTGTTCTATTGCAATACTTTCATGCGTAGTCTGGGTTACAGGGTGGTTGCTCCATGTCTCTAAGATGCGTTTCCGCTAAGCCATATACCATTAATTCCTCCTGCCCTAACTGTTCTTCTATTTCCTCTCATTTCAGTCTATTCCTGCCACCTTGCATGTTGATGAAACCTGTATCTAAATTAACTTGGCCCTGGCGCTTGTGTCTATTTCTTCTCCTATGGTTCCATCGTACCTTTGATCTTGGTTCTTCCTTCTCTAGACTGGTTCCCTCAGAGCTCTGGGTTCCCCCAAAAAAGCTGTTGCCTGGTGACCTATCCTATACTACCAACCCTCTTGCCAGTGGCACCACCGTAGTGAGTGCCATCCTGTGCAAAAGGGTGGTAGCTGACATCGTACACTTCCCTATTAATTTCCATTACTCCGTATCCTAGTCGTTGACTCATTACCCTAATTACACGGTTAACCACAGCAACCCTCCTTTCCGTTTCGCTAGACTGCCTCTGGACCTCTGGGATTGTGCATATGGTCACATGCACACTCTCAGAGGCCTCTCTAAGCCTACGCATCCCCACTTCTAACTGCTTCTCGAGATTCTGGCTCCTCCCCTTCAGCACACCGTTGAGACCAGCATGGATAACGACAAGGTGTTCGTCATCCGTGTGGTCCCCTTCCACCTCCTGGGCTTTGGCCATTGCATCTACCATGCACTTCCCTGACTGGGCCTCTACCTGCACCCGCCTGTCCGCCGCTCAGTTTCGTCAAAACGCCTTCATCAACCCTTACTACTGTTAGCGGACCTTCCGATGCGCGGCGAGCGCGCGCAGCGGAAAAAGCGCAGTTGTCCGGCAACCCTGGGCGAGCAGGCGGCTAGCAACCCCGGGGAGGAAGACAGGAGACGCAAGATGGACGCTGGACCGTACGCACCCGTGTAATCGCTCTAAACGTAACCTTGTTAATAAACAGTTTGAAAAAGTAATAAGGCATCCTGCCGTTAATTCGCGCCCCAACACAAAGATAGCCTACAAATCAGAAGTGGGATTACCGCCTCCGAAAGCCTGGAGCAACGGGAAAAAGGCAACCGCAACGACGCCGACTGCGTGAAGACGGCACCGGTGAGCCTCCTTCCAATACTCTGATTCCTCGAACTGAAGCGGTCAGCTAGCAGCAACCCCTACAGCATCGCCATGTCCCAAGACAGGGAAATAATCAAGTCGCTGACGACGCTCACCGAACAACTAGCCCACGTACAGCTGTTGGCAGCCCAAAACCAAGGCAACGCGCAAGTTACAGCAATGCCGGACTTGTCGGCATCCATTCCCGCCTTCTCGGGAACCGCCATTGCGGGGACCGGAGCGAGAGAGAGCGCAAGGGAGTGGATATCGAATGTCAAGATGGTGGCGGGGCAGGCCGGCTGGAGGGACGGTGTCGTTTTCGCTGTTGCAGCGTCGAAGCTCAGCGGCACTGCCTTGAAGTGGCACAGAGCAAGGGGGAAGCAGCTGGAGACCTGGGAGAAATGGGCGGAGGAGCTGCAGAAGGTCTTTCCCGACGACTAGAGCAACCCACTTGCCCTCTACGAAAGAATGCTCCGCCGTACGCAAGGTCCACGCGAGTCCGTTGTCGACTATTTTTTCGACAAGAGTTACCTCTGCACAAAGTGCGATGTCAAGGAGGACACTTCGCAATGGAAGAATTTGATCATTGCGGGCCTGCAGAATGCAAACCACGCTGCGATACTGCGGCTTAAAGCAGCAAGCTTCACTACATCCTTGGAGCTGCTTGAGGCGGCAAAAAGCCTCGAAGCAGGGGAGGAAGCCTACCTCAGCTCCCATGGAAGCCACCGGCCACCCAGCCAGGGCGGAAGCAAGCGTGTGTCGACCCCACCAGAAGGCGTGGAAACGAACCCGAAGCAGATCGCGCACGGTAGCGCTGAAAGGGCCGCAGAACCGAAATGTTACAGATGCCGGAAATACGGTCACGTTGTTAAAGACTGCCCGATGCCTGTTCACCGCACCAACAATGAAACCACAAAGCCGGGGGCTGGACAGCCATCACAATACGTGTCTGCGTCATCGAGTAGCGAGCTACCCAACATTAAGTACGTGAAGACTGCTGTGGTCAACCAGAAGAGCTATGATGCGCTCGTCGACACCGGAAGTTCAGTCTGCACGATCAAGGCATCCGACGCCATGGGTTGTTGCTCTTGCTTCGAAGAAGACAACCTGGAGTTGTATGGATTTGGCCAAAGCCCTGTCAAATGCCTTTCAAGATTCAGAACAACAATAGAGATAGATGGTGTAAAAGGCGAAAACGTCATGCTTCATGTCGTGCCGGACACAGCACAGCACTTCTCTGTAATCATTGGTCGCACGTGGACGGAGTTGCCTAACATCGCTTATGTCAAGGTAGACAACACCTTCAAGATCATGGACAAGAGAGACGATACATTCGGACATCTCGAACCCTTCACCCAAAACCAAGCCTTAAAAATCACTACAAAGAACGACGTAGCCCTCGAGCCACGTTCAGTGAACTTCATCATGGCAAGTGTAGACCTTGAAAGCGAGACTGACGTCCTGTACCAGCGAAAGGGTACGATGACTGGAAGCGTCTTTCATGTTGCCAACAAGCAGCTCAGTGTACCTGTGGCAAACACTTCCAACTGCGAGAAGGTTCTGAAGAAAGGGATGAGCCTTGGTCGAGTAGAAGAAGTAAATATAGACATGGCTAAGCTCAGTACAACAAGCGAAACAACGGAGGTGAAAACGGCAACTGCGGATCCGATTCACGAAAAGGATGTTGCAACAGGCAACGACGTGACGACGAAGGAACGACAAGACCTACTCAAACTCCTCAACCAACACCGCGAGTGCTTCGCAACGAATATTGAGGAGCTAGGCTGCACCAGCCTCATTGAAATGGACATTGTCCTGAAGGAAGGAAGTACGCCGGTTTCTTCTCGACCCTACCGAACAAGCAAAGAAGAGCGTGAAACTATACAGAAAATTGTCAGCGAGTGGAAGGACGCAGGAATTGTGACGGAGTCACGGTCACCTTACGCAAGCCCTGTACTTCTCGTGCGCAAGAAAAACGGCGAACCGAGACTTGTAGTCGATTATCGGAAGCTGAATGCACAGACAGTCAAGGACAAGTACCCCTTGCCACTAATTGATGACGCTGTCGAGCAGCTCGCAGGAAGCAAGCTCTTCACAACGCTTGACCTTGCGCACGGCTTTCTTCAGATCCCTTTGAAGGAATCTGCGAAAGAGAAGACCACCTTTGTGACCCCAGGCGGAACATGGAAGTTTGAAAGACTCATTTTTGGACTTTCGAATGGACCAACAGAGTTCCAGCGCCTTATGAACACAGCTCTGGGAAATCTCCGCAATACTATAGCAGTATGCTACTTGGATGACATCCTTGTACCTGCGAAAAATTTTGAAGAGATGCTAGAAAGGCTGACGAAAGTGTTCCGAGCTCTCCGCGACGCAGGACTGACTCTCAGACTTTCAAAGTGTAGATTCGCAGATCACCGAGTCGAGTACCTTGGCTTCGTCATCGGTGAAGGTGGCGTGAGACCGGGAACTGACAAAGTAAGGGCAATCGATGAGTTCTCAGTGCCGAAAGACCTTCATGAAGTCAAGAGGTTTCTCGGGCTCACCAGCTTCTTCAGACGCTTTGTCCCGCGTTACGCAGCGCTGAGCGAACCGCTGAGTCGGTTAACTCGAAAAGGCGAGGCATTTCACTGGGACCAGGATCAGGAGGACGCATTTCAGGCCCTGAAGAGCGCATTGACATCACATCCTGTGCTGCAGCTCTACAATCCGAAGGCGAGAACAGAGGTGCACACCGACGCCTGTGCTAACGGGTTGGCGGGCATTCTTCTGCAAGCGGACGAGAATGACGTCCTACACCCCGTCTACTACGTCAGCAAAAAGACCAGCCCAGTTGAGAGGTTCTACCATTCGAGTAAGTTGGAGCTGCTAGCAATAGTGTGGACCATCGAGAGATTGAGACCGTTCTTGATTGGAATCGAGTTCACCCTTGTGACTGACTGTCAGGCTCTCGTCTACCTGAATGCCACAAAGACGCAGCCTCGCTACAAAGGGCCGCTCGTTGTCACCGAAGTTAAACCAAACGACACGTATGGAGTCGCAGCACTGAAGGGGACACGAAGCAGGCACTACGCAACAACGGCTCACATCAGTTCGCTAAAAACATGGTCCACGTCGAACAAAGACGTTGAAGACTTTGAGGAGCCTTCGGACGAAAGCGAGGGCGCTTCTTTTTTTTTTTTTTCGAGAAGTGTGCCATGAGGCATAAGTTAAAAAAGGAAAGGGGGGAAGGAATGCACGGGATTGAAAGTTAAAAGAAGGAGTGAAGAACCGTTGCGCTGAGGTAGTCGCAGAGGTTGTTAATGAAACGGTTGTCCATTGTCCACTTCACGAAGTCACTTTCGCGGTTCCACCGCAGGCCCACCTCCCTGAGGAGCCGTTTTCTGATAGCAGCCGTCGCTGGGCACGTCCACAACAAGTGCCGCACATCACATATGTCCGGTGCAGCGCCACAGTGAGGGCACCTGTCAGGTAGTGGCAGATCTTTGGCACGCCACCGATGACGGACAGATGGTGTCAGAGCCGCCCCTGCCCGAATCCGGCGCACGGATACCTCCTCCTGCCGAGTAAGACTACGGGGGAGAGGGTGCGAACACGGAGGAATTAGAGCGCGTGTTCGCTGGCGCAGAACTTCGGAATCGGAAACGTGGGACAGGAACGGATCTGGGGGAAGAGGGGAAGGTGGCGGATCGTCTAATGTATGAAGATGAGTCATAGCATCCGCTTGAATGTTATGTGGATCCTGGGCATGGCCGCGAATCCAGTGTATGCGCATAGGACATGGATACTTTGCGCAGAGCACATGAATAGATTGTGAAATCTGGAACGTTCGTCGAACAGCCTTCAGCTGTTTAAGGGCGGCGCGGGAGTCGGTGTAAATGTGAACTGTATCGAATGTTGGAACGAGCGGAAGGGAAGCAATGGCATTGTAAATGGCTTGAAGTTCCAATGCCAGGGGAGTGCACGTATCCGCAGTATACGTCGCGCGAGAGTTGAGATGCGGATGAGATGGACTATACACAGCAGTAACTCCCCTCTCTGCAGAATGAGATGCATCCGTGTATAATATGCACCCTTCAGGCAGATACGCTGCTGATACCGACGGGGAAACAGTGGGGCGATTGTCAGTGAGCTGGCAATAGGACCACGGTGGAAGTGTCTTTAAACGATGAAGTTTGAGAGACTGTTTTCGAGCTCTATTTGCCACCCGTTGGTCGATGATCTCACTGAGTGTATTAAGTTGGGCGAACTCCTGTAGCACAGGTATGGGTGTTAAACGAGGCAGATAGGTTATGACGCGCATAGCCTCACGATTGATAGCTTCAAGGGAGTCCCACTGTCTGCGGGTGAGACGTTGAAATTGAGCCTGATATACTATCCGTGGCTGAAGGATAGAGCGCACAAGCTGGCGGGCCGTATGAGCACGTGCGCCACCAGAGCGCATAGCTATGCGACGAATCAGACCTAGAGTAGCGTGAGCCGATTTACGGGTGGCTGTCAGCCACGGGGTGCCAGTCCCAGATGTATGGAGGAGAAGACCAAGAATACGAACAGTTTCTACCTGAGGAATCAGAGAATTATGTACCGTAAAATTTAAAGGGGGAGCTTTCCGTAAGGCGGCTTTATTTCCAATTCGAATGAAACATGATTTAGTAGGAGAGAGTGTTAGACCCAGTGGTGGGAGGCGAGATGTCAATACATCCAGCGCGTGTTGAAGGAGCGACTGATGAATAGACGCATCTGGATGACAGCACCACAAGGTGATATCATCGGCATATGCAAGCACGCGGATAGAAGGGATGGTCTCTAGGGCTCGAACCAGAGGAATTAAAGCCACATTAAATAATGTGGGGGCGAGAACGGAGCCCTGTGGCACTCCTCTATTGGAAGTGAAATTACCAAAGGGCTTTCCGTGGACACGCACGCTGAAGGTTCGATTTGCTAAAAAGGCGTGAATGGAGAGCAGGAACCGGTGAGGGAGACCAAGAGTTTGAAGGGAGGCAAGAATGGCAGAGTGAAGGATGTTATCATATGCCTTTGTTATGTCTGTAGCGATTACGGTTCGTACAAGGTGACTCTGTGGAGAGTGGTCAAGCACGTCAGCAGCCAAAGTAGCAAGGCCGTCCTCCGTTCCAATATGTGGGCGGAAACCAATTTGGGAATCTGGGTAACAATCATGGGATTCCAGCCACCATGATAAGCGTGCGGCTAGAATGCTTTCATAAAGCTTGCAGATGGTAGGGGTAAGGGAAATTGGACGAAGGGCCGAGAGAGATACTGGAGGCTGACCTGACTTGGGGATTGGAACCACAATAGAATGCTTCCAGTCTCCCGGCATGACGCCAGAAAGCCACACTTCGTTAAAAGTATCAAGTAGGGTTTCCAAAGCCCTCCCTTCCAAGTTACGGAATAAGGAGTTAGGTATGCCGTCGTGCCCGGGAGTAGTAGTAGTTTTTAAACGGTCAATGGAGGCCAGCAGCTCTGCCATGGTGAGGTCAGAAGTAATACCATCGGGGGGCTCTGTTACCGATAAGTCAGGTGGAGACGTAGCGGTGCAGTCATGATTTGGAAAAATTGACGGGCCGCTTGTTGTGCAAATGTGTCCTCATCCACATTTAGCGCGAGGCGAATGCTCTCTGTGTAATCTGCAACCTGAGAAGGGCGCTCCATGGCGTGAAACACTCTCCAAAGATGTCGATTGCCCTGCGTAGAGGACAGGCGGGCACACCATGCAGCCCAGCGTTGCCTGCCTAGCCGCTTTGCATAGCGCCGCGCCCGTGCGGTAGCGCGGTGAAGAGTAGGAAGAGCCGAAGGGTCATCGGGGTGACGAGTAGCGTAAAGATCCGCCTGGCGACGAAGAGCCCACAGATTCAAGAGGTGTATGTCCGGGTTTGGGTCATCTTCATTTACAGTAGTGGTAATAGTGTGAGTAGCGAGAACATCAGATAGAGTAGACAATGCTGAAGAGGGGTTGAATGTAGATAAATGATTGTCTGCGCGTACAGCATCCCATGATGTTATTCGTACAGTGCGGCGTATTTTCCGTAGACGCGTAGGCGTGAGGGAGATAAAAATAGGGCTGTGATCGCTGCCCCAAGTATCAGAATCAACAGCCCAACGAGGGTTACCGGGGCCTAACCACCAAGTCAAATCAGGTGAATACGGGCCACCTCGTGGGCGGGTAGAAGTATTCGGGTGGTTTAAAAGTTGAAAGGAATGATCTGAAAAGCTCCCTTGGATGTGTGAACCCCTTGAGGAATCCGATGGGTAACCCCACGCAGTGTGTGCGCCGTTGAAGTCACCGCCAACTAGAATAGGGATACCCGAGTTGGTAGAACGTAGAAAACGAACCCATCCCAGATTGGGAGATGCGGAGCCAGGACGACTATAAAAAGAAACTAGAATAAGGGGTGTGCGTGCAGGTTTTACGAGAAGGGCGACAACCTCTTGACGTGTGTTGCACCACCGTGAAAGGTCGAGCGGTGTGTGCGGAACTGAACTGTGAATATAAATTGCAGATTTACCTGGGCTGAGGGAGGAGGCGGTGCAACGGCGATCAGGGATAGATGGTGAATGGTATGCGCAGAAACCTGAAAGGCGTGGGAGTGCATTATGCTCTTGCAGTAGGAACGCCCATGCCCTCAGCTTTCCGTCGCGAAGGCGGATGTTCACTTCAGAGGCCTTATTAGCGAAACCGCGACAGTTCCACTGCACCACCACCGATGATGATGCGCTATCCATGACGAGGCCGAAGAGCTTCCACGATGAGGGATGTCACCTGCTTCATCAGCGCTAATATCTTGTCCACTGTCGGGGTAGTCACGGCTAACAGGTGGTCGGCACCTGATTGTGGGCCAGTGCTTACCCTAGGTGATTCCTCTGATGATTGCTCCCGAGTTATGAGAATTCTTTGAGAGGATTGAGAACGACGCTGTTCCCGGCGCTGGGTGAGTTCGTCTAGTCGGCGGCGAGCTTCCGCGATTGCATTGTCTAAAGCTGTGTCTTCATCTGTAGTATCCACATGTGATGGATGCACTGGACGTTTGGGCGTACCATTTGATCCGGGAAGGTGAGCCGCTTGTGCATATGTACGCTGGCGAGGAGACATATGGTGAGCAGCAGGCTCAGATAAAGGAAGTTCAGGGAAGTCGTTGTCGTCACATGCGAGAGCTGCAAAGCGATTACTTGTAGGAACATCCATTTTTGCAGGCGACTTGTGAAACTTCTTCGCTTGCTTCTTCTTTGGACAAGCGGGGGAGCGAATGTCAAGGTCCGGCGATTTGCACAGGGCACAATGAGCTGTTGGTTCATTCATGTCGGCCACAGCTGCTGGATTAGGGCAGGTATTTTGCATATGTCCTTCTTTGTGGCAGTGATAGCAAAAAATACGACGAGGTCGGAAGGGCTGTGGTTTGACGATCGCACCGTAGTAGGTAAGGTACTTCGGGAGAGTCAACGGGCCTTGCAGGATGAGCAGGTATGAGCCCCGGCGACCCATAGGCCGTGCTTGCAGTACAACATGAGTTGAGCAGCGAATATTTGCCCGCACCTCCTCGGGAGGGCTCGTGCTGTCGACATGATAAACCATGCAGCGGAGTGTGTCAGGACCAGATGCAAAATATATTTGCACCGGGACATGCTTGCTGTCATCCAGGGGGATCCGCGTAACTGCGCAAAGTTTCTGGGCGTCCATCAAGGATGACAAGTTTACCGTGATGGTGTTCGATGGGCGATGGACGACAAACCCGCAGTAGTTCGAAGAGCCAAGGGCATGGTCAATTGTGGCTTGAACATTCCGGGCAGGGATGGCAGTCATATCAAAGCGCAATGTAGGCTTGAGGGCGCTTCTGATGCCAGAATGGCCGAATGTTAGCGGACCTTCCGATGCGCGGCGAGCGCGCGCAGCGGAAAAAGCGCAGTTGTCCTGCAACCCTGGGCGAGCAGGCGGCTAGCAACCCCGGGGAGGAAGACAGGAGACGCAAGATGGACGCTGGACCGTACGCACCCGTGTAATCGCTCTAAACGTAACCTTGTTAATAAACAGTTTGAAAAAGCAATAAGGCATCCTGCCGTTAATTCGCGCCCCAACACAAAGATAGCCTACACTACGCTCGAGTCACCGACTACCAGAACTCTTCTGCGCTCTAACCGCTCGCTTTCCAACTGCGACTGTTGTCCTCCGGATCGCGCTAGCTCTCTTTCCCGCCGCCGTACGCTACTGTCGTGCGTCACCGTGCCCGTTTTTACCTCTCCCTCTTCCCCACTCGAAGCCTGCTGCGCTGCAGCACAGTAGGATCGACGAACATCTTTTAGGTTTACCACGCTGTCCTCGTCCCCCACTTGACACTGCTCGGAACCGGGCTGACCTGCCGGCCGCGACTTGAGCGCTACTATCTGCTCTTATAGCTGGGCCCGCTTTTCCCGATATTCTTTCAGGTCGCCCACAATTGGCTCCAACAGGTCGGCCTTAGCCCCCTCCCTCTTAAGCAGTTCGGCGACCAGAGTTTCTAGCTTAATCCGTTTCTCTCGTTCTACCTTCAGGTCGCCTCTGAGTTCCTTTATCCAGCTGCCCATTCCCCTTCCAACGTCCGAACAGCCTCCTCAAAACGCTTACATAGCTTGCAGTCGAAGCTAGCTCCCTCTGCCTCGGCTAAGCTCCCGAATTCTGTCTCCTCTAAATAACACCAACGATCGCACTCCTGGCACTGCACTAGCTCCCCGCCCACGTTGGCTTTCCTAGCTTGCCGACCTATCGTCCGGCCAACTACGTAACGTAAAAGCTCGACAAAATTCCTGCACATAGACCTACGGCACACATACCTCCGCTAGCCTTCCTACCCCTAACACGGTTTAAAACTACCGCCCCTACAGCATGTAGAAGAGCAAATATTAAAAAGCACTTAGCTTCGGAGGAAGTCGCTGGAGCTCCGAAAAAGCGTCCTCCTCCGACGGCGTCACAAGCTTTGGATGGATGGATGGATGGATGGATGGATGGATGGATGGATGGATGGATGGATGGATGGATGGATGGATGGATGGACGGACGGACGGACGGACGGACGGACGGACGGACGGAAGGACGGACGGACGGACGGATGGATGGATGGACAGATAAGGCTGAACCCTTTAAATCGGGCGGTGGTTCAAGCTACCTAGCCATGACACAAGCAGCGCTGTCTACCACATGGATTTTGCACTACTATTGCGATTTACAGCCACCTTCGCTATATTCGGTATATTTCTTCGTTATATCGGTTAATAAACTTTACTAACGTGTGCATCACAACACGACGAGTCGTTTGACCCCATCTGAAACCCCCTGTGACATAAACGGTTCGGTCGTAATGGCCGTATGAAGGTCCTCGGAATGCTCGGTTTGTGGGCCGGAAAGGTCATCGTTGCGAATCCCAAACATATTTTGGGCTTCATCTCAATGAGCAGTTTTATCCTCACGAACATGCCAAGTCATTTGACACCACTGCGAACATTCTGCGTCAAACGGGTAGCCCCAAAATTTTATGAAAATGGTGGTCCCGGAGGGGGGTTCCCGCTTCGATGGCCGCTATACTGACGTATATATATATATAACGGATCGAAAGTATAGGTATTGAGGCGCTTCGCGCCCATTCATTCTAGATATGGGTCATAGTGTGGTCACGTGGTGACTCTTTTTGCCAATTTGACCTTCATTGCAGACAGACGCGTCCTTGACAAACGTAAGTAGTAAGAGCTAACGCTTTTAATAGGTTCCTTTTAATTTGTCCGGAGCTTTCTTTCTTTCTTGGACCTGAATCTTGACCGCAACTTGCTTCAGCGGTTTTGATTCGGGCCGCACTTTTTTGGATGTATTATTTTCTCATTGCTTCCTTCGCATCGACCGTCCTCATCATTTCCTTTTTTTTCTTTCCTTGGCGTTCTGCTCGTCAGCTTCTCTCTGTTGTAAACGCTGTTTATACAGATTAGAGGCTGTGTAGGCGCAAACTGTCACCGGGACAGTGACAACTTGCCCGATGGTGACAACGACACCGACGCGCGCGTGTAACAACCGCTCTTCGAGAACGGCTGTGCCAGCGTCACTGAGTGAAGTTAGTTGTCACTCAGGCAAGCAAAAACTTGTAGAATAGTTTATGGTTTATGGAGGTTTAACGTCCCAAAATCTATGAGGGGCGCCGCGGTGAAGGGCTGCGGATATTTCGACCACCTGGGGTTCCATAACGTGCGCTGACATCGCACAGTACACGGGCCTCTAAAATTTCGTCTCCATAGGAATGCGACCGCTGCGGCCGGGATCGAACCCGCGTCTTTCGGGCCAGCAGCCGAGCGCCGTAACCACTCAGGCACCGCGGCGGCTGCATGTAGTGTAGTAAACAATGTCGGCACGATGTGACCACCTCGCTGCTGCATTGTTTGCAAAGTAGCCCCAGAAGTGTAGCAACCGTGACGTTTGTCCCATCCTTTGGCAGCGGCGCTCACTCTGTATTCGAGCGACCTCTCAACAACCACCAGACCGGGTACTGCGCGCGCTTGAGAACAAGGCGGGAGAAGTCGAGGAGATAACTGCCTGTCCTGACACTCCATTGTTTCTTCGCACGCCACTGGACCTCACGCATTGTTACGCATTATGCTAACGGTAACCTACAAGCATTCCTTCCACCGGAGTGACGGAGCACCTATGGCAACGCGGGTTCTACTCGGCTTCGGCAGTTGCACTTTGATTTCATTTCCACCTCAAATGATCGAACTTAAATCGGGACCCTCCACTGCGGCGCTACTGGTGTGACCCACAGGGTCTCTTTGGCTCGCAGAATCCCATCAACCAAAAACTCACGCCATGAGCAGCATAGCTCCACTAAAATTGCGATATTTATTGCTCGTGCTAACAGGTCCGCACAGACGCCAAGAGGAAGCGTGCATGTATAAAAACGAATTTGCTGAAAAACATTTTTTTTGCATCAATACGCACGAACGTTCGAATCTCTTGTGTTTCACTTACGATTGAGAAGCAATCATGACGGAAATAATAAGGTGACACCCGATGACAGCAGAGTCTAAGAAAGTCCGTATACACAATCGTGAAGAGAAAGTGTGCGACAGAAATTTCAAGCAGGCATCGATTTTTCCATTCTTCAATTTATTTGCCGAAATATGAGCGCTTATGCTCTCCAGAAGCACACCCTTTGTTCATTAACAACGGACATATATCCTTACATACTCAAGATGACTGCAATGTGCACGACATGCAGTGTGAAATATGAAAGCCCGACTAGGGCACGGCAATTGTGGCTCGCCTGTTAGCTAGACGAAGTACCCCGAGAAAGAAGAGGAGGGGCCCTTCTGTCCAGAGGCTAAAGCGTACTTCAGTTCACGCCACATCGCTTGCCCCGCAGATTCTATTTGGGGCCGGACACGCTCGTTTTGGGGACAAGCATCGGCAAAGACGTGCTTCCGTGACGAGCCGGCGACGCCGGCGATCGCGTGCCAAGAGTGGGCGGGTCGGCTAACCCAGTTCGCGTGCATAGCCGCGGGGCAGGTGCCGGGCGCCACAGTGGTGTCCTGAATTACCGGACCCGCAGGGGATCTTTTTTCCCAAACGGCCGCTACTCCTGTACGCTGGGCTCTCTTGCGCAGCCCGCAGGAGGGCGTTGTGTTATTTTTTTTTCGTTTCTTCCATTTGCCTTGTTCGTTGCTACGACCTCTGCCTCTATACTTCGTTCCGCCTGTCAGTCTCCCACAGTGCAATACAGTGGGCCGTCAGGTCGAACAGAATGAATTGGCACTGCAGTCCGCGATCACTTCTTCGAAACCATGGTAACAATACAATTTCAAACAGCGCTAGACAACAGGACCAGAAAGAGGAGGAGACTGGTCCTGTTGTTTATTTTTCCACCTACAGGTGGCAAAACGATGGATTGCCTTCGGGCCTTTTCAGTTATTTTACGATTGGGTCAAGCCTGTTATACGTCAGTGGTGCAGGCAGGAGCTTATTGGTTTACATTCTTTTTATGGCAGCTCCACCATACTATATGTGTAGCGCTGTTTGAAATTGTATTGTTACCATGGAACACCAACTCGCCCCGTCTGCTACGCTTCTACATCTAGGCACCCTGGCGTACCCTTAGTGACTCTAGCGCATTCTATGTTCTCTTCTTCGATGATTGGTTGATTGATTGCTCTATTGCTCCAAAGGGCGCTAATTTTCGAGCTCTTCATGGTTAGCATCAGTTGTTGGCACATCGGGCCGAGGGCGCCAGCGGCTTCTGAGAAAATTGGTTTTGGGAAAACGAATGCAGCTTCCTCGGTGGACCCCTCCGTCGCACCATAAGGGAACGATTGAAAGGAGACTGCTAAGAAGGAAAGAGCCACCACAGTGCTGTAAAAAAATTATTGTGGATTAGCTCAGCTAATCCAGAGTACACTGTAAAAAAAAATGCTCCGCAGTACAGAGAAACCCGCTGGTAATGCGTTGCCGGAGGGTTTTCCGCAACATGAGGTACGGACTAAATGTCAGAAACAGAGACTCCGTATGACGACTGTCACATTCTTGGTAACGGAAAGTTACGCCATGCTATGCACGAGACCTAAATCGTTTTTTCACAACGAATGCTTATGTTTTGTTCTTACTGAAGTTTCCGCAATGTGTATGCATACGTCCTCCGTTTACTCGGAAGTCATTTCATCTAGAGCGGAAATTATCTGTATTGTAATTATGTACTTTCTGTAGTACATGAACATGCGTCTTCGTATAGCTTCTGCCCGCAATGTTCACTGCAGATATAGCCGTCCAGGTGCCGAAGAAATAAGTATTATGTACAAGGCTTTCCTTTACGCATATTATGTAGTGCATACGTACAAAGAATGCAGCTTAGAATGAAAGAGTGGTAAGTGTTTGGGTGAGTACAAGTACATACGTTTTATTTTCATGGCAAACTACACACATTGTACATCTGCACATTGCTGTCGGATCCATCTGAAAAGCATAAAAAAATCCTCATTTAGTGGTCACACAACACCAAATATAAATTTCACAAATACATTTCAACCATCCGCTATTGAACAATCGGCTTTCGTAGAAGCTTTCAAAAGCCATTCACCCAGAACCAACCCGTTATAATTTATTGCCCAAAATTCATTTCTCATAACAGTAAACAGTAAAAACCACAGGTCCAGAAAGAAGCAGACAAAATGCGCTTTCCCGGGCGGCACTGTGCGCATGAAAGTCTTTACAGTTGCTTATCATTTTGTGCAAATAGAAAGCAGCTCAGGATGGGGGCCAGATGCAATTCAATGCAGATGCCTTTCTGTACATAGTACTAAATGCACAACTTAGCGAGCAAGGAACATTGGTAACATCTGAAAAAGGTGGGAGACGCTTGCCGAATTTATCGTCCATCCAATTTGTTATAGGCAAGACAAGACGAAGTGAAAGTCCCCGGGCATGCCCGTTGCGGCAGATTATGACGCTTTTTATTATGGCATTCCAAAATCTCTGCAGTGTGCCTCACAAGGAACGGATGCTCAAGTTTCAAAAAAAGGGCTCTTGGCAGAAATTTAACCAAAGGCCGTTGCCATGTGAACCTTTTTAAAATGATGACCCAGAAAGACGAAGTGTCCTCATGTGTCTGATGCAAAATAAGGATGAAGGCATGAGTCTTTCTGCTTTTTGAACAGCTGTGATAAGTTTTTTCCTGGTACTGCTTGGTGCAGCTTCAGTCTCCTTCTTGACATTTTGTGAAATAATTATATATCTGCGAAAGACCTCGCTAGCAAACATTTTGGCACTAATGGAGAAGCAAAAAGACCCATGTCCTAGGCCTTTTTTTGTGACACTAAAGGGAAGGCTTGCCTTTTAGAGTCATTGATTACGAAGAGGTCCATGTGGCAACAAACTTTGAGAGAATTCCTTCAAGGGATCTTTGTTCTCATGAGGTGCCCTGTAGATATACCACAACACCTCAGTGAGCTGTTACCAGCCCTGTGAGTTCACTGTCATTTGACATCAAGGGTATGTACTTTTCCTCGCCACATGCAGCAATGATGTATATGTCAAGAGAAAGCATAAAAGATTTCTAAGTGCAATTCTAGATTGCTTGCGGAGGAAAGCACAAGAGTGGCCATGCTCAGCTGTTACCTTTGCTTCTTGCTCGAGTTCTACAGTGAGTACTACGTAATGACAGGTGTCTGCATCAACTCATATTTAACACCCGTCCTGTGCGACCTCCATCTTGCTCTACATGACAGGCAACTTTATAACACCCTTCATGCAAAGAGTGTCATCAGGGTCGGTGTGTCCTGTCAGTTTCCTGGTCCTGTGGTTTGTGCTGTGTTTTCTACTCTTAAATTATTTACTGCCTTCATTCTCCACTCCATGAAGCCTGAATGTGCTACACTGGGCTGCTCCACGCGTTGTGGAGCAGCCCAGTGGCCATTTTTTTTTCATACGTCGGAGGCACTCAGCTCGAAAGCCATGCTTACTATATTCAGCAGACAAGGGTACATGTGAGACACATCATTAATAACTAATTCTCACAGTGGTATCTGGTGCAAGAATATCTAAATACTACTCAATTTTTGCTTAAGTTTTCAGATACGCTCTTAGATTAAAAACATAATTTAGCTACATTAGCAGAAGCACAGCACCAAGGTACTCACCAGTTACCTGAAGCACTGTACGCAAGTTCTCGTGCCATCATGAATACAGCACACTGTCCACGTCTTCATAATGGCATGTCACTCCAGCACTTCGGTAGCAAAATTTTCCTTTAAAAAAAAAGTAGTTTTGTTTATGTTAGACTGGTCATATTTAATTTTACTATATACTATGTACTTCTCATTGTACTGCCCCAGACTAAAAAATACCAATGATCACGCTTTGAATTATGTCATATGTGATCACCAAATTATGTGATCACCAATATTTTCTTAGAAATTCTGATTGAAATAAATCTGACAAAATATTATTTCAGAAAATGTGGCACAAGGAAGAAGGACGCTAGCTAGATAACCTGGACGAATGTTTTCAGTTGCATGCAGCCACCGGCACCATTGCACACAAAATGTACAATAAAGTGGGTTTTACCTTTCCGAATAGAATTTAATGCTGCAAACATTTAAGTAAAAAAATTTCAACCTTCCATTCCGCATAAAGGAAAGAAAATTCCTCTCGTTTTTTCACAAGCCTCTGCAAGTACACAATTCAGTGAATCTACTCTACAAGTACTTGAATCTATCAGCACGAGACAGGGACGAGAAAAGAAACAAAACAGGCACTGACTCGCAACTGAAGTTTATTGAAGTGAACAGAGTATATACAGAAAAGCCACACGCCACGAACTACACAATTACACATAAGCTACATCACAACGTAAGTAAAAGATTGCCCTTAACATTCCTCTCATCTAGACAGTCCAACCCGCTGCATGTTAACGCTATGGGCAGCACACTCACACATTCGTCACCGAGTCATAAGATGTGTCTAGCCTCGATAATTTTCTGGTTAATCTGCTGTGAACGTAGTGCCAAAATGCGTGTTGCCGAAAGGAATGGCTAGCAGCCTTCACATCCCTTGTAATATGCAGAGAAGTTACAACCCCTACCAATATCCAAATACCTCTCATGCTCCTGTAGTCTTACATTGATACACATTCCAGTTTCACCAACATAAACCCAACCACATGATAATGGTATGCAATGCATGCAATGGTTGCAAGGCACATATATGTTGCCACGTTTCACTCGACACATGTGCTTTTCCCTAACGAAATTCACAAAATTATTAACAATTTTACAGATTGTAGACCACTTATTAGGGGCCGAACACACCATTTTTACGTCATACCTTCTGGCCACAGTTTTCAAATTTTGCAACAATCTGCAACAACACAGTCAGTCTTTTGGCATCTCACTGGCTGGCCCCAGCCTGATCATGCCAGTCCCTGCGAAGGGGTTTCAGCTTTTAACATGTTAAAGGGAAGAATGGCACAGCATCAAGTAACGAGGAAAGCAGGACAGCACACCCACACACAAGTGCCAACCCTGGAGCAGATACAAAATCCAAGAGCGCGTGCTTGACATTCAGCGTTGACAGTCAAGGAAACGAGGAAACACGGATTTGAACGCTAAAGATTGAACGAGCCCGATCCTTGGCTGCCAACGCTGAATGTCAAGTACACGCTCTTAGATTCTGCATCCGCTCCAAGGATGGCACTTGTGCGTGGGTGTGCTCTCCTGTTGTCCTCGTTACATGATGCTGCGCCATTCTTATCTTTAGCATGTCAGACCAACTTGCCCAATCTTATATGCTCAGCTTTAACAATTTATCGCACGCTTCTGCAATAGCATGGTTGGGAAATCATGCTTTCATTAGCCTTAAAATCTTCTCTTGGAAACCAGTTGTCACGCTGTAAAAGCATGGCTTCACCAACACCGAGCCTAGACTTGACGACGCAATGCTATCTTTCACTAGCTTAGAATCGTTCGACCAACAGTCAAGTAGCTGCTTAACACTCCTGGGTGAATATCGCTAGCACACATGGCGTGTGCAGGACATCAAGGTAAGGTTCAGAAACCGCAGCTCTTTTTGTTGGGACATTTTCTCCAAGGTAAACTTAAGACAAAGGCCTTGCTCCTTAAACAAGTTCACAATATGTACAGGTCCCACACTATCACAACCTTTGTAAAAGACCAGAAAATCATAGACGTAGCGAAAGATTTCCCCCAGCCCATGCAATTTCTTGGCAATCATTCCTTCCACCCTGCTTAAGAGAATATTGCTTAGCACAGGGGCAACCTTCGAATCGATACATTTAGCAGACTTTTGAACATATGCCGCACTGCCATACTCCACAAACATGCTCTTCACTTCAAATAAAAGGAGGCAAGTGCCAAAAAAGACTTATGTTACACACCCATTCCTAAACACGAGCTCATCGTTGTGCTCCGATATACACATTCATAAGCTTTTCACAAGATCTTCATACGGGATAGAATAAAATAGTTCTACATCGACACTAATCGCAAGACAATCCGCTGGATTGTCATTCTTAAGATACTCAACCACACTGCGAATTGAGTACAAGAAATGGATCTTCAAGATGCGAAGTAGACAGATGCTTTTGCAAATAACCAGAGATAATTTTGCATGAATCCTTTTCTGAAATTTATCTGAAGAGCATGTTATTGAATAGCATTTATTTGAACAGCATGTTTGTAGAGTAGTGCAGTGCGGTATGTGTTCTAAAGTCTCGAATATGTAGTGGTTCAAAGGTTGACCTTGTGCTAAGCAATATTTTCTTGAGTAGGGTGGATAGAATAATTGTCTAGAATGTGCATGGGCTGGGGGAAAAATCTTTTGCTATGTTGATGATTTTCTGGTCTTTTATAAAGGTTGTGATAGTTCGGGACCTGTACATCTTCTCAAGTTGTTTAAGGAGCAAGGCCTTTATCTCAGGTTTACCTTGGAGCAAATGTCCCAAGAAAAAGAGCTGTGGTTTCTGGACTTTACCTTGATGTTCAGCACACTTCATGTGTGCTGGCGAGTGTTAAGCTGCTACCTGGCTACATGTCGACCACTCCAAGCTAGTGAAAGATAGCATTGCACTTTCTAGCGCGGGCTCAGAATTGATGAAATTATGCTTTCACAGCATGACGACTAGTTTCCAAGAGCAGATTTTAAGGTTAACGAACGCAGGATTTCCAAACCTTGTTACTGCAAGAGCATATGATAAATTGTTAAAGAAGCTGAGACAGTTTTGCGGCGACCGGCACAATCTGGCTGGGGCCAGCCAGCGAGATGCCAAAAGACCAGTTGTGTTACCGTATGTGCATGAATTGTCGCAAAATTTGAAAAATGTGGCCAGAAGGTATGATGTAAAAGTGGCTTTCTCGGCCCCTAATACGTTGTCTAAAGCATGTAAAATTTTAAGAATAATTCTGTGAATGTGGCTCGAGAAAAGTACACGTGTAGAGTGAAATGTATATGTACCTTGTAAAATGAATGTGGTATCAAATATTATTATCTTGTAGTCTGGTTTACGTAGGTGCAACTGGAAGGTGTATGAATGTAAGACTACAGGAACACAAGAGGGTAGGGGCTTGGCTAGGTGGTTGGGGTAACTCTGCTGTACACTGCACGGGATGTGAAGTCTGCTACCCTTTCCTTTTGGCAACACGCATTTTGGCAGTAAATTCAGAGAGATTAAATGGGAGATTATCGAGGCTAGACACATCTTATGACTCCGTGAAGAATTTGTTTTGTCTATTGTGTTAACACACAATGAGTTGGACTACCTCGATCAGGGAAATGTTGAGGGCGATTTTTGACTCGTGTTGTCCTGTATGCTTATCTGTAACTACATGGTTTATGGTATTGCTTGGCTTTTTATATATTCCCTGTTCACGCCAATAAACTATAGTCGCGAGTCAGCACCTGTCTTGTCTCCTTTCTCATCCCTGTCTTTCGCGCTGGTGGATTCACCGCAATGGCTCACCTCTGCAGAAATCCAAGGCATGACATTTTCCTCTTCACACTCGTGGTTCAGCGCATAATACGGCAAAGGCTTTTCAATTCCAAGGAAAGTTCATGGCTCCATTGAACACTGCCTCCTGCTTACAAGACACAGAGCAGCAATCATTGTAGATTCTACCTGTGACACAAAGAGCAAAGTTTTAGTTTGAGTGGACTAAACTAGGAAAGCAGCACAATATATCTATAGCCAAATAACTGAACTGAAAGAAATAGAGGGTAGTGTAATAGTGAACACACTGATATATTGCAAGTGAGATATATGCTTAATATATTGCAATATCCAACACTGCTACCATTGCCTTAGCCAACTACTTCATAAATAACAATAAATGCAGTATCACAAAAATACTGATAACGTACTATGTGCTAATAGTAGCAGTGCAGGTTCCATGAACAAAAAAGGGCCCAGTGCTGACTGTCGTTCCCACAGCAGCCTTGTGACCAATGGCCGGTGTAAAGGAAAGAGGAGGAATGACTGAAAAGAAAAAGAGCCAGGGGGAAGGAAAATAGGTATAGAAGGGCTTAGGATATCATAGGCAAATAAGGTTGTTTAGACAGTGAGCACAAAATAAACATTACCACACAAGTAAAGACATACAAGACCAAACATATATATCATTATGCAGAGTGGCAAACTTGATGCCATTTAGCCCAAAATATGTTTTCAATAAAGTGATTATAATTATTAATAGAAAAACTGACCAAGTGAAACCATAACAGGGATGAACAAGGAAGTTGTTAATATTCTGGCAGAAATTAAAAGAAGAAAATGGATCTGGCCAGGGCATACAATGCAGAGAATGAATCACCAATGGTATCTTAGGGCAACATAATGAATTTGATGGATTTTAATGGCACAAGGGCATCTGTGGCCAAAGAGTGCCTTAGCACAAGTTAATTTCGTCTACTCAAGGTGAAATCAGAGACCCATTTCCCAAGCATTTCATTCCAGATAAGCTGAGCACCACGCCAGGAAACAGCTTGTGCATTGTATCGCAACAAAATGAATTTCACCCTAAGGAAAATATAGCAGGAGATAGCTGATTATAAGCTCACTAGATAAGATTAGGTGATTTCTGATAGTGTGGCATGTAGCTGGTGCAAGACACAGATAATTAAACTGGAAAAGGCCATTGTCCTGAGGTGAATGTAAACTAAGCAATGAGGATAATGAAATTCGCTACACTAGAGCTGTTAAGAATAAGCTCAAGTTCCATGCTTCAAGATGATGCAAGTTTGCTCAGTGAAAAAAAATCATAAGTTCACCCAAGAATTGGTATCTTGGCGGTATCAGGCTGCAGGTGCAGATGAATTAATCCTGCCTCAGAGAAGAGCTACATAGAGCACAAAACATTTTAGGCCAGTCCTACACTGACAGCTGTTAATAACTATTTTAAAACTGTTTTTCATTGCACAAACAATAATACCAAGTCTGTGTTGGTCATGGGATTATGTTACTGAGGCTCTCCTGAAAATTCTAGCCAGAGCTAAAATACAAGCTGTCTCAACTAAGTTTTTATATCAACAATAAGAACATAAACACATGCAGATTATTCAAGTAGAAGTATTATTCTTCATGACGTGCCCTACAAATTTTAAATTATACTCAAAAGTAATAGAGTGGAGTGCTTGTGCCAACAATACTAAACCTCAACAACAAAGAGAACACAAGATAAAGGCAACAACATATTGCCCAAAATTTAAATGTTTGACAGAACAAATATGAAAAGAAAACCTCTCCACAACTGGAACAAAACAGCGTGATACCGAGCACACATTTGAAAATTGTTTCATCCAAATCCCCAGTCTGGTGCTCCAGCACTCTTCAGCCAGCATGTCATGAAATGTACCATAGTTCTGGTAGCTGTAAAGAGTATACAGCTGATCCGGCATTTTGATATGTGAACAGTAACCCTCAATGACCACCAGGCTGAATACTTTCAAGAGGCTGTTCTAGTAACAAGACTGCAGTGAAACACTTAGCAAGTTATGCGGGCGTAATAATGCAAACCGTTAATCTGAGAGTTCGCTACCACGCAACTCTGTAGTAACTCCTAAAGTGTTGCAATCGAATGAAAAAAAGGACTGCCTATTATATAAACAAAAGTCAAGAGGCTGCAATGCAAGGCCACGACAGAAGTGCTGCAATACAGCAATAGTGATACAATGTACACTTTAAGCAACACAATGAAACATGATCTTTTATCCTTAATTATCAGAATTTAAATATTTGTTTTCCTTGCTCTCTTGCAAAATTAAGTTTAGATCGTGAAAGCGCTCGAAAAGACAAGGATACAGAAAGAGATTTCCACACAGTGCGCTTACTTCCAGTGTCTTCTTGAGCACATCCACTATCTAAACATGGTAACCCAACTAGCTTAAACGCTGTCGTTATTCCAAAATTAAGCCTTTCACAAAGTGGGAGCCCCTTTCCCCACACAAGGTGCACCATAACTAATCCAACACTTTTTTCATGATATGTTTTCTCTGAGAATAAACACTGTTTGAAGATTTTGCAATAGTACTTGTCTTTTCGATTCTACGAATGTATCATGCAAGTGTTCAATGAAATGACCATCTGCCTATCTTGATCATTGCTCAAAATCAGGGTATAATGCACCATGAAGGGCAGGCTCTGCTTGATTTTTATGTTTTCCTAACGAAGCATGTATGTGCAACCCTTCTGCTGGCTTGTATGCAGCAGGTTTGTCTAGCTAGGCGAACTGTGGTTTTGCTATAAAGATGAAATGGTACTTTGGAAGTGAATGGTTTTCTAAAATGCATTTAACATACATACCGGGGCTTTAACAGCGCCTGGTGTAAGCAACATCCGTGGGGGGACCGCAGGAGTGGCCTAGTGGTCCGAGCATCTGCCTCGCAAGCGGTAGGTGTGGAGTTCGATCCCCAGTGCCATCGGGTAACCAGCGGTGATACAATGGGTCGTTTCAATGGCCAGTTTAAAACTTGAAATAACCATGCTGCAATATATACAAAAAATGATTTGTGTGCTCTCTCTTACATGACATAGTTAATCATATCATAGTGTTGATAGTACACAAAATGCATGTGTGGAACATATACATGCACTGTTTTTGTTCACATCTTACCTGCTATGTGCTGTTATGGCATGTTATATGCTGGGAAAGCAACAGATAGTGAAAAATGTTGTGTTGCAGCCTTTCTTCTGATGGAATTTGAATCACGTGAGGTGCAGCTGAAAGAAATTGTTTCATACATAAGTATATTTCATGTAACACAACAAAAAGTGCACAGCCCCATCATGAGTTGTGGTTTAAACTAACAGCGAGCTTTTTACTACTCAATTTAACATATGATGCAAGTCAGTGATGCTGGAGGCACAAAACTAAATACTGTGAGGTAACAAGAGCTAATATGGACAATCATGCCTTTAAGAGATATTGTCAATATATATTATCCTGAATGAACTAAAGTTATCCTTAGAAGCATTCAGAGGAAGATAATTTTGCTAAATGCCTTTTGCCAGAATAGGCCTTTTATGAACCAGTTGCAAATGAAAAGAATACCTTTAAGACCATGCTATGCATGGTCTAACGCCAAAGTAGTTGCATACAAGCAGTATACTATGCCCCTAGTTTTATGGTGGGCCTGTACTGCACAATTTTCATGCAAGGTAGTGGAAAGTATGTGCCATGAAACAGACCTCTGCTTGCTGAAACTGGCAAATAAGTACTGGGTTTTTAAGGCAGGAAAAAAGTTACATAGTTCCTTCTGCAGGTTTTGAACTTCAGGTTAGTTATTTGAAAAATATCAATCCCTGATCTGCAATGATTGAAGTTTTTAGCAAATAACATTTCCATTGTAACAGTGGAAACGCTCTTTTATATGAGGAACGACTTTTCAAAAGCCTGCGTTTCATGGTGGCTGTCAAGTAGCCCTGATAAAGAGAAACCAGTCACGACACACAACCAAGCCCCCGTAGCACATTTTCAACTATACCCTCATGATATAGCTTTAAAGTAAGTGTTAAGCAATACAAATACAAATCCCTTGATTTCCTTCATGATTTATCACTGGTGTATACATACAAAGATAACCGTACAAGATGTGGAGTGCATGGTACAGAGAGAGTAGGCAGATGGTTTCTTGACACTCAAAAAGAGAACAAGGGAAGGAAAAATCTCAGGGTGCTTGCAGTTTCGACAAGACAACTTGTTTTCGTCTGGGGTCAACATATACAGAGGAAATTTAGAATCAAGTACAGGGTTGTCCACTCTTAGTGCGAACATGCGAGCACATGGCTGTGCTCTTTGGGCCACTGTGTCTGACATTGCCACACATCGAAGTGTAACATGACACGAAGCACCACATCCAGGTGCATCTCCTCTTGCGCCATTTTGCAGCGATGAGTGGCTGCGCCGCACACAGTGGACCTCTAAAGAGTGCGGCCATGCGCTCACATGTTTGCACTAAATGTGGCCAGCTCTGTACATTCCGGAATTGGCATAATTATTTGAAAAGGCCTTGCACATGGTCAGAGGTTTCCCAACCCAAATTTTCCCCCTCCTTTCCTGCTTTCTTTAATTTATCGTTATACTTTAACCTTACGCCCTGCACCTCCTGACATCACTTCTCGGAACCTTGGCTGCCATACTCCTCCCCCTCCCCCTTCTTTTTGCCTTTTCTCCGAATCTGCCCTCATTTTCTCTTTTTACTTGAAATTATTTTGCCCCCCTCACCCCCCCCTGGTATTTTATTCTGCCATGCTCCTTAATTCCTTTATCCTAGTTTTTCAGGAAAGGCAGCCAGCCATACCAAGCCACCTGTTGTGGCTGGACATAAAGCCATTCAAGCCCACTATCCACACTCCATACCCCGAGATTCGTTTCTACTGAATTGGGCTTTTTTGTTTTCACAGTTTTGCAGGTCAACCGGTTAATCTTCTTTAGCAGCTATCATGCCTGGTCAAGGTTCATGCTCCCCATCGTAACGCCCTTCCCATATCGCACCCTCGTACCACACAACAGGCCTTTCGCCTCGAAGTGAAAACCTTATTTAAACCCCACCAATGATGAACACTTTGCCAGACAAAGACAAGTCCTCTTGTCGAAACGTCGGCAAGCACCCTGAGGCTTTTCCCTTCCTTATTCAGTTTGTGAGATACCAGGGACAGGTGTTCAAGCAGCCATACCACACTAATACCCCTGTCACACGGGCACCGCAAAGGCCTTTGAGAATCATATCCAAAGGCGTAAGGAGTGCAGCTACCCGGTACAAATGTTGCGCCTTTGTTGCTAAGGGCCTTGGAGGCGAAGGCAATCAACCGAGACCTTCGGAGCCCGAAGACGCGGCATTCGAGAAGCTGTGATCGCAGTACCATCTAAAGTCAAAAAGTAAAAGCAATAAAAAAAATACATAAGCTAATAATGTTTGAAAACATTTTTTTCAAATACGAAAGGTGCGTCTGGCTTTGGTTTTTGTACGGGTGTTTATGTTTTATGTTCAAATTTCAAGACAGTGAAAGTGTTGCGGCAACACCGAGCGCCCATGGAGGCCAAGGCAATACACGTACAAAGCCTGCTCCTGCTGATGAGAGTAGCTGTTGCAGTACTTTTAAGGAAGCAATCAGAATAAAAAATTGTCAAAGCTCAACGAATGAACAGAATACACCACTTTAATTTTAGAACACTCACTTCAGCCACCTCGAGTATAGCAGCGGGTGCTAAGCCTGAACGACTTTCACCTTTGGGCTGCACCGTGTAGCTGCATCGCTGCTCCTTTAAGCTTTCACTCCTTTGGTGAAAAATGGTGCCTTTGCTGGAAAGGCCTTCGAGGAATGCCATGTGACAGGGGTATAAAGCACATTTTTTACTGACACGAAAGACTCAGTGCCTTTAGCTCTGACAACATTCTGAATCATGCTTTGGTGGCTTAGCATATCAGAATACTGGACATGACAAAATCAGCTAATTAGTGAGGGCTATTATTTGCTATAGGTAAAATTATAACATTCTCCTAAAATAATGAAAAGAAACCACCAGCACTTACATCAATGTACAATTTGGCTGTAACATACTGACATGACAATCTAGTTAAACGTAAATTCTCTTTTCGCAGTTCAAAACTGCATGCATTATTTCTAGAAAGCGCGAAAACAGAAGCTCATACATAGTGCCAAAGAAAAGAGTGCATAATAGTACCACTTATGAGGTGTTTATCGGCAACTGCAATGAGCAAGGCTATGTTAATGGCAATCCAGAGTTATTATGTGTCTTACGAGCGCATGCACTTAGGTGGTGATAGCAGCTGTGGACGCAGCTGTCCATCGCAGTTTTCAGTCTGTCGAGATAACACATGGGGTAAGGTATTCCCTGTTTTGCTGCCGAAGGCAAAACCGTCAGCGAGTGGAGTTGCCTTGCTATTTACTGTCAATATCTACTGCTCAATGTAAAGGAAACTAGGGCATAAAACATACAGCATTTCATACTATGCTTTGGCCAAATGCAGTGAGAATGAAACAGACTAGAGACTTGTCTTATGACGTTTGCACTCTTTACTTTGCACCAGAGGAAAATAAATTTATGTACAGTTGACCTACTGCTTACCACAGTCCTAGAAGAAATGAATCCAGGTCTCAGAAATTCCACCGAGAGAATACTGATGCTGCATGTGCATTTCTCTGAACTGTTCTGAAATATGCAGAAGTTACCAATTTTTTTACTACCTGATTACATACTGTAATCTTTGCAAGGAATATGAGGTTAACGGACTGGGAAAAAATGTCAGGAATGGTACCTTTGGTACTGGGCACTTGGACAAACAAATGACCCTCTGGGCGTCCCCAGGAGCTCTGCTACCAGGCACCCCTGGCAACAGTAGTCAATTTTCCAGATCCAAAGGAGCCATGCGAATGATTGCCGAAAAGTCAAGTTTAAGGACAGCAGATGCATGAACACAAAACAGTTTTCCAACTTTGTTTCAGTGTGATAAATGGTTTCAAATGTCTAGACTATATCTGGTAGTACACAAATTATCAGAACACCATCTCCCGCTCAGAATCATCTCAAAAAACATTCGACACGCAGTACCAACATGGACAGTTCGTGCTTAATTGAATCCAAAAGTTTACGCTGATCGACCAATATTACTCTAAATAGAGACAGAAAGCGCATGCACGTTGTACTGATGTTATCGTGAACATAACATGCGACGAGACGCAGGGTGACAATACAAACAAAAAACCGCTTTCAAAATTTGAGAACAAAAGGCTCACCTTCTCACAAGTTCGCCAAACCGGAGACGTTGCCGAGTGGCTGCCGCCAAAGTCACTCGCAATGCACAGAAACAATAAAAATGCAGTGCCGCTGACTTTCCTTGAGCAATTCCAGTCGACTGAACTTCCAACTGTTCGCACCGACTACCACTACCTCTGCAAGCATGTCTAAAAGTTAGCGGCGCAGCCGCGCCATTTGCAATTTACGGAGCAACACGGGAAATTCATAGCGCCATTCGCGTATTCGCGCTCAAGCTCACGTCGCTGTTGTCGCAAAGGCGCACAACGGCAAAAACATATCAGATGTATTTAATTTTACGGTAGCTTTTTTAGCTGACAACCTGAATCGTTTGATATATTGTTTTTTCTTTTCGTTGCATGAACGTTATTACCACCAGCGGCAGCGCAGCTTGGCCATGACTAGCCATGGCGAAGTCGAAGCGCTAGCCGAGCCCGCAGTCGGAAACATGTGCGCAGTTAGCGCAGTGTGGAGTTGAATGAACAAGCGCTATGGAATGGGTTTTTGTTCTTCCGTGTTCGCTGCGTGCGTCCTGCGCGTTGCGTGTCTTTAGTATGTGTGTGTGTGTATGTGTGTGGCCGGAACGCTGCATTGGAGTGTACATACAACAGCTCGCTGTCCCGTGCGGCATCGGTGCGTAGTAAAACGATCATGCAGAATGTGCGTTACAATGCCAGTGGCCCTGCACGAAAGAGGAGACTTGAAGCCGACGGAAAAGCTGCTCTCCCTCGTGGGACTGCAAGAATCTGGCGAGTAACAGTCGACGCGCGTTTCGGTGGATGATTCCGTTTACCACGCCAAAAAATTCAGCACTGGCCAACAGCAATGATGAACTGCTGCTGCATCATCACCTGTGTGATGTTTGTGACAAGCTTGTTGGATGTGAACGTGGCCATGAATGGTATTCGCCGAGCAGTGGCCCTCAGGGCGTGGCACCAGTGGATACCTGAAGACGATTACTGTTTGCCCGCGCCCTGGCGCCTCGCATTCAACCGAATGCTTTGGCGTTAATTATCTATATCTGAATTTCACACGTAGTTGGACTCGCAAATATTACAGCGTACAAACGTACCGTCGGAAGAGCACCCTTTTTCATTTTTTTAGGGAGGGGGTAGGGGAATTACCGTCTGCTCAAATTTAATTCACTAATATTTTGAGCTTATTTTCTAAACAGGTGCCGTGGTGGCACTGTAAGCAATGCATTTACTGGGCAGAAGTTTATTTTATGTTGTGTTGGCACAAGGTTAATGATTGTCATTGTACTGTGGTGCCATGTTCAAACAAAACACATAATTGTACACTCTCTTTGAAGAATGTCTAATGAGGTAATAAATTACTGAGCAGCGAGTATGCACTGTGGTAAATGCGACGAACGTTACTGAATTACTTCACACTTGTCATGTTCTGTTGTCGTTAGTGATTACGTATGCCTTGGTGTCTGCTGCTTTCCAGTGTAGGGGTCGAGAGGCATGTCGAGCTCCACTTAGCAGCTTTTTTTCCTTCCACTCTCTACTGGCCAACGTGGTAAAATAAACTCAACATAATGCGTGATTGCTCAGACCTAGATTAGACTACCATTTCACTTATTTACTCTCAGGGCCAATTGGCATCGAAGAGAGGAAAGCAACTAACATAAATACATGTGTAGGCAGAATAATTAAAATGATTATACACAGCAGACTAGAAGGCATTGGATGCAGTGGTGGACATGACGAAGGCAGAGAAGATGTGACAGCTGGAAACGTAGAAAAGTGGAGATCTGCGTGAGTTTGTACGCGACTTAAGGTGAACGCTAGCAAAAAATTAAGAAGGCGCAGAAGACTGAGGCCAGAGTTAAAACTGTAGTTTAACAGAGGAAAGCACCTCCCAACAAGCCAAAATGTGCACATGCAAGCAGTTGTGTGTGCACAGAACATAGAAAATGAAACTCCTTTTTGGACAGAAGGAAAGCTAAGGCACATTGCTTATTGTGATGTTGCTTAAAAAGTTGGTGTCTAGTTGTTGCCCTTCATATCTGGTCCTTCCACATCCAGCAACTGAAATGCCATCAAAAAGGAGCATCTCCAATCACTCTAATTACATGGGAGGTACACATCGCCAGATGTCAGAGGCTTGGCGTCTCATCTTGCAGACTAGCTAGTTTGGCAGATTTAAACTTTACCGCATGTAAGAGGCATGCGGTAGCCTTGAAGGGGAGTATTTCATAAGTGTTACAGCATATTGTACAGTGCTGGCATGCTTCATTATTTACATCACTGTAATATACTAGCACAGACTGGAAAGTTTCTAAGTGAACAGAAAAAAACAATGTTCATGCCATATCTTAGCCACATTCTTAGTATTGTATAAAAAGTGCAAATAAGGAATTCCTCATTTTTTTGTCAGCTTTTTCTTTCTGTGCATTGATTTTTTGCAAGTTAGCAAGGTTCTACAGTCTTGTGTGCCTATCGGCTGGCCCCTTGTTTGTCAAAGGTACCGAGTACACAATGGGTCGTGTCAGTGCAAGCTAAGTAAACGATGGATAGAAAATTCGTGCTTTCAGAGTATTTCCAGAAAAAACTGCTATTATTTCCTACTCAGGATGGGGGAACAGCATCGATGGTGCACATCCTCCTTGTCACTGCAGCAATTATGGCTGCTCACTGCTTTTTGGTGGCGTTTCATTTATCTGCAGGAAGAGCAGGCATGAATGGGTGGCAATAGGTACCTACTAAATTAAACATTGCATTGAGCAATATGTTGTTGTGTCGGTGCTTTTGTTATCCATAAAGGAGTTGGTGTTTTTGATTAATGGTTGTGTAGCAAAGATGTAACTGCTACATTGCACTGCATTCACAGATTTGTTTGCCCATGCTTTTGGTTTACTCAGTTGTTTATTTCCTTACCAAATGGCAGATGGAAATTCGGCTTTCAAATTGTGCACTTTCATCATGTTTGCAATGTACTTTCAGCTGGTGTTCAGTTTCACTTTGGAGAAGTTGTCCAACCATTGTCTGTGTCTTAATGTTTTCTAACAGTTGACCTCATTACGCAGCATTTCTCACAGGAAGCAAATGTTGTAGTAACATTTTTATTAAATGTTACTCTATCATGTGGCTAGCAATGTAGCGAAAAATATTTTCATCAAGTCAGCTTTTAACATTATAGCAAATTAAGGCTTTTGTTATTTAACGTTGCTCACAATTTGTACCAATCACTCAACCTTGAAGCAACGTAATGCGTTATCACCCTTCCTCGGCTCTTCATTGTGTTAATCACATTAGACATGCTCACGGTCGTTCGCCATGCTAGTTTGCGGACATTGTTGGCTAAGAGTAAACCAGACAAATAAAAAATCGGATGTCATGTGATGCCTATAGTCCGCGGGCCAGCAGTTCATCGTGTAAAAGTGGCGTCACATCATAAGCATCTTCTGTTTTTGCTGCCTTTAAGCAAGTTATTAGTGCATTTGGTGCAACACATAGTCGATGGGGTCAACCGTCCTGTCGTGTTAAGTTTTGATCCCTTAAATTGAATGTTTAGTATTTTTCCCTGCAACGACTACAGAGGAACACGGACGTTTCCTTCAATACTGGACTGAATATACGGTCATTCCCTACGTTTCATTGAAAGCAGAAGTGGTTCTGTATTTAAAACGTACATAGTGTACGTTATAGGTACGGAATTTTTTTACAGTGTATACAAAGCGAAAGATGTCGGCGTTCACTGTGTTCATTGGCGTTGCAGTTGACAATGTTCCAGACGGGATGGCTTTGAGGAAAGGAAGGGCGCATAACTGGCTCCCTGGATATGCGGACGCCTCATTCGTGCTTTGATACATCTTGCGGTGGCGAGAGAGAGAGAGATG
This sequence comes from Amblyomma americanum, assembly GCF_052857255.1. Taxonomy (NCBI): domain Eukaryota; kingdom Metazoa; phylum Arthropoda; class Arachnida; order Ixodida; family Ixodidae; genus Amblyomma; species Amblyomma americanum. Next base: position 22,703,875 of record NC_135497.1, on the reverse strand, counting down.
TGGCCTGAATGCATTAGCGCTGACAGCGTTGTGGCTAACATGCGGCACTGCAGCAATAGCTAGACTGCAGCGTCCATTTGGTGATCGATCCCTCGCGATGAACCATTAACTGCATGCCACCTTCCAGAGTGGAAGGGAGGGCTGCTGCCTATCCAGTGTGCGGAACGCAACCAGAGCAGGCGTTTGCAGTTGGACACCAACGCCACGTACATGAAAGCGAGATTGAGGTCTCCACTGGCCCACGGAGCCGCTTGTGCGCCTTTACTTTCGTGAATATGAACGGCCTTTGCGAAGTTGTCAACGCCAATGAACTCTATGAACGCCGTCGGCTCACTTGTTTTGTTTGGTTTTTGAGGAAAGGATATTGAACGTTAACCGCCTCACATATCTCGGTGGACACCCGAACCGAGCCGTAAAGGAAAAGATAAGGGAGGGAGAGAAAGAAGAGAAAACTGAAAATTCAAGATTTTGAGAAAAGGCCCGGCGCTGCGCAGTGGCGGAAACCTTGTGGCTCGGTGCTACTAGTGGCGCATGCGCAGTATTGACTAGGGAGCGAGAGAGAGAAATATTCGCGCTGAGGCGCACGTTGTGCCGTCATGTGCCTCGTCAGAGTACCGCCACGGCGAAATCTCAAGTTCGTGGCCAGTAAAGCTTTCGCTGTAAAATGTCCGCAGCCATCAGTGTGTAATTTTTTCCACCCAATCTGTTATGTGCCCAGGTTTGTTTTCTTTTTCTTTTCTTTGCTCAATAATTGATGTATCCTGATAATTGTATGTGTCTACTTCTGTATTGTCTCGCTCTGTGAGACAACAGTATATGTAAATAATAAATAAATACTAAACGTCCAGAACGAAGGATACCGAGTTTACTTTTTTATTTATTCACATTTCCTGCAGCGCCGTGAAGGCATAATTGCGGGGGGGGGGATATAAACATAAAATTTTCAAAGATACTTCCTACAGCATGTGGCATGGGCTCAACCTCTGGTACAAAAAAAGTTTTGTAAAACGAAAAGGATCGCCAATGTGAAATCACATCAGTGAAAGTAAGGAAATGGTGGTGGTGGTAGTGGTTTTATTAAAAATAATAGTAAAAAGGAAGGAAAAGATTTTTGCTAGCCCCGGCATCTGCCATCGATACTGAAGCACCTGAGCTGGGGCAGCGGAAATAAAGGACAGCAGGCAGAATGGAGAAATGAAATGAAAGAGGTGAGGGGACAGGAATAGAGGACAGGGGGAGAAGTAATATGTACAAACTATTTACACAATAAGTAATGTGTCCAGGTTGTGCGCGTGATTAGTTCATTTTAGAGGAATTAAATCACACACGCGCACAGCACTGTGTAGGTTACAACTGGAGTGGGGCGTCCAGTTATTAATCGTTCAAGGTAGAACTCGCGGAGCGTTCGGTCACTGCGTGTAACTACCTGACGGAGAACAGACGGGACGTCAAGCCCGTGTGTTCGAGGAATGCACATAGGCTCACCAAAGTTCGCTCACGAGTGTGCGCACTGCCCTGCGGCCACAATAGCGTCTTGATGGAGTCTGGTAGTATGCCCTGCGCCCTATAGGCCGCGAGCATATCGCGACGAGCATCGGCGAACGCGGAGCAGCGAAGGAGCAGATGTTCTATTGTTTCCACTGCACCGCATCCGTCACACACATCACTCGTCGCGATTCCGTGACGCACCCGTCGTTCCCCGGGCCACACGCAGCCAATGCGCGCGCGGAGGATCATTGCACGTTGCGACCGTGTAAGTGCGCGACAGCCGGTGACACTGTCGATGCGCTCACCTCCCGCGATGCGTGGGTCGGGGTGCTGCTTTCGGAGATGGTCGTGAATGGCCGCACGCACGTTCTTCAGCGCAAGGGGCAGATCGCTGGCAGGTAGTTGGTGTGCAGCGGTCGCGAGGTCGTCAGCTTCTTCGTTGCCGGCGATGCCGCAGTGACCGGGCACCCACTGTGCACGCACGGCACAATCTCTCTGCGCGAGGCGCTCGATGCGCGAGCGTATTTCCCGCACTAGTGGGGTACCGCGGCCGTTAGATTGCAGGCGGCTGAGGGCGGCGCGGGAGTCGCACAGCAGAGCACTCCTGGGCGGCGGAGGACCGAGGGTGAGCAGCAGGTCCAGCCCGAGCCGGATCCCCATCAACTCCGCCGTGGTGGAGGAGCCCAGGAAGGTTGCGTGTTGCTGGCTGTGCAGTCGCAGGGCGGGGATGGTGGCCGCCGCAGCAAGGGAGCAGCTGTCGCGGGCCACTGAGCCGTCGGTGTACACGAGGAGATGGTCCTGGAGCTCCTCGTGTATGACGGCTCTGGCCAGCTGCTGCACAGCGCAGAGGGGTGTGCTCCGCTTTCCCGCGATGCCGACGATCTCTCGCTGTACCTCCGAGGCAGCAGGCCAGGGCGCGCAGGAGCCGTAGGGGGGTGGGCCTTGGGTCAATTGCTCATACTCGAGCAGCGCCCCGCCCATTCGTGAGCGCGGGTGCGAGCGCATACGCTGCAGCAGCGAGCCGCCGTCCGGTGCGCGGTGAAGCCGGTCGATGTGATTCAGTGCCCTGCGCGCTGCTTGGAGCTCAAGGGGCCACGCTCCTGCCTCGGCCAACGTTGCGGCGCACTGCGAGTTTTTGGGCAGGCCTAGGCACACGCGCAGGGACTTGCGGTGCTGAAGCTCGAGCTTCTTCCAGCACGGCTTGCGCACCGTGACGAGCGGCAGCGCATAGAGCACCGCCCCCAAAGCTGCGGCATTGTATAGACGCAGCGCGGCTTGCTGGGAGATGCCCTGGCCTCGAGCGGTGAGCTTGTGCACGGCGGCGGTGATCCTCTTCATCTGCAGACAGGCCTTGGTCGCCGCGGGGCGGAAGGAAAGGCGCCAGTCGATGTCCAGGCCAAGGTACCGCACCGATTTACGCCAAGGAATCGGAGTCCCGTCCAGTGACAGTGGCGCAAGGTGCGCGCGCGAGCGCGAAACGCAGGCCATGGCCACCGATTTGCCCGCGCTCAGCGACAGACCAAGGCCGCGCAAGCTGGCATCGATTGCGGTCAGGGCTCCCTGAAGGCACCCCCGCACGCGGAACGCCTCGCCCGGTGGTCCCCGGCACCACAGAGCTATGTCGTCTGCATATATGGACATGTACACATGGTGTCGCCCGCTCGTGGGGAGGGAGGCCGGCACCACCGACATGGCCACATTAAACAGAAATGGTGATAGGACAGAGCCCTGCGGCACGCCCATGTCGACCGGGCGAGGCTTCGAGAGCTTACCCCCTACTCGTACGCGCATGGTGCGCCCGCTCAGGAAGCCATGAACGTATCGCAAAAGGCGCCCGCTCACACCGGCCACCTCAAGCACCGCGAGAATTGGTGCGCGGTGAACGTTGTCAAAAGCGCCCGAGACGTCCAGCAGCAGCAGCAGCGCAACCTGGCCTGCCGCCCTGGCATGCTCCAGCGCTGTAACAACGTCCGATATAGAATCAGCCGTGCACCGCATCCCACGGAAACCCGTCTGCCGCTCGTCAAACAAATCAGCCTCCGCAGCCCGCTCGTTCAGACGCTGCAACGCCATATGCTCCATGAGCTTACCTGCCGCCGATGTTAATGGCACTGGCCGGTATCCGCTCAGCTCCGTAGGTGGGCGCCCTGCCTTTCGGATGGGACAAACGACCGCGGTTCGTCAATCCTCCGGTAGCTCCCCGCGTTCCCACACCAGGTTGATCTGCTGCAGGAGGATCTGTCGTTGCTGCGCATCCAGGTTTCGCAGCATTTGGTATGTCACCCCGTCCGGTCCGGGCGCCGAGCGGCGGCGGCAGCGCTGCAGCGCATTGTTCAATTCCGCCGCGGTGAACGGCGCATCACATGGACCTTCCGAGGCGACGGGCGAGGGACTGGCGTCGCTTCTGGGGCTCTCAGGAGCAGCTATGTTAGCGGCGTTTGCGGGGCTGGGCGGCGCGAACCGATCGGCAAACCGCTCTGCCAATTCTACAAAGCTGAGCCCGCTGGAGATTGCGAGGGCGGCCAGCGGTTGACGGTTTGCCTGTGGTTCGGTGATGCGCCGCAGGGTGTCAAACAGCCTCCGCGAGCTGACATCTTCCTCCATCCTTTGGCATAGTGAAGCCCACTGCCGGCGGTATAGCTTGTTGGAGTGGCGGCGCGCTGCTGCGTCCAAGCGGTTGTAGACAGTCCAGTCGGCGGCTCTGTCAGTCCGTCGCGCCCGTCGCTCTGCGCGATCTCTCTTCTCGCGCAGATTGAGCAGCTTCATATCAGGTGTGGGCTGTCCTGCCCTTACCTCTGCTCGTTGGGTGGCTGCGAGAGCGCTTCGGACTAGACTTGAAAAGAAATCTGCGCCAGTGGCCGCCGCCTCGTCGACCGCCCGCCTGAACGCACTCCAGTTGGTAATGGAGTAGGCACGTTTGGGGCGCGCCTCCATCGCAGTGGGTTCAATTAGGATGGAGTAATGATCCGAGCCCCAGAGAGATGGTGATCGGCGCCATGTCGCCTCGATGCCTCTGGATGCGAAGGCAACGTCGATGCAGGAGCCGGTTGTTCCGCGTCGTCGAAAGGTGGGCTCGCCGGTGTTCAAGGGGGTGAGTCCCAGCTGCGTTGCTGCGTCGTGCAGGTCGTCTCCCCGCGCTGAGTGGCGCGCACTGCCCCACGCACTTTGGTGGGCGTTAAAATCACCACAGATGATTTGGCGCGGGGCACAGCACGAAGACACAGCACGAAAACACAGCGCGTTCCACGCGACAGCTGGACGCACATAAACACTGGCCACCGACGTGTCAACACCACCGACGCGCACTGTCACCACCACGCACTCCTGGGCGTCAGATGTCGCCGCCGCCGAGCCGACGAGGGTGTGCTGGACGTCCTGCCGCACGTATATCGCGCACCTTGATTTCCCGGGGCGATGAGATGTGACACAACAGGGCACTGCAGCACAGGTGGGTTCCTCGCACGTGGTGGCTGAGTGGTAGCCAATGTAGCCAGGTAGCCGCATCTGGGGCTCCCCGTCATGTGAACGTACGTACGTCTCCTGCAGCGCGATAACTTCCGGCGAATCCTGTGCGATGCGAACTCGCATTTCGGCGTACCGCGCCGCAAGCGAGCGCACGTTCCACTGCAGGGTGGATGGTATGCGGGAGGGAGTCCGGCGGCTAGCCATCATGCTGGCTTATCTGTGCGGGAGCACCCGCTGCTTCTAAGCAAGCCCGGTGTCCATCGGTGCCCTCCGGGAAAAGTGCGCTGAGGGCACGCAACGCCAGCTTTAGGCGCGCGATCTCCGCGTCCCGTGCGTCAGGGGGCTGGCCGTGAGAAGCGGCCGCAGGCTCGGGCCGCGCTGTACGGGACGCCGGGCAACCGGATCGCCGCTGCCGCTGCCGGCGCTGCCGTTGCTTCTGGGTCTGCTGCTGCGGCTGCTGGGGTGTTCCCCTGACGACCTGCGCATAAGAAAGAGCGCGCGGCGTCTGCTGATGTTGCTGGGCTGGGGCCGCTGTCTCAGCCTGGACGACGGCTCGGACAACCCGCCTGGACATCGGGGCCATGGATGTGGCCATTAAAGTGGCCACGTGACGCTCTCGCTGCCAGTGCGGGCACGCTGGGTCAATGGCTGCGTGCCGCCCCCCGCAGTTAATGCAGCGGGGCTTGCTCGCGCAGGTACCAGGCTCGTGTGGCCCGCCGCAGCGCGTGCATCGGGCAGGAGCGCGACACACCTCAGTGGCATGCCCCAGGCTGGCGCACTTGGCACACTGGAGCGGCCGGGGACGGCAGGGGCGGACCGCGAGCCTGCGCTTGAATATGGTGATGAACGCCGGGGGTGTCGGCGCCGCAAAACGGAGAGCGAGTGTGCTGCCCGACAGAGACGCCGACACCATCGGTACCGTTGACTCCGCCGCCGCTAGCAGCTCCTCCGCCGTCCTGCGCCCGTCCACACCGAAGACCAGGCCGGAGCTTTGATTCCGAGGAGGAGGCTCCTTGGCGCAGACCGGCACGCCGCGGATGACGGCCGTGGCTAGCAGGGCCTGGAGAGCATCGCTGCTCCCCGCGTCCACTGCCACCACATTCCGCCGCATGTTTACCCGGACGGCGAGGACGCCCGGGCGGGATCCGATCTCCTCGGCCAACTCCCAGCCCTGTTCCCTGTTGAAGGCGGTGCCCCGGTTCGCCGGCCGAAACAGCACCGTCCCCACCAGGCTGTACGGGACCTCCACGGCAGCCGCGGCTCGCTCCAGGGCAGCTCTCCGACGCCGCTGCGCCTTGGTAGTGATAATGCGCCACGGGACCAGGCTGGCCCCAGCATCAGCGTCGCCGCTGCCTGCGGGGCATTGCTGCGGCGCGCCGCGGAGTTGGGCGCGCTCGGTGCCAGCAGACGAAGCCCCAGCCGCAGCCTGGTCTCGTGCGGCGGGATTTGGTGAGGTCGCACCCGTTTTTTTTCCGGACGCCGTCGCCCCCGCAGCAACAGCAGCAGCATCAGCAGCAGGCTGGAGGTGGGCTCCATGGGGCTCCTGCTGGGAAGGCCCTGCTCCTTCGAGTGTGGAGGGAGAGGGAACAGTGACGGTGGGGGGCCTTCGAGCTTCCCGCTTGGCCACCGCGATGTCCCTTTTGGTTTCCGAGTCCCTCTCCTCCTCGGACCCCGTTGAGCGTCGCCGTTTCCGGAGAGCAGACTCGTCCATTGGGGTGCACATGCTCTCCTCGGCTGCAGGTGTCCGCGGTGAGCCCGCAGCAGCAGCATCAGGGGGAGAGGGCATCACAGCCGGTTCCCCAGGAGCAGCAATGGCGGCAGGAAGCGCAGGAGTGGCCAGAAATGGCGAGGAGGGAGCCGCCATGGAGTTCTGCGTCTGGTGAGCGAGCGCCATGGCGTCCCGCAAGGCTAGAACGCGTGGGTCCGCCGGCGACACGTCCAAGGTCCCGATGACGGACTCAAGGTTCTCCGAGGTGGTGATGAGCGCCGCCGTCAGGCACCTCACCGTGTCCCGCAGATCAGCGATCTCGGCCTGCATTCGCCGAATGGTGCTGGACGACCTTCCTCTGGACGGCGTTCGTCTCCGTGATCGTGAGCGAGAGCGGCCTGCCCTGCGTTGCTGATTGTCACCGCCAAACACAGGCCTTCGCTCGTTCACGGTGTCTGTGGCCTCCATGGGGAGACCCCGCAACGCCGCGAAGCCTTAGGCCCAGCGTCCGAAGGAACAGAGAGCTAAAAAACACGTCCGCTCGCTTCGAACGCCCACCGAAGAATCCCGTAAGGAAATGGAGAAAGGGAAATATGAAGAGCAGGAAAGAGTTTCCAAGTACATAAAGCACATCAGAGGTCCGACAACATTGCACTAAATTTTGCCTCGGACTGGCATTGGATCACAGAGTGAGGCAGCTTGTTCCATTTATTGATAGAATATTGATAGGCATCAGTACGACACGTCATTTCCCATATCTTCCATTCGTGGCGGCATCTTCTTGATACAAAATGTAGTGGGAGCAAAAACTTTTTAGAGTTAATGGCAGTTTTATTACAGTAAATCCGGTAGGGAAGTTCTAACTTTATTCGCAAACGGAGCTTTTCCAGTGAGTCCCAGTTCAGCCCCTGCTTGATGCAGCTACTACGGACATTAAAGCTATATTCGTTTGTGACAAATCGTGCAGCATGATTCTGTACATACTCCAGCATAGCGCAATAGATCCCGATTAGAGAGTCCCAGACTGCGCAGGCGTACTTCATAATAGGTCTGATGTTTGTCAAATACAAAATTTTCTGAACCTTCTGAGGTGCTTCTCGGAAATTCCTCTTTAAGAAGTTCAATATTGTTGCTGCCTTTGACGATATATATTCGGTTTGTTTTGTCCAAGTCAGGTCAGCAGAAAAATAAACACCAAGATATTTATAATCGGTTATTTTAGTTAAAGGTTCATTGTTTAAAAGGTAGTGAGAAAAAATTGCAGTGCGCCTGCGCGTAAAAGAAATACAGTAAAATTTTGCAGTACTCAAACACATTTTTCCATTTATCGCACCAGAGTTGAATGCGGTCCAAGATTTAATGAAGATTATCTGAGTCACATGGTGCTTTAATAGAACGATTCAAAACACAGTCGTCCGCGTATGTATAGCCTCACCTGGCAAGTCACACTTTCCACTATGTCATTGACATATATTAGGTACAGTAAAGGCCCGAACACAGATCCCTGCGGGACACCAGAAGTGACCACTGCAATGTTTGAGAAGTACCCATTTACCAAGAGGCGTTGCTTGCGCCCTTGCAGGTAATATTAATTTAGTTGAGTTTATGGGGTTTTAGCGTCCAAAAGCGACTCAGGCTATGAGAGACGCCGTAGTGAAGGGCTCCTGAAATTCCGACCACATGGTGTTTTAACGTGCACTGAGATCGCACAGTACACGGGCCTCCAGAATTTTGCCTCCATCGAAATTCGACCGCCGCGGCCGGGATCGAACCCGCGTCTTTCGGGCCGGCAGCCGAGCGCCATAACCACTAAGCCACCGCGGCGGCGCAGGTAATCAATCTTTAATTCATTGCAACAATGTGCTTTGTATGCCAAGAAACGCTAGCTTATGAAGTAACAGGACATGGGAAACTGTCTCGAAGGCCTTTTTAAAGTCTAAAAATGCAAAGTTACATGCTCGCGGCTGTCGAAAGCAGAGAAAACGTCATGACTGAATTCGGTTAATTGGGTTATGCATGAGCGGCCAGACCTGAAACCATGTTGGGAGTCGGTGAGGAATTTATTGCTTTCGAGGTGTTTCAACACGGAACTGTAAATGATGTGCTCCATTAACTTGCAACAAATACAAGTTAGGGAGATAGGCCTGTAATTAGCGACACAATTTTTTGAGCCACGCTTCTGTATAGGAACTACATTAGCCATTTTCCACTCGTCAGGAAGAGAGCTGGTTTTAGACGATTTGTTGCACAAAATCACTAAATAGTGAACAAACATATCAGAGCGGGCCCGCAGTACATAGGAAGAAAGACCGCCGGGCCCACCTGCGGAACCAGGTCTAATATCTTAAAGTAATTTTGCTATACCATTGTGCGTAATAACCAGGTCAGTAGTATCACTGCTAAGTGCCTCAGGCCCTGGAGGGAGATTACCAGAATAAGGCGGAGTGAAAACAGACTTGAAATAAGTGTTAAATGAACAGGCCTTCTTATAAACATCATCCATCAGTACACCGTTACAATCTACTAAGTTTGAGGTTCCTACGGGCTCTCTTCCATTCTATTTTAAAAACTTCCATATTTCCTTAGAATCAGTTTGCAGCTTATCTCCCAAAGCATACAAATAGTCACGCCTGGCTACCTTATTCTTAATTTTTATTTCATTGCCAAGACGCTTTAAGGAGTCATAAACAGAGCGATCATTGCTTCTTTTGTACCTGCATAGGAGGCGGTGTCTTTTTTTTTATAAGCAAACGAGCCTCGCGAGTCACCCATGGCTTATCAGCCCGCCTTTTACAAGACATATCTTTACTAGGGACATTCAAGAGCGGGGTAACGCGTTTTTTTGCTCTTAGTCCCGCTGAGTTCCTGTGGGCATTTGGCCTCCAATAGGAGGTAACGTTAATATTAGATGGTATGGCAAAGTAAGACGCAGAGCAAAACGCAAAATTCCTCAGTGCCGCTCATCACAGAACCCGATCAATATGAGATTGCATAATGCTCTTCTACTTCTTCTCTCGATGTGAATTTAGGAGCGTCCTGACTTGAAATATGAGAAGAAAAGTGACCTCCCCCAACTTGAAAATGTGCAGAACGTCGACAAAGGAAACGCTGACCTGAACCGCAGCAAAGCAAATCTTTCTAATCTTGGGTGTTACTTGTTTCGATCTCTTTGTGAAGCTCAGGGTAGGTTTCATGGTGTGGTGGCTTTCCCGTTTTTACATAATATTTAGCTTCGATGAGGAGTGCGCGTAGGGTAAAAAGTGCCCTGCGACGTTGAGCTAGTCTGAACGAAGTGACTTTATACCCAGTGCCTTTTCCTAAGGTCTTATTTTTCCATTTTTTGTTGAAATACAAAAAATATTGAATGACGCTGCTTGCCGGGAAGGAGTCACGGGAAATTCTGCGAGAATGTGGACTTCACAGCCGGCGCCCTTTGACTATTCCACGTGACGAAGGGTGCACTTTTTTTGTGAAAATTAACCAATGAAGTCAATATGTGCTGCACACATCAAATGTGGTTTGTGCGTGCGTACAAAAGCGCACTGAACTTTCTTTCCCAAATCAAAGTATAACTAATTCATACAGCAGGTCTTCACTATCAGTTCTTGCAATGCATACCATATTATTATTATAGTTTATATTAGATAAAATTATATTAAAGTCGAAAGCGACACATTTTGAGACATTGGTTAGTAAAAAGCAATATACTAATACATGACAAAAAGTTCGGTACTGCCTTTTGAAAATTAAATCTAAAAAGCAGGATAATATTAAAGTTTTGGGAGGTGTAGCACAAATGTTCGTCCTTTTTCCTCAATGTACAAAACAACATTGCAGTTGGCAAGACTTTACTTTTTCAACAAACCTGGTTAAGCTTCCGGTAGTCAAAACAAAATCGCAGACCGCCATCTTTCTTCTTAACCAAAACCACAGGCGAAGCCCAGGGACTTGTCGATTGCTGGATGTTAGCGAAATTGCTGGAAGTTAGCAAAAGTTGTTCCAGTTTTGTAGCGTAAGCTACAGTGGCCGAAGTTGAACAGTTTCGCGTGCATCCTGGAGAGCGGTGCTTCGCATGCGCGAGGAGCGGTAACATCAAAACGTGAATAGAAAAAGCCCTGCGTCGAAGCTGGGTATCCGACCAGGGCCTTTGGCGTTTGAGGCGGAGACGCTGTCACTCTGCCACGACGGCTCGATGTTTAACCGTGAATAAAGGCGCAAAATAAATATGCGCAAGGTATACGACATATGGAAGTTTAATATGGAGAGCATCGAGCATGCTCTAAAGAACGGAGGTAGCCTAAAAGCGGTGAAGAGGAAACTAGGCATAGGGAAAAACAAGATGTATGCGTTAAGAGACAAGGAGGGCAATGCCATTAACAGTATGGATAAGATAGTTAAAGTATCCGAAGTAGATGAATGGGGTGGAGCGCATATGGCAGGTTCTCTAAGATCAAGAATAGCAGGTTACCAGTATCCCTCAGCAAAACAGTGTACAACAGCTGTATCCTACCGGTACGTACCTACGGGGCAGAAGCGTGCATGGAGGCTCACGGAAAGAGTTCAGCTTAAGCTAAGGACAGCACAGCGAGCCATGGAAAGGAACATGATAGGTGTAACGTTAAGAGACCGGAAGTGGGCAGAGTGGGTGAGGGAACAAACGCATGTTAATGACATCCTAGTCGAAATCGAGGAAGAAATGGGCTTGGGCAGTACGTGTACTGCGAACACAAGATAACCGCTGGTCCTTAAGGGTAACAGAGTGGATTCCAAGAGAAGGCAAGCGTAGCAGGGGGCGGCAGAAGGTTCGGCGGGCGGATGAGATTAGGCAGTTTGCAGGCATAGGGTGGGCGCAGCTGGCAAATGACAGGGTTAATTGGAGAGACATGGGAGAGGCCTTTGCCCTGCAGTGGGTGTAATCAGGATGATGATGATGGTGATGATGATGATGAGGAGTGAATGCGCGCCTTTCATATATTACGTATTACGAACCAGACGTCGCCGCGCTTACGCTACGTATACCCTGGCCTAGAAGGGCTAGACCATAGTTCAATTTTTTAGACACGGAGATCGCTCCAATCCATCAAGTTATAGGCCGATATCAATTATTATTGTAATCAACACAGTTCTTGAAAAGATTCTCTGTGCGAACATAAATAAATTCCTATCAAAATACAACATCCTGAGCCCCCACCAACACGGTTTCCGACGTCATAAATCTACCTCCACCGCTGTTCTTGCTCTTACACAAATGCTGAATACAATTCTCCACCAGAATAAGATTGCTGTCGTGGTGTATCTCGATATAAAAAACGCCTTCAGCACAGTTAACCACCAGATATTACTAAGCAAGATTAACAACTATGGATTCAGGGGTAAAAGCCTGAACTTAATTCAAAGCTACCTTAGTGACCGTCAACAGCATACAGTAATAAAAAAAATTACCTCTGCGTCTCAGACTGTTTAACGGGCGTGCCACAGGGTTCAGTTCTTGGGCCCGTATTGTTCTCACTTTACATAAATGATTTCCCTGCAATCTTAAAGTACAGTCAACCGTTATTGTATGCCGACGACACCGCTCTTGTGTTTACTGGAGAGAATAATAATAATAATAATTGTTTTTTGGGGGAAAGGAAATGGCGCAGTATCTGTCTCATATATCATTGGACACCTGAACCGCGCCATAAGGGAAGGGGAAAGGAGGGAGTGAAAGAAGAAAGGAAGAAAGAGGTGCCGTAGTGAGGGCTCCAGGATAATTTCGACCCCCTGGGGATCTTTAACGTGCACTAACATCGCACAGCACACGGGCGCCTATGCGTGAAATTAAAAATAAAACCTCTGCTGAGTTAGAAAATGCGTTTATGTGGTTCACATCTAATCAACTGACTTTAAATCTTAATAGCACAAAGAACACAATTTTTCATTCCAGGAAAAAACAGTTGCATATTGAAGAACTGAGTATATCATTACGCGGAAAAAAACTTCAACAAGTTGTCTCCTAGAAGTATTTAGGTGTATCTTTTGAATCTGACATGCATTGGAAAACACACTTTCCACTTCTTTGTTCGAAGCTGTCATACGGATTTTTTATTTTGCTTAAGGCTCGTGAATATTTTCAGTACCCCATCCTACGCATTCTTTACTTTTTCTTTAGTCAAAGTCATCTCTGTTGCTGCATTAAGTCATGGGGAAACACCTTTACTACTTACCTGGAACTTGTATTCCGTCTGCAAAAACGCGCATTAAGAATTATGTATACTTTTCAGGGAGCTAACAATGTAGCATGTACCTGTACAATTCTCCTCATGTTCTGTTACTGAATGCACTCTACGAATTCATAATTGCTCAGATCATTTACAGAATCATAATAACTAATTATCCACTTTCCATCACTTAGTTTAAAATTCTGTTACGAAACACTAAAGCTGCCACAAACCAAAATTTTAATCTACCTCCGTGTCAGAACCTGGGCGGAAAAAGGCTCGTAGAATTTAACGGCGGTCTAATTTGGAATTCTTTGACACTGCACATAAAAGAAGCCCCTAATTTTACTCGTCATTTAAAGAGGTTCTTTTTTTCTGAAATATTGTGAATGACAACTGAATTTATATTCATTTTTCTAGAAACTATGCACGATATGAGTTATTGTGTTATGGACTGTATTTCTTGTTTCATTAGTTCACGTGCTGCATTTATTTTGTATCCTATGTTGATTAGGGACATCTACTAGCCAATGGCTATGGGCCATCAATGTTCGTTTGCGTTTCGCAGGATATACAATAAATAATGAATGAATGAAAATGAATGAGTGAATGAAAAAAATTAGGTCCAAAAGGCGTACACGCAAGTCGCGTGTCTCCGACCCACCATGTCACCACTCGTCGCTTCGGCCGATCGCAGGTGGCAGTTCAGGCGAGGCATAAAAGATGTCGCCTTTTCATTGCTGTGCCACTAGCAACGTTTGCGCGCATTAAAATGTGCTACTCGCTGCCTAGAAGAGAGAAGGCAAACAGGGGCAAACCTTCTCGCCCCTAAGCGGTTCTCATCCGCCATAAACATGGTGCAGCGTCCCACTGCGTCCCTGGTCGAGTAGCTGGGCCAACAGGCTTCGGGCACGCAGTCAGATGGGTCCTCGACCAGCCACTACACCCCTCCTACTTTTAGCACAAACTTCTTGCAGTATAATTTATTTTTTAAGTTTCCGGATCTTCGTGACTCCGTCTCTTAGCAACATTTGACTTATGTTCCCTTGTCTCTCTCTCTGAAGGCTTCTCGGTTCACGGGACCTAAAGAAACAGGAAGGTGGAGCTTTGTTCCAGCTTTGTTCTCACCAGGCTTTTCGAGCTCTAGCGGAAAATTCTCCGCATATTCATGTTTTCTAAAAAAAAAAATGCCTACGTTATTGCACTTGCTGCTCAAGGTTTTGATCCGTTCATCAACGCCACTTGGTTCAGGTTTGAATGGCAACTCCACATTGTTCAAAAGAGGGAACAAATTCGCAATGGATCTCCAATCTGAGCGGAGCAGGTTTGATGGGACTGTTCAAACGACCGCCGCGCTGCACTTCTTCAGGCATGGGTTGAAGGTGGTGCTATTTTTGCGGGCCTCTCGAAGGGTCGGTAGTCCTTAGGAAAATGAGGCAGCGGCCTAATGCATTATCGCAGAAGTTGTTCCAAACGTAGCAGCAGCTTATTCGGTGCTTATACAGTATATGCAGGAGTTGCATTTTCTGGGAAGAGTAAAATAAGAGATAAGAAAGACTATGCCCTTTCAAAGTGGCCCAATGAATGACAGTCAACAATGAAAAGATAAGCGGGTGTGTTGGGTTTAACTTCTCGAAGGAACACACGCGGGCTGCGATTAATTTCGAACGCCTGGGGTGGCTCAGTGGTTAGGCCGCTCGGATACTGATCCGGAGTTCCCGGGTTCGAACCCGACCGCGGCGCCTGCGTTGCGATGGAGGCGAAATGCTAAAGCGCCCGTGTGCTGTGCGATGTCAGTGCACGTTAAAGATCCCCAGGTGGTCGAAAATATGCCGGAGCCCTCCACTACGGCACCTCTTTCTTCTTTCACTCCCTTCTTTATCCCTTCTCTTACGGCGCGGTTCAGGTGTTCGACGATATATGAGACACATATTGCGCCATTTCCTTTCTCCCAAGACAAATTATTATTATTATTATTATTATTATTATTATTATTATTATTATTATTATTATTATTATTATTATTGCCTGGGGTTCTTTAACGCCGCGCGGGCTCTTTTGAATGTAGGCTATTGCGGCCGTCGGCATTCGATCCCGCGACGTAGGGATCCCCTGCCGGGGCTTCGCTGAAAAGATTTTCCTGGCTATGGGTATTTACGTCACACCGTTCAATGTCATCTGAAGGCTGCGATGCTTCATATCTGGACACTGGTACTAGGCTTTCAAACAGAAAGGAAGTAAAACAAACCAGACTCTTGCGCGCGTTCAGGATCGTGATGAACTACGGTAATTATTTTTTTGCTTGCAACATGAACCTCCGGACATTGCTGTTTCAATGCAGAAAATTCCTGGTTTCAACCAAAAAGCTGATGGTACGGTCACAGTTAACGACCACCAAATGCACGGTACTCTCTACGCAAACAGGGCTCATGGTTGGTTCCTTTTTCTAGGACGGGTCATGAATGGAACAGCAGTGGGAATCGTATAATCAGGCTACTAAATGAATTCATACCCATAGGTGCAAACACGAAACGATGTAAGCGTGAAACGAGCCGAATTTAAAATGTATCTGCTGGATCCTGAATAAATTGCGTGCAACCGGTCATAACTGAGGGTAAAAACTTTGATCGTTGTGGAAGTTTTCATTGCATGGCTCACTGTGTTCTCTATGATGAAGATGACAATTTTTTTCAGTACTGGAGTTCACGATGCTTTTTTTCTTAACTGTATGCGAACAATTTTTAAGGGCACAGGGACCCTGTGAAGTTGTTTCTTGAGAATATTTTGCCCATGTGCCCTGCATTTCTTTCTGTGTAATGGGGAAATAAATGTTTGATTTAATTTGGTTAGCTTTATTACGGAACCAATTGAACTTAGGCTCATCGGGGATGATTGCCTTCTATTCATTGAAATTAGAACTCCGGATGGCCAAGGAGTGCTGCACTCTAACCTCAACAGTATTGCTGACTGGTGTACTAGACAAGATATTAAACAAAGTGCTGCAAAGACTGTTTTCATGAAGATAACCTATAAATTGCACAGTCTATCCTATCAGCACAGTCTATCATCACAGAACCGGTCTGAAGTACCACAGTACAAATATCTGGGTGTCACAATTACAGACACCTTACGTTAGAATACTCACATTTACAACATTTTTGAATTATTGATCAGTAAACTGGGTTCTCTTGCATATAAATTGAAACAGGGCTCCCCCCACCCCCAAACAAAGCTTTAAACTTAGACATGAATCATTATACCGAAAATAGAATATGCCTGTACTTTCACTGAGACCAATATCCATGCACTTGAGGTGATTCAGCGAAAAACATTTGTTTTTAATGTTTATAAACTACGGAATTCCAATGCCCCAACAACTGTTATTTGACGATTTATGGTTTATGGGGTTCAAAGTCCCAAAGCGACTCACTCTATGAGGGACACCGTAGTGAAGGGGTCCGGAATAATTTCCTCCACCCGGGGATCTTTAACGTGCTCTGACATCGCACAGCACACGGGCCTCTGCAATTTCAAGTCCACTGAATTTCGAATGATCGTGACGTTCAGACACTGGAAACTCGAATGAATCAGTTGCAACGGGAATTTGTTTTTGCTGAAGAATAACAAGTTATCAAGGAGTCCGGGCCCACACCAAAAAAAAAAGAACACTAGTCACACGATTGACAAAACCCAACTGTTAACCCCTTGGCGTACCAGAACCAGCATGTTAAAATATTCTTTTCTTCCTCGAACTATAACAAAATGGGACCGGTTTCTATTAATTTTCCGACGAGGGTTGACGGAACTGCCAGTTTTTATGAGTTTTTTGTATATTAGGAGTGAAATTGCGGAGCAAAATTTTTGCTGTATTTGATTTTCCTACTTTGGGCTTGAATCCATGCAGGCACAGTAGCTGATTTGTTTCTCCTTTAAGGTTGCCTGCAAAACGTTGATTGTGCGTTATTTCATATTGTACTGCTCATCTTGACGGGGCCCACCAAGGCTAGCTGTATTCAATGAGTAAGAATAAAATGTACAATACTCAATACAGAGAAGCATCACCTCACATTGAAATTCCAGTTTGCCTAAACTATTTCGCCTAATGTCAGGAACAACGGAAGCTCTATGTAAGTTACGACCAGTATTCCTGCTGTAATGGCCATGAATGCAGCGTATTCTCTTGTAATGTTCTGTAAAATAGACACAGTCAGTTTAGGCCTGTCGACGTTGCTGAAGATACCAGTCACTAAAGACGCCACCTTCGCTCGGTATCAGCGGCGCGCAATGTGAATATGAGTTGACGGCGCCTGAAGAGCGCCACATTTCCGGAAGCGCCGGGGACATCGGCAACGACGATGCAGCTAAAACGTCCGATAATCGCAGAGGAGGACAATTTCTTGCAGCCATTCCGCGAAACGCGAGCGAAGAAACTCTTGGCGCCCCAGTAAGAAACTTTGTGTAAATGGTGCACTCGTTGGGCATGTGCAAGTGGCTGCTCTGGAGACAGCTGCTGCCGTCTCGCGGCGCCATGTCCCCACTCAGCTTCGTGTTGCACAGAAAATCACCGCCGCATTATATAAGTGCGGAAGCAGATGCTCGCTGCGGATCTCACTCCATGCTAGTCTTCATCGTGCGGCCACTCTGAACATTCCTCAACGCTTGTAGCTTCGGCTGTGCTTGGAACTTCATAGCTTCCCCTCCGGTGGACGCGCAACTTGGGCTATTGTTTTTGCTGGCGGACATCTTCGCCTTTGTTACGCGCATCTCTGCTTGATTTGTTTTGAATACTCTCCAGATAGAGTATTCTCTCAGAAAATGTCCCGCGAGCCACTTTTCTAGGCCTCACCTCTTTTTGCTTCGCTGCTCCGTGCGTGTGCACAAGCAAGTGTGCTTCGATTCGAGAGGAATACAGGCGGATATTGCGGGGCAGAAAAGTATAACAGCGCACGGTTACAACGCGTTATTAGCAACTGCTGCATGTGGTCTTGCTGCACGAGGGCATATGGATAGGTGCACATGAATATGGACTCTTCACGATCAGAACCGCCGATTCGATGCGCGTTTATGCCGTATTTTCTTAAGTGGGGAAAGTGCACTACCATGTTGAGTCGCCGCAGAGCGTGGCATGCATTTGGCGCTGTTTTGCTCCGCACAGATTTGCGGCTTTTGGGCGGGCGATCAGCACGAGCTTGCCTTAGACCCGAGCATTGGGCGTGCATTTGAGTTCACGCATCGCGCGCACCGATTAGAGCACCATCTGTGTCCTTCCCAGCAGTTGGCCGAAGCGTCTTTGCCGCATCATTTCTCTAGGTTTGCATATGGAGCGCCATAACCGCTGAGCCACTGCGGTGGCCCACTCTGCTACAGTCTGACATTAAGGCGAAATCCTTTATAGGCTCCTGACTCGCCAGCGGGGATGTTCGCAGAAAAGTGTCACACTACGGCTGTCAATCACACTGATCAGGTCATCAAAATAAAACATAATAAAAAGCAAAACATTGCAACTGAATGATAATAAAAATAAAACATAAGAAAAAAAAATAGAAAATAAAATATAAAAACATTACATAAACAATGAAAATTAAAAATAAACACCGAAAAAAGTAAAAAAAATACAACGCGTACTGCCATCGCGGAAAAAACTCGCGTTCTATAGAAAATTGTATGTTTTCGCATTCCTGCACGTAAGCAGACTTACCTGCCATCAGAATTTTTTATGCGGTTTTGGATTGCTATAGTGTGTGCAACATGATGCTAAAAATTAATTAGTATAAGCATTTGAGCATCTTTCGTCTGTCTACTGCGGCCTCTACTTAAAGCATTAACAACATTTCTTCTGTGAGCGGGGTCGTCATATAAGTGTCGACGCGTTCACATCTCCTCTGATGAGTTTTGGGGAACGCACATTGATTATAAAGTCAAAGACGTTTGAGAGCACTGCGGCGACCCGCACTGGAGATATGCGACAGCATGTGGGGGCGAAATTGAAATCACGCAGATCACTGCTACTATAGTGTTGCATCGCGTAGGGGTTTTGTGCGTTTTTAGTTCATCTCTTGCAACCTACCTTCTCACAATTCCTTTCGGCAAGTCATCTTGTCACGTGACTTTGCTATGACGTCATCACTTTGTTATGTGACTTTGGTGCGACGTAATCACTGCGTCACGTGACTTCGTAATTGTTTGCGTCATCTTGTCATGTGACTTTCGTACGACGTCACCGCTTTGTCACTTTGTCACGGGACCTAGAAATTTTTTTCATCTTGTCGCGTGATTTTGGCACAATACATTACTTTGTCACATGACCTAGAATATTTTTGCAAGTCATCTTGTCCCGTAGCTTTAGTATGACGTCAGCACTTTGTCACGTGACGTTGAAATTTTGCGTCATCTTGTCACGTGACTTTGGCAGGACGTCATCATATGTCATCACCATCATCATCACTTCCATAATCGTTAACATCATAAATATATTTGCCTTAATTCATTTTTGTTGTCATCAATTTGTTATCTGAATTGGCGCAACTAATTTACGACATGACTTCATCAATCTTCATCACGACGTATTCCACCACTCATTAATTTATTACTCAATTACATTACTCACACAACATCACACATTCATTCAAGTTTTGAAGCCATAGTGTGGCCCCACATTTTCCCGAGACATTTTGCGGACATGACCTTGAGACTGAGCCATCTAATTCTTTCTCATTAATAACGCCATCCTCATACCGGCGTATTTCTGCAGAAATTTTGCTCCCACAGGAAGTTCTTTAATGCTGCTACTTTGCAGCACTCTGGTCCGCTCGAATTAAGAATGTGGTGCACGTGGTATGGAGCGCAGGCACCAAATCACAGGTTTCCGCTTCGGAAGCTCCCTACAGTTCACCTCACCAGTTGTGCAGCGCCCATTGAATCAAGTTTGTCATCACCGCTTCTTTCTGATCGCAGCTCTGTAGCTTCAGTATGTGTTTCTCATATATCTACGGGAACTGCAATCCTAAAGAAGAGTTATTAATAATACCATCCTATATTTCAGGAAGCACTGATTACCGTTACAAATCCGGGGTCTCGTCCTGTCACGCAAAATGCTTTCACGATTCTTTCATTCTGAAAAGCTGCGTCAGTTGGATTCACATTTGCCATGATGTTGACTGAAATCAACTACAAACTGCATTTTGCAAAGTTATTAAAGAATATTTTTGACTGTGTGCTGATTGCTGCATATTTTTTTGCGTTCTTGCTGGTCGTATTGCACCTGTGAAGTACCCATCTGCCCTCTGAAAAGGCTTATGACCTTGAGGGTAAAATTTGTAATTACATAAATAATGAAAAATAAATTGGGAAACCGAAAGGCTCTTGCCATCTCCAAATCCTAGTTAGGTATGTTTCTTTATATAGTTCAGCATCTGTGAACAGCAGGGTGCCGCAATTGCTGAGACGCTAATAATAATAATAATAATTGGTTTTTGAGGAAAGGAAAGGGCGCAGTATCTGTCTCATATATCTTTGGACACCTGAACCGCGCCGTAAGGGAAGGGATAAAGAAGGGAGTGAAAGAAGATAGGAACGAATAGGTCCGTAGTGGAGGGCTCCGGAATAATTTCGACCACCTGGGGATCTTTAACGTGCACTGACATCGCACAGCACACGGGCGCCTTAGCGTTTTTCCTCCATAAAAACGCAGCCGCCGCGGTCGGGGCGGCTTCACACGATTTTTAATAATTTGCGGTTTCAGTTAAAAGAGCGCTTTTTTCGGCATAGCATTGTCCCTGGTGTAGTAACTACATCAGAATATAACTAAAATGAGCTCACTTGCAGGCTGGTCAACTACTGTAGAATAGTTAACTTTATAACTATTACTGTTAGTCTCGTTAATTATTTAGAGGCGTGTAGACCATGACAAGTAATAACCATATCAGCTTTTAGAATTTGGATAACGTCGTTACCCTCGGCGCTGGGGCTCTGCAAATTCTGGCTACATCGCGACAACAAAACATGCGCTATCGAGAAGTTTGCAGGCAAAGCAACATCTCCATTGCACGTAACTCGTCGAAATTTTATTTAATTCTTTATTCGATACCTGCATCGCCTGTAGAGAATTACAGCAGGGGGCGCTACAAACGTTAACTCGCACTTTACATATTATTTCAAGGCATGGTAAAAAGCATTCTTCATCGAAATATACACAGTGCTTGATGGCAAACTGTTCCATTCTCGCACAGGTCTAACAAAAAAAAAGTAACGCAAGACGTCACCCCTACAAGAAAATTCCCTGACCTTCGAATAATAGTCCCGTCGCTTCGATATATAATTTGGTGCCTGGATATACTTTTCGCGGTTGATACCTGTTTTAGAGCAATAAATGTTATGAAAACATTTTAACCTAGCATTTCTTCTACGATCCTTTAGCTCTTGCCATTGAAGTTCATGTTTGCTTTCTGTCATGCTAAGTTTCCGGCTGTAATTTCCAAGAACAAATCTGACTGCCCTCTTCTGCATTTTTTCTAATTCGTCTATGAGCTCAGCTGTATGAGGAACCCAACAAACACACGCATACTCAAGTATTGGTCGAACGTTACTGAAGTAGAGCTGGGGTTTTAAGTCACTTGGAAGATGACTGAAATTCCTCCTCAAGAAACCCAAAACTGACGCCGCCATATTTGCAATATAGTTAACGTGCCTGTTCCCCCGTAAATCGTATGTAAAAAAGAATCCCTGATATTTAAATTCCTTACTTCTGCCTAAGGTAATGCCACCAATTCTATACCTATACGGATGGCAAGCGCGTTTTCTTGTAAAGGTGACGTGAACAGTCTTGTTTATATTTAATGACATATCCCAACGCGCACACCAACTTGTTATGGTATCTAAATCATCTTGCAAGACTTGTGAATCAGAATTTCCACTAATTACTCTATAAACAACACAATCATCAGCGAACATTCTAAATGAAGATCTTATACCAATTGAAGTATCATTAATATATAACAAAAAGAACAGTGGACCCAACACAGAACCCTGGGGAACTCCCGAAGTCACTGGTGTTTATTGGGAAAAAGCACCGTTCAGAACAACAGCCTGTCTCCGTAATGACAAATATTCGGCAATCCATTTAACAATATTATAGACAAGCTTATAAGCTTCTAATTTCGTAAGGAGAAGGCTATGCGCAACTACATATAATGCTTTGCGGAAATCTAGGAAAACACAGTCAACAACCTGTTGCTTATCAATTGCCAAGGCCAAATCGTAGGTAAACTCTACCAACTAACTGTGTATCGCACCATAAACCTTTCCTGAATCCATGTTGGCAGGGACTTAAGAGATTACGTTTGGTTAAATGAGTCATGACGCAACTATATATGAAATGCACCATAATTTTACATAGGATACTAGTCAAGGGACCTAGTATGTAGTTCTGAACGGAGTTTCTCATACCACTCTTATAAATAGAAACAACTCACGCTAACTTCCAATCACATGGCAAGACAATTTCATTGAGGGACGTTTGGAACAATCGCGTAAAGTAAAAGCATAACGAATCCGCGCAATTTCTTACAATTGCTGCGGGAATGTCATCAGGACCACACGCCTTGGCCTGGTTCACATCTTTCAACAATATACAGACTCCACTAACACTAAACGTGACTTCCGGCATACGGTCAAACCCGGCAGACAAAGAGAGACCTCACGTGAACAAGAAGGCATAAATACAGATGAAAAATAACGGCTGAAACATTCAACTTTCTCCTCGTTCTGAGAAATGTTTCCGCACCATTTTTTTTATATCTGGTACAGCGTATTTTTCTTTGCCATTACTTTTCACATACCTCCGAAATTGTTTGGTGTCCGTGACAAGCCTTTCGCCTAGATGAGAAAAATACAAGTCTTTTGCAATGCAGGGTTGCCGTCTGAATTCAATTTTTATTCCTTTCAGCGAGGCCAAACACTACGACAAGTCCGATTCCTTGTACCTCTGATACAATCGGCGCTGCTTTCGAATTAATGCACATAACTCAGCGTTAAACCGTGGTTTGTCTCGAGCTCTCCTAGACGATATAATTCTGGACGGCACAAAAGCTTCGCGTACATAAAACAGTTTCTGTATTAAAATATGCCATAGTTGTTCTATATTTAGGTTATGCGCAAGTGCATCGGAAGTTGGGAAGTATATCTCGAAAGCAGCGTTGATTGCCTCGTAGTCCGCCCTGTTTTAAAAATAAAGCTTTCTCTCAGGTGTTTTCGCCACCTTCGCATACACAGCCGTTAAATATGCAAGAACAATATTGTAGTCGCTCAGACCTGGCAACACCCGCAGACTGCATACGACATCAGGCAAGTTACAAAGCAAGAGGTCAAGTACATGGCCAGTTTCGTCAGTTCGCGATGAGTCACGAACATACAGAGAAAAAACTATATAAAGATGAATATAAGCTCCCTTGATCTGTTTCTCTTGGTTCGCTAGCAGACCATTCAATATCCGGAAGATCAACCCCCCCTTTCCCCAGAAAAAGACAATCGTTGTTGATTAATTCAAGAAAATTGGATAAACAAAGCAGTGGCTGTAACGAAGGACCAGGAAGCCTATAAAATGACCCAAGAAACAATGTTTTTTTCCATTCGGCAACTTTATTCTACAGAATATCAATTCAGTTTCAGTATCAAACAATTCCAGCTGAACGCATGGGATACCGTCGTGAACAAGTATAAACACCCCTCCGCCAAGTGTACAGCGGTCTCTACGAAAACACTGGTATGTGCTGGGAAGTACCTCAGTACTGAGGGCGGTCGAGTCAAGCCACGATTCTGTGGCTAGTATAATGGTCGGTTGAACGGTGAAGCGTATGTATATCATGTGAAGCGTATCGTATATCAGGACCGGTTTCACTCCGCCTTCCTTATTTAGCTTGGCGTAAAGCCATAATTTCTTTCGCTTATCTCGGACAGTACCAGAAAAGTTTTGGGATAATGCAACGCTCGATCCCTTGAGCTTCTATGCCCTTGAAGTCACAGCCTGGCGTGCTTTAAAAGGACTAAAACGTACAATGATAGGCCGAATTTTATCTCCAGAGTGTGTACCGAGCCAGTGAGCACGATAGATGGATACTGAAGATAATTCAAGCTTCGTAGTACACTGATCTATGATGAGTTTATCAGACGTGGCTGCCGTATTATTGGGATCAGAATCAATTAGGCCGTAAAAGATCAAATTATTGCGCTATTCACGGTCTTCAAAGTCATCCCTTTTTTAGCAAGTCCTATCAACATTTCATGATCCTGTCGTTGCTGGTCTTCAACCCTAGTTAAAGCTACTTCGATGGTATCAATCTTCGGCAGCTTAGTTTCCAAAGGAAGAAGCAGAGCTTTCATGTCAGACACGTCTACGGTAAGCTGCGTTAACTTGGAAAGTATTGCACTTTGACCATTCAACACCTCTTGAATTTGCTCAGTTGATGGACCTTGGTTAGACTCAACATCTCCACCACAGAGCAGCAAAATTAACAAGTAAAATACCGGTCTACGTAAAAGCGAAAAATGTCTCTTGACACGCACACGATTTGATCACGTGAAACCGCGTCGCCGACAGTCAAAAGTCAAATAAAGCAATTTGGGGTGGAACCGGCAAAACACAGCGGGATGCCTTCAAAGGCAAAAAAAAAAAGAACCTGCGTAAGCTATAGAAAGCTTGTAAGGTTCACTTCCATCTCGCCGGCTCCACACACCCAAAATTTGTTTGGCCACAGCGCCGAGGTTAACCACGTTTTCGAAATTCTAAACACTGTTATGGATATTACTTAGGATGGGCTGCACGTCTGAATAATTGAGGATCCTTACAGCTATAGTTAAAAGTTAGCTATTCAATATTAGCTAGCCAGCCGAGTAGTCAGCACGTCTTATCTGTATTCTTATGTACTACACTGCTGACAATGCTATGCCGTGAAAAGCACTCTTCTAACCCAAAAAGCCTAGTTTTAAAAGATGTGTGAAGTCTTAGGTGAAACACCGCGTATAATGACAAGTCATTAGCTGATGTCGTGACCGCAAGGGTTTCTACAACCTGGAACGGGTGTCCGCAACAAAACGTGCCCCTTCTTTTTAGGTTAGCGTTGTTCACACTTGCTCATTGCAGGGTCTGTTTTTTCAGTAAGAGACAATGAAACCTTCCCTGCTGAAAAAGCTCACTGACCCAAACTGCAATTTTCCCATTCGGGACCAATTAGGTTTTCGGGCACAAATTGTACGCTTCCAATTGGTTCCATTTGGTTTTAGTGGTATCCAAAATCAATTGGGCCCAGCAAGAACCAATTAGATTTTCTATACTAAGACGACTGGGGGACATTCTACCTTGTGGCGACATTTTAAAGAGAAATTGGAATTATCAGAATTTCACACTGTTAGGGAAGTGCAGTCGAATAAACCATCACAAAAGCACCACACACAAGGAACATAAGCTCAATACATTACTACCGAACACACTTTTGCTTCCACTTATATACTCCATTAATGGGGCCTTCCTGCTGGAGACAGTGACACTTGTCTGTTGAGTGAAATTATTTCACTTACTCACGCCCGCGTTGGTGGTGGAAATGATGAAAACAATTCAGCAGGCAAATCGGCTAATATCTGTTTAGCAGAAACTTCTTTAGTGCACTGTCGTCAATAATTAGTATGTCAATAATTATTAATACGTAGGTGTGAGTTGGGCCCCAATTGGAACGTCCTTTTGAACCTTCCAAATTACTCACTTTTTTGTTTGCATTGCTAAAGGCGTTCCATGTGGACAATCCAGTTGGAGCTTCCAATTGCTTGAAAGAACACAACTGTGAATTTTATGACTGGAAATACTAATCTGCCGCCAATTTTTTTTTACTAGGACACCGACCACTTGAAATCTCTGTAACCCACTGGAATGTCCAACTGGAATCTCAAGAACGAACTGCATTTATCCAACTGGTTGGGGAAGTTCCCATTGATTTGAAGATTCCCATTGGTGTCAGTTTTCCCCGCTGGAATCTTCGGAGCCAATTGGATAATCCTATTGATCAACCAATTGGATTGCTATATCCAATTCAGCTCAATTGTACCCAACTGGAACTAACTGAAACCAAGCGCAATTTCTAATTGGTCCCAATGTTTTCATCTTTTGACTGGGTATGCGACCAACTTTGTCCATTTGGCACTCCTTGTTAGTGATTACAATTGCAAAGAAAAAAGTAATACCGCTTGGTAAGACGAGCTGGACAAGTGACTGCCAATTGAAACCCAGTAACTCCAATTGGTTCCACTTAATACCATTTGGAATTCCAATAGGAACCAGTGGACGTTTTCAGCTGGGTTGGACATTCCAGCCCTCGGGCCTCGAACACGGGCGCTCGTTTTCGTTGCTTAAAGGAAATATAACACCGTCTACCGGCACATCTTGATATCTAAGAGCTTTCGTAAGTGTTCGTCGTAGTTTTTGTGCTTTCTGGGCGATTTCCGATATTACTTCACTCAAAATGGTGTATTCAGACAATCTGCGCTTGATTAAACCACGCTGGACGTTGAGTAGTTTCATGCAAAGCTACCTTCGTGCTAATTAATTCGTGTTTACTGCAGTATTTATTAGTTCTGTTCACCGCTTTTAGAGCGTGGAGTTCTGCTTTGTTGCTGTGAAAAAGGCTTAATCATAAGTACGGCCAGGAATTTCGTCTCAAACAAGTAGTTTCCATCCGCCGGACTGCGATGGACACCGCGCTGACATTATAGAGACTTGACGCACCTGCCATCTTCCCCCCTGCGACGATGAACCGCTCGGCCCGGCCGCTGGTGGCGCAGTTAATGGCAATGTCCTTCGGGGCTCACGGACACCTCGCTCCCCCAGTCGGCTAATGAGACTGGGGGTAATTTATGCTAATTTGCCATTACCAATTTACAGCGGACGTGCAAAGTTTTCGGCAGCTAGCTGCGCCGCTAAAAAAAAGCGCAAGGAAAGCTGGGAACAGAGAAAAGCGAGCAGTGCAGAGTGCAGAAACGTTAGTTATATCGCTGTCTTCACTCCGCCGATCACGCCGTTTGAAAAGATGTGGCGTGCTAATTGCTGGAGCAGTCCTGGGCACATGGCAGAAAATGATTCTTTAGTGCTTCATTCGGTGTCAGAGTGCTACAGAGCGGCTAATTGGCAGGATGTAAATACTCTGCGGCGGCTTGGTCCGAAAAAAGATATGAAAAGCGGGGCAACTGATGTTGACATCGGGGCCTCAGTGGATTGGCACGAGGCACAAAGCGGCTTCCACCAAATTAAGTCGAAAGCTCTTGGGAGGTTAAAGGGGGCCATACGGGAGACCGTGACAATGCTCCTAATGCTCATAGTTTCATAGGTATGTTGGAGCAGTAAATGGGCGTGGCTTAGATTACAACTTGCTCTAGTGAAATACAACTAGTTTCTTTGGGAGTAGGAGAGTTTGAGAAAAATCACGAGGTTGATATTATTTGGGAATGCGTCAGAAACACTAAAACACTGCATTTGTTTCCCTTTCGATAAACAGCCGCCCGTTCGGTGTAACTGGAGCCCACATCGGGCGGAACAGAAGAGGGTCGCATGTAATCAGTTAGGTTCGATGTGTCTCCTCTTACGAGCAGTGCGATATCTCAAGCGCAGCTGGGTCTATTTCCATCGCCTCGAGGAGAGGCGGACCGGCGGGCATAAGTGCGAGCGCTTGAACCCTTTTCGAAAATCTTGGCACCAAGCATAAGGGCCTAGGTGTGATGCCTAATTACGCGCGCCTTAGGCAAATGCATCACAATAAAAAAGATGGTTCTGCAATGCGGAGGACCAATATTCACGAGATAATCGCTCAAAGTGACATGTGCCACTGCTGAAGGGCCAGTTTGTCGTTTAAGAATGCGATTGCGAGAAAACGTGTTATTAGAAAGTCAGACTAAACATCGAGGACTAGATTCTAGTTAAGGCTCTTGATTCGCGAGAATAGTTGGGCAGAATGAAATGGGCGGTACATTGCTAGACAGATTTGGGAATTTCTTATTATTAAAAGGCCAGGTCTTTATTTATTTGTAGCTTCAGAATGGTTGCAGCTCAAGAGAAACTATGACTGGGAAATCTTGGCAAGTGATTAGAACTATGGCATATAAAATTTACGTATTACCCACGTGCACAACGAAAAAGAAACTAATGTGGATTAGCTCAGCTAATCCAGGATATACAAAGCGAAAGATGTTGGCGTTCACTGTGTTCATTGGCGTTGTCGTTGACAATTTTAAAGGAAGGGCGCATAACTGGATATGCGGATATGCGGACGCCTTATTGGTGCTTTGATACATGTGGTGGTAGTGAGAGAGAGATGTGGCCTGAATGCATTAGCGCTGTCTAGCGTTGTGGCTGACATGCTGCACTGCTGCAATAGCTAGGCCGCAGCGTTCATTTGGCGATCAATCTCTCGCGATCAACCATTAACTGCATGCCACCTTCCAGGGTGGAAGGCAGGGCGTGCAGTTGGACACCAACGTCATGCACACATGAAAGCGAGATTGATGTCTCCACTGACCCACGGAGTCGCTTGTGCGCCTTTCCTTTCGTGCAAATGAACGGCCTTTGCAAAGTTGTCCATGCCAAAGAACTCTATCAACGCCATCTGCTCACTTGTTTTGTTTGGTTTTTGAGGAAAGGAAATGGCACAGTAACCGCCTCAAATATCTCGGTGGACACCTGAACCGAGCCGCAAAAGAAGGAATAAAGGAAGGAGGGAAAGAAGAAAGGGGAAACTGAAAACTGAAAGTTGGATTTTGAGAAAGGCGCGGCTAGGGTGGCTAGACTGGGAAGGTGTGAAGATCGCGGCGCTTTCCCTCGGCCGCGCGTGACCCCTCTGCGCACCGATGCCGTCAGGGGGAATGTGGCGCTGCAGCTAGCGGCGCGGTAAGCTCAGCCGATCAGCCGCGTCGGCCTTGCACACGTCGTTGCAGTTTTAGTCTTTCAGTTTTTGCACACGTCGTTGCAGTTCTAGTCAGTTCAGTTCGTTTCGTCGCCTGTATTGGAGTGTCTATAGCAGCGTTTTTTTTATGCGAGGGCTTGATGCCTTCAACAGCAAAAGTGGCTGCGGAAAAAGTGGATGTGGCTGTAGGCCATCACAGCTATACGTTGAGCGACAAAGCGTGCGCGGCTGATATATTACATTGCAGGCTATGTGGCTAAGAAGGGTGTTTTGACAACTCATTGTGAAGCCTGCAGAAACTCCAGGGACTCCGGAACAGGAGGGGGGGGGGGGTACGGTTGCCCCCAGCATTTCTCCAGAGGGGGCAGCGCCCCCCCCCCCCCCCCACGTCTCCAACTTCTTGCACTCAGATGCGACTTCTGACAAATACTTCAATTTCAGGACGTCATAAATGTAAAGAACAGTGAGGCTGAGCTCGTTCGCTTCATACCCAGCCTTAAAACGTTTAATATCAGTAACCTAAACCAATCATGTCCCAGCAGAAATGGTTAATTGACTGAGCTCTGTTCATGAGCATGACTACTAGCATTGAAAAGGTATGAACAAACTTTTTTAATGCAGTCGATCACTCCTCATCTGTACATTTTTATATATATGTAAACTTGCCCATTTCAATTCAGGTTTTATATGCATTACAAATATACTTTTGAACAGCGAAATATGATAATATTAACAAAAACGAAATAAAATAATTAAAGATTTAAATAAAATATGGAATAAACAGACAAACAACTAAAAAACTCGAAGACCTGCCCACCACTCGAAAAAAAAAAAAACTTCCGGAGTCCCAGCAGAACAGCATGTCTCTGTGATAAAGGCAGCCTACCCAAAAAACTTCCAGCTGAGGCAACTAACGAGTTGGACCCTGGGGGCCTTTTACATTCGTCAGTCTCATTTTACGATATTGTCAACGTCCTGGAAAACAAACTTGCGTTCAGCCAAGCGCTCTTGCATGCCGAAGCTGCGGCAGAGATTCTACAGTCAATTGGTGATGTGCCAAAAATTGGTTGTTCTGAGCATTCTGTTGCGCTGACAGCATCAGGTGTACGTTTTTATTGCCTGACAAGTATTGAGCTCTTGCTTAAGGGTATGAGGATAGTGAGAAGAAACGGAAAACACTGAAACCTTGTGTGTTGTAGATCAAATTCTGCAAATGTCCCCCCCCCCCCCCCCAGGTGAAAATTTGTTAATAGGATTCTGCTTTCTAATGGTTTCATCTGGTCCCAGAAGGAAGCCGTAGATCTGGTTTGCTGCTGGTTGAAATGGTCCCTGTAGGGCACCGAATGGTGTTTTACTTGTATCTACTGGTCCCAGAAGGAAGCCTTCTGGTTTTGAGCTGGGGTCTGCTGGTCCCAGAAGAGAGCCAATTCTGGTTTGCTGCTTGTTGAAATGGGGCCTTCAGTTGTAAATCAACAATTTCATGGCCAGATGTGTTGCTTCACTGTCTAGAATCGTCGGAGATTGCTAAGAGCTTACATGAGCGTCACGATGGCATACATGCTACAGGCTCGCAAGCGGCGACAAAAACTCGTTTGTGTGTGTTGGGGCGGCGCTCGGATACTGCTCCGGAGTTCCCGGGTTCGAACCCGACCGCGGCGGCTGCGTTTTTATGGAAGCAAAACGCTAAGGCGCCCGTGTGCTGTGCGATGTCAGTGCACGTTAAAGATCCCCAGGTGGTCGAAACTATTGCGGAGCCCTCCACTACGGCACCTTTCTTCCTTTGTTCTTTCACTCCATCCTTTATCCCTTCCCTTACGGTGCGGTTCAGGTGTACAACGATATATGAGACAGATACTGCGCCATTTCCTTTCCCCAAAAACCAATTATTATTATTATTATTATTATTATTATTATTATTATTATTATTATTATTATTATTATTATTAATGGGGCGCTTTCAACCAATGCGACTGCAGTTGCGAGGTCCTACGGCACGCGGTACAACGTGCTCTTCTCGCCGTAGTGGCTGCGTTTCGATAGCGGCGCAACGCACAGAGTCAGTGCACATTAAAGAAACCCAGGTGGTTGAAATCATTCCGAAACCTTCCACTACGGCGTCGATCACGTCCTGGGCATCGTCTCGAAATGAGCACGCACAATAAGCGCTTCAGTCCAGCTGCGCAACGCAAACAGCGCTTGTGAAGCAGCATATTTCACGGGAATAACGATGCGAGTTCACGAAACATTATTTTATGGTAAAGATTCATTCTTTGACACTCGCAGAAAACTCGGGATTAGCGAAACGGCCTCATTTTCGCCTCAGTGGTAAAAATTTAGCCTACGCGATGCGCTCATTTCGGCTGCGCGCCTTACCGCGCCTCTGCTGTCAGCGCCGCCACACGGCATCGGCGCGCTGCGGGGCAATGCTTCCCCGGCCGGTTTTCACACCTGCCCACTCTAGCCACCCTAGCGCGGCGCTGCGCAGCGGCGGAACACCTGTGGCTCAGTGATACTAGTGGCTAGGGAGTGGCTAGTGACTAGGAAGCGAGAGAGAGAAAGAGAGAAATATCCTTGGCGAGGCGCGCTTTGTGACTTTATGTGTCTCCTCGGATGGCGCGTTCACACTTGGACATTCGGCGGCGAAAGCGAGCGGAATCCGCTGCCACGGCAGAGATTCCGCCGAAATACCCAGCGGAAAGCCCGATCGGTCCAGGACCGAATTCTGTCGCCGGAAAAAAAAATCGGCCGAATCTTGTCAGCCAATAGGAAGGCGAGTACGAAGTTGGATTCCCTCGGCGACAAACATGGCGGCGCCCTTCGATGCAGGATTCCTCGCTTCGGACTGAATTCGTCGCTGTTGCTGCCTTTTTCAGCGCTTTCACTGGCCATAAAAGAGCCAGCAGTCTTTCGCTTTGTCTCATCTCGCCCATAAGAAAACGTGCGAGTGATAAATTTGCTTTATTTTTTATTTGGGGTGACGATCCTTCCCTTTTTAGGCTTAAGAGGGGCGTCTGTTTGTTGACAACAATGCGTCCCCTCCTAACCATCAGATGGCGCTACTAAGCTAAACTTATCGTTTAAAAAGTGAGAATGTTAGAAATGGCGTAACGTCCAATAAAATAGTGGCATTTAGCACACCCAAGCTTGCATACGGTTTTGGCATGTCGACAGCATCGATTAACCTCTTGCCATATCTGTGTACGCCGTGAGCAGACGACACGCAGACGATGAGCGGAGACGAGGTGGCCGGGAAGTGTGAACGAGGCAACATTTCGGCGGCCGTGGATTCCGCTCGCTCTCGCCACCGAATGTCCAAGTGTGAACGTGCCAGGAGCATTGCCACTGCGAAACCGCAAATTCGCTGCCATTAAAGCTCTCACTTTCAAATTTGGAGGACGCTTAAGCTTTGCCTTTAAGAGCAGGACGCGACTGCGTGTTGCAGCATTGCCAAGGCATCCACGGAACGCCATCTTCCTTCGGTGCGACCCCTTGTCCGGACAAGTTAAGGAAACATCTTGGTGGGCACCCGAACCGCGCCGTAAGGCAAGGAAAATGAAAGTAAAATTTTTTTAAGGAAAGGAAAGGACGTCTGTCTCACATATCTCGCTGGACACCCGTACCGCACCGTAAGAGAATGAAAATCCCTTCCCTTATGGCGCGGTTCAGGTGTCCACCGAGATGCCCTATTTTTCGCTCACGGCCAAAGACGCCGAAGACACCGCCTTTTCTGCGAAACGAGCTCCTTAACGCTGTCGCGGTAAAATAATAGCATAGCATCGAAAAACGTTATTGAGCTCAGATGAAGTGTCAAGTGCTAGGGCGGGTCGTTATGGAGAAAGGAATAAAGCAGGGTTATTTTTAAGCCACGCGACAGGTGGCGTTGAGCGCACCGTTAGCGTTTCCTTCTACCCTACCAGGTGGCTCTGACGTTTGAGGGCTGAACCCAAGGACGCGGAGTGGAATTCCAGCCACGGCGATTACATTGAGTTAAAAGCGATTCTAAAAAAATGGCAGCCAATTTCATAGTTATTGAAATATGAAGTGCGCCGTTGCCTGAGGGATCGCAAACCCCCCCCCCCCCCCCCCCCAGCGTCCCGTCAACCTTCACTACGACGTCCCTCATTGCCTGAGTCGCTTTGGGACGTTAAACCGTCATAAACCATAAACGGGCCTAAAGCCATGACAAAAAAAAAGAAGCAAAAAAAAGGAGCCCCTTGATGTGCCACCCAACATGCACATCGCCAAGCGGTGGGGCGGGATTGGTTGTGAGCGGAAACCATCCTCGAGCCCAGAGGAGACGCAGGGTTTTCTTCGGCCGTGTCAAACGCTCACACAGTGTTGGGATTTAATGCGCGGGCTCCTTTCCCATGCCATGCACCCTATAAAGCCGAGCACCAGGCCGGGAATGGCATGTACCCATTAATCATGACCGGTGGGTAACCGGCGGCAGTGGGAGTCGAACCCACCACCTCCCGAAGCCGAGGCGGGTGCTCAACCACGAGGCCACGGCTGCGGTGGGAGCTAGGGCCACAGGGTTGGGATTTTATATCTACCATTGAAAAAAAAAGAAGCGAAGAAGGCATCGACAGGGACACAAAGATCAGAACAGAAATACTTAGTTGCGTCTCAGCGCAGTTCCTTTTTAACTGCAAACAGAACCCAGCTCTACGTCATTTTGATTTTACTCCTACATTTTGATGCTGGCACGACAGATGGCGCTCACTAGTGGATCATCCTAGGGTGCTTCTACGACAGCGCCAGGGTGGAGACAACTTCAGCGGCGCCGCCATATTGAATCACAAGGGATAAGCGGCGTTAGCGTTTGTAAGGGTGCCGTTCATGCTCTCGGCGCACTTCAAACTGCTTTAACTTGAACGGCCTTTTGCAGCGAGAGCTACACTGGGCTACCAGTCGAGCATTTCGCGGTACATGGGAGAGGCCAGTTGTGATTCAATATGGCGGCGTCGCCTAAGTTGTCTCCACCCTGAACGGCGGGGCTTACATCGAGGCACCCTAAAGCATCGCCTTGATTTGGGCGGCGGCGTTGTCCTGTTGTCTAGCGCTGTTTGAAATTGTATTGTTACCATGGAACACCAACTCGCCCAGTCTGCTACTCTTCGAAACCGTTGAGCAGTCTGTTTTGCTCCCGTATATTTACACTAGCGAATGCATTCGCCGCTCACCCGGCGGCAACACGAGGGGCTACGGATTCCAGTTTTTCGCAGCCGAGCTTTTGAGCACAACGAGGATGTATGCATTGAGGACGTTGGGTGACCTCCCGTCTTCTCATAAAAAAGGTCCCTGAAACATACAACTTGGCGCATGCATCTGCCTCTTTTATACTATCACTATTGCTTGCGGCTCACGTGGCTATGCTATATGCTGGTTAGTTAAATTTAATAGCTCACTTTCTCGCTGTTACAGTAGATGCCTGGCGGTGAGAGATTTGTAGCTGGCTGTTAGCAAGAACCAAATCAGTTTCCAGAATTTCGAAAACGCGCTTTGTGGCGCAACAAATTTTGGCTGCCCCACGAACCATTCGAAAGCCGCGCGGCTGTGGAGCGCACTCAGGGACCTCCACAAGCTGTCCCGTCTGGGCTGATGGCAAGTAGCACAGTAGTGACACGACGCCTGCAGACCAGCTGGAAAGGGGCAAGACGGGTCGTTTCCTGCTCTGCCGGATTGTAGGCAAAGGTTGCATACAGGAGAACTTGGCCCCACGTGCGATGTTCAACATCGACATATACATGGAGGGCATGCCTGCGAGCGCTCGGTTGCGGCGTTCAGTCGGTCCGTTTGTTTGCGGATGATAAGCCGTGGTCTTCCTGTGGCTGGTGTGTGTAAACTCGAAGAGAGGCCGCATTACGTCAGCCGTAAAGGCGGTGCCATGGTCCATGATGACGACCGATGGTGTACCGTGACGCGAGATTGTGGATGTTACAAAAATCTGAACCACTTCGGTCGCAGTAGTGCGGGGCAGCGGCTGTGTCTGCCTACTCCGTCACGTAGCCTGTCGCTATAACGATCCATTTGTTCCCAGACGACGGATACTGGGAATGGGCCCATCAGGTCCGTGCCCACTTGTTGGAAAGGTGCTGTAGGCGGCGCTATGGGTTGGAGAAGCCCTGCACGTTTCACGGGGGGCGTCTTTCGCCGCTGGCTGTCGCGGCACGTCTTCACGTAGTGCTGTACTGCAGACAGCAACTTCGGCCGCTGGTACTTTCGCAAGAATGCTTGCGAATGTTCGGGTGACACCCATATGGCCGGCCGACGGCTCGTCGTGGCAGGCGTGCAAGATTTCTGGACGGTGTTCGGATGGCACAACCAGAAGAAAGGTTTCCTTATTATATGCGAAGTTCCTGTTGTACAGTACGTGATCTCGGAGGCTGTACGAGCACAAACCGCGGGCGAAAGCCTGTAGAACAGCGACGTCAAGGCCCTCGAGATGCTCGATGTGTGAGCGTAACTCGAGGTCAGCCCGTTGACCCTGGATAATATCGGACGACAGGATGACAGCAAAAAAAAAAACAGGAAGTCATCCCCGGCGTCAGGCTGGGTAACGTCAGTAGGTGCATGCTACAAACAGCCGGCATCCTTGTGCTTACGACCGGACTTGTAGACAACCATGATGTCGTATTCTTGGAGCCGGAGGCCACACCTCGCAAGCCGACCTGAGGAGTCTTTGAGGTTAGCAGGCCAGCATTATGAATGATGGTCACTCACAGCTCGAAACGGGCCACCATACAGATAAGGTCGGAACTTGCTGATCGCCCAGACTACGTACTGCAAGGCATTTCTTCTCCGTGGTAGAGTAATCTGCCTCTGATTTCAAGAGGGAGCGGCTAGCGTACGCTATAATTTTCTCATTGTCATCTTGCCACTGAGCGAGAATAGAGCCGAGACCAAGATTTACTGGCATCGGTATAAATTTCGGTGGCAGCTTGTTCAAAAAAATTGGCGAGTATCGGGGCAGCCTGTAGCCGCCTGCGTTGCTCGTCAAAAGCGACCTCTTTATCCTCGTGCCATGCAAAAGGGGCATCATCTCTGATAAGAAGTGCATGGGGCTCGGCAACTGTTGGAGAGTTTTCGACGAAACGCCTGTAGTAAGCACAGAGAGGCCCAAAAGCCTTCGAGCGGACGTTTTGTCGGTCGGGTGCGGGAACTGTTCCACAGCAGCAGTCTTCTCGGGGTCTGGAAGAACTCCCACGGCACTGATCACGTGACCAAGGAAACGGAGCTCCTGGAAACTGAAGTGGCATTTCTGTGCTTTTATCGTCAACTGCGCGGTACGGACCATTGTCAGCCGGTTGAGGTGTTCGTCGAAACTAGGAGCAAAAATGACGACATCGTCATGGTACACTAGGCACGGCTGCCATTTCAGTCCAGAGAGAACGGTGTCCATCATGCGTTGCTGGCGCGGAACAGAGGCCGAAGGGCAGCACTTTCCAGTCGTAAAGGCCGTCAGGGGTCCCGAACGCTGTCTTCTCTGTCCCTTTTGTCCACTTCGATCTGCCAGTAGCCATTCTTAAGGTCGAGTGAGGCGAAATATTTAGCATTACGCAGTCGATCCAATAGGGAGTGATCGATACGTGGAAGTGGGCATACGTCGCGTTTCATGACTCGATTTAACTTCCAATAATCGACTCAGAATCGCAAAGTGTTGTCATTTTTCTTCACGAGTACCACAGGCGAAGCCCAGCGGCTGGTGGACAGTTGGACTACGTGGTCGGTAAGCATTTCGTGCACTTTGCTCCGTATAGCCTCTCGTTCCATCGGGGACACTCGGTATGGGTTCTGGGATATCTGGCTAATCTCCTCGTCGACGATAATGCGATGTTTGGCTACTGCATTTGGTGCGCCCTACCTTTTCGCGAGGGCGTTCACCAGTGAGTGGGCACGGGGCCCTCAGATGAAAACCAAGAAGGCCAGCCCGGCGGTAAGGACACAGCCGCAACATGTGGCCAGCATCGCCGCAGTGGTAACAAAGGGGCCGGTGGTCGGGCGCTCGCCCCACGTCAGTCTTCCGAGGTACTGCTTCGGCCAGCAGAGGGACACGAGAAGGGCTCGGCTGGAACGCAGGTGAGTTGGCGCTGGAAGAGCTCAGGCCGCCGTTCTGCCGGAGTACCGACGCGTACGTCTGCGGATGGGCGCCGGTGGTAGGGCAGCAGGCGCAACCAGTTGAGGGACCGCCTGCATCACTTCGTCTCAAATAACTTTCGCTAACGACGGAAACTGCGGCGTCGGCGGCTGTGCGGAGAGATGCATCTGGCGCCGCTCTTCTCTCACGATGCCGGACGAGCTCGCTCACGGCGTCGGCGGAGCCGCTGGAGTCTGACGCAAAGACGGCCGGCGACAAGATGTTCACGTCGCGGTTGTAGTTTTCGATGGTGGTGGCCTCCACTAGAAATTCCGTAGTGGTGTCAGGTGGGTTGCCCACAGGCACAGCGAATAGTTCCTGCTTGATGCCACGTATAAGACGGCGCACTTTCTTGTCCTCGGGCATGTTCGCATCGCCCTTTTGAACTGGCAGGCCATGTCTTCATAGTACATCGCGACGCTCTCATTCGGTCTCTGGTTCCTGGATTGCAGTGCAGACTCGGCTTGTTCCCAGTGGTCACAGCTGGCGTAGGCCGTCAGAAGCCGACTGCGAAACCGTTCCCAAGAAGGTAGTGTTGCCTCGTGGCCCTCATGCCACGCCCGCGCCGTGTCGTCGAGAGCGAAGTGGAGCTTCCGCTGCGCATCCCAGCCGCTATACCTGGCGACGCGTTCGAGCCAGTGCTCTGCCTCCTCGAGCACCTCGCCATGGAAGGTCGGTGGCATTCGTTTCTGGAGGACCAGGAACTGAGCGGGTGAGCTTCCGCTGCTGGCTGTAATAGCGCGTCCGCCCTGTGCATGCCGGCTGGAGGTCTGGTCGTAGGGGATAAGGGACCGAATTCTGGTGACTGACCTTATAGTCGGCGGCTCGCAGTGCGGTGGACCGGAGTCAAATCCGCGTTCATAGACAGCACCTCCAACAGAAAACGTAACGGAGACTTGCCGCAGTCGCAAACCAGAGAAGACTGCACTATGACAAGAAGGCCGACTCGCCCACAGGCTATGGGTGAGTCAGCCCTCTTGTCAGAGTGTGTGTGTGTATATATATAACTGCCATCGTTGCTTGAACTATAACCGTTCTTCTTGCCCCCTTGGTGAGTCACCGGCCCTCATCTAAGGAATACTATAGAGGGCAAGAGTGATACTCTGCCGACGTTAGCCATATTTGTCTCTACACTGAAAGAACCAAGAAAGGAGATGCGATTACTTCTGGGCCACTAAACTGCAAAAGAACTCGATTCGCATTGCACCATAGTTCGCATTTGAAGACGCCGTGCGGTGCGTGTAAGAGCAAAACGAGGTGAAGAGGGGCGAACTGAGCCCAAAGATCGCAATGACCAGCAAGAAGCGGACTGGAGCGTTCATACTGCACTTTCCTCTCAGCTTAATTTTGTTCTCAGGTTGGTTTTATTCCGTACCTCTAGGTTTTCTTCCTTTCCTTGCTCAGTATTTCACTTCTATCGCCAAGCCCGGACACGAGAAGACTGTTTATCCGACCGTTGAGCTCAGTTCCACGGCACCAACTGCGGATCTTTCGCAGCAGCTCCTAATGCTAACGCCGCAAACTGCGATTCTTTTTTTTTTCGCTCGGTTTAGGAGGCTTCGCCTCGTATACTATACGTACTGCAGTGAAGGCATTTTTGCTGTTGCGTCCAACCGCGGGGTTAAACGCAACGAGGCAACGAGCACGAAACAAATCGTGTGTGCGCTGTCTTTTGCTGTCAAGCTGCCCATCAAATTCCTGCAGCTGGGCTGCATGATGGACGTTATCTGCTGAACGTCTTTCCCGCGTGTAACAGAGAGCAAGTTGAAAGCACAGAACACGCGAAAGCTGCAGAACTCGGGACCAGTGTGGAGTGTTAAAGGTAATGCAGGGAAGTGTAGCCATCTTGTGGAGAAGTGTAAAAACGCGAAGGCAGGGGAAAAAAAGCAAAGAATCGCACAAGTAGAAAATAAGGAAGTGTCGCGCGAATTCGCGCGCCTATACCATTTGCCAGTATTATTTTGAGTGAGTTTTCGTTTTAAATTTCGGTACTTCGTCTACTTTCCTCCAGCATTTATTGCAGTTTAGCTGGAACATTTTCATCTGCAATCTTCTTGTTGCTCGCGCAGCAACTTGCTGTGCATTGATCGATGGCGTGTACATTAGGTTTTCGAATGATGCCTATATTGTGCTGTTTGAGCAAGAACAATGCTCGTGCGAACGTAGCCCGAAATGAAGCAGTCGCACTGCCGGAGTGGGACCGCCACCTTGAGCATGCATCGGTCGGAAACTACCGAACACCATAAAATAAGACAAGGCTGAATTCAATGTCGTGACAAACATTTTTGCTCTTTTGTATTCTTAATTTCTCCTTATTTTGATTAAGGCATTCCACATGTTTAGATGCCCATCTTACTATCCTTCGTCACGTGTGTTACCTCCTTTATTTAGAGTTATTCGCTCTTTAGTAATGACGCATATCCTTGGTAAAATCATATACGTTTATTTGTCATGTATTTACACACGGCTAATAAGCCCACATATGGGGCCGGAAAGCCGTATGTCTCTCGCCGGCTCCGGTATCGAAGGCGGGGCGAAGCAACGAGCGAAAATAGGCAAAAGAAACTAAAGGAAAAGCTTACAGATACGGCCCATAATTACCCGAACATACAGGGCGTTTCACCTAAGACTTTACACAATTTTTAAATATAGGCTTTTTGAGATATAATTGTGCTTTTTCGACACAGCACTGTCAGCGGTGTAGTACATCAGGGCACAGCTAAGACATGCTAACTAGCAGGCTGGTAAACTACCATTGAATAGTTAACTTTTCAACTATTACTGTTAGGCTCCTTAACTCCTTAGTTAAAGGCATGTATCCCGCCGGACTCATGTATACGAGGCTACTAGCGAGTCGACTCTCGCGGCGTGCCCTGCGAGGCGCGACCGCACGAGTAATGAACCGGCGCCCGCTTCTGTTCTCCCGTGCAGAAAATGCTTTCCCCGAGCGTGTAAGAGGACTAAGTATTTTGCGGAGGCGGCTGCGAGTCAAGCCACCCTCTGCAGTCGCGAGCTGGTCCAGCCCGACTCGACGGTCGCTTAGCTCGAGCCCCTAGCATGTACATGAGCCCGACAGCCGGTTTTCATCCCGACCGCCTACTGGAACCGATTTGATCCCGACAGCCGGTTTTCAGCCCGACAGCCTACTGGATCCGACTTGAGCCCGACAGCCGGTTTTCAGCCCGAGAGCCTACTGGAACCGACTTTTGTCGGACTCATGTAAACCCTCGGCACGTAAACAGACAGTCATCGAGTTAGGTTGACCTTGCTCAACACGACCCCTGACTCGCTCGCCGCTTTCGGGTTCGTGTAAACAAGGCTGATATCCGCTCGTCTCCGCTTTCACAGAGGGGACACCCTTTGCTCGACGCCACGCCGGCGTTTCCCTCTCGTGGCGCCAAGCTGGGTCCCACGCGCTGTCGCGTACTGAGCGCAATGCGTGTGGCGTGGCTTCAGAGCGGTTGCGTGGTGGCCACAGTAATGCGACTGAACTGGAAAGAGGGAGTACATAGTTTAGCTCTGGCGTGTTTCATGCATGGTGCATCATGCACACGCTCCGACTGTGCGGCTGCCGAAAAGTCGTTCGGAAGTTATTCGGCTCCACTGAAAAAGGAGAGTCGTAATACGCAGTATTACGGCAGCCGAATTACTTACAATTCTGCAGCACCTGTTACTCGAAAGTAAGTACTGTTCACAAAGCTCCAATGTTCTCGGGTTTGCCAGCAGTGTGGAGGATGTACTTCCAAATATCTCTTTGGAAGAAGTTAACATAGGATTTTGTAACATTCTCTGTGATCCCTGCGTCTTTTTACGGCACCATATGTGGAGAGAATTCCACGCAGTAATGGCAATTTCCTCTTCGAAACGGTCCGTCGTCACACTGGGGTGAAGAGCTCAAGACACATCTGTGATGACCCCCATAATGCGCAGGTCCACACGGGACGGAGAGGCAAAGAGACACCGTATGGCTCAGTTTAAACAAACAGATATATTCAATAATTACACATGAATAAGATTATACATCAGAGGCTGGGGCGTCCGAGCTTACGTGCTGACGACTTCATGGGGGCGATGGAGTGGCTCCGGAGTTCGGCTCGAGCGGTTGCTGGTGGTAGCTGCACGCCGTCGGGTTTCGGCGCTGAAGGCCCTCTTGGCGAACGATGTCGTCCTGAGCGTGTCTCTTCCGTACTGCTTCTCGATTTTTATATCCTCTTCTCCACACTCCCTAGGGTGAGGACGCCCACGC
Source organism: Amblyomma americanum (assembly GCF_052857255.1). Taxonomy (NCBI): domain Eukaryota; kingdom Metazoa; phylum Arthropoda; class Arachnida; order Ixodida; family Ixodidae; genus Amblyomma; species Amblyomma americanum. The sequence goes on along the minus strand of NC_135497.1, from coordinate 22,662,696 downwards.
CGGAGGGGAAGGAGGGGGGGCTAGGGCTTTCACTTGGGCGCACAAACATACCACCGCACTCATTGTCTCGCCCCCCTCACGTGTTGAGTCCGAGGGAAAGAATGTTGTCTTCGCGGTAGCGCATAGCGTCGGCTGTGGTACGGCGCGCTCTGGCCCGCTGACAGTTCCCTTGTCCTGGAATGTGCCCGGGAGGGCCGCACCTGGAACGGCCACGCAAATTGGGGAGGATAAAGCCTGTTTCCCCGCGGCGGCGGCGGCGGGTCCGGTTGGGTCCGGTTGTGCTTAAACCCCTTCGTTCTGGTTGTCACTCTCAACGAGCATGGCTGGGTAATTGATGATGCCTGTCATCTGGGTCTCCGTCTACGCCGCGCCGTCGAACGTGGAACCTCGTGGCACACACAAGGAATGTACCTCGTAGCACACACAAGGAATGTACCTCGTAGCACACACAAGGAATGTACCTCGTAGCACACAAGGAATGTCACACTCGCTCACCCTCCAGAAGAATGTTCTCCGAACATTTGAGTCCCTGCTGCTCCCCTTGTCTTTCTGAATCGCCTCGCACAGTGCGTCCGACAAAACACTTTTCGCTGCACTCAACACCACTGCACAACACCATATGCCTCCGCTGTCATAACTGGCGTCTCCAGGGGCAGCACTGATCTTCTTTTACAGATAAACATGAAACTCAGCACCCAAGCCTCTCCTTTCTAGTCCAAACTGGACGAAATAAATTTACCACAGTTACAAAGGAGCTCCCACTTCTAGCACGATCACGGCACACACAAAAATATAGATAACGGAAGGAAGTAGGGCAGGTTCTGCATGCGCTCCGCATGCTCTCCTGTGAAGGTGTTACTTAATGACAGAAAGGTTTAACTACCAACTCCGATAACTTAACACATAAGCACATAGCAATGTTATGAGCTGCGGCATTACACAATTCTAACCAGTTCACAACTCCGCTCTGTTTACGCCATTAGTCCGACTTAGCTTTCCGATTTCGCAGCGGATATCGGCCTTCATGAGTCATACTAAGTAAGTCTGTGCCCCTTTGTCTGCTTTGGGACTCGCGAGGGCTCGTGGCAGGAGCCTCTCCTGGCGTTATCTGCGCGGCAACCTCGCGCGCTTCTTCTTCTAGCAATGCATGAAGTAAATCCGGTGGCATTCCGGCCGTCACCTCGGGCGCCTGCCGAACAATTGCAGGAGAGGGCGTTTCTTGCGAACTATCTGCGCGCTCCGCTTCACTTCTGTCCCCATCAAAATCTGCGCTTTCCCTTTCCTCATTTCGTGAATACTGAACCGGTGCCGACTTGAGGCGATTTGCGTGTATCCTTATCAAGCGCCGGTTCACGTCTCGGACTCTGAAGTTTACCGGAGAAAGCTTCTCGACAACCTCGCACGGTCCTCTCCACTTCGTCTGGAACTTACGAGCTAGCCCAATCTGCCTTTGGCAGTTTTCAATGTACACGCTGTCCCCCACATTAAACGGCGCGTCTCTAGCACTGCGATCGTGCACCTCCTTCCTGCGCTTCGCCGCTTTCTTTAAGGCCTCCTTTGCGATGTCCCTCGCCACTTGCAAGCGCGATTCTAGCTCCACCTTATAGTCGTCCAGTGAAGCGTATGGGACACGACGGGGGCCCTCTGGCACTTCACTAGGCTGGTCCGGGTCTCGGCCGTAGAGAAGAAAGAATGGCGATTCGCCCGTGCTCTCGTGTGCTGCGGAATTGTAGGCAAACATTGCATACGGGAGCCACAAGTCCCAGTCCCGCTGGTCGCGCGAAACAAAATGCGACAGGAAACCGGCCACGGTTTGGTTCAGTCGCTCCACCGCGCCGTTGCAAGCCGGATGGTACGGTGTTGTCTGCTTCTTAGCGATCTTAAGCAGCTCGCAAACTCTCCTCATTAGCTGCGACACGAAGTTCGTTCCCCGATCTGTCAAGAGTTGCCTCGGGGGTCCATGTCGGAGCACGATCTGTTCGACAAATGCTCTTGCAACCGTGTCTGCCTTCTGATCTGGGAGTGCTACCGCTTCCGCGTATTTTGAAAGGTGGTCGACAAATACTAAAATGTACTTGTTTCCGGAAGTGGTCGTGGGCAATGGGCCCATTATGTCCATACCTGTCCGCTCGAAGGGAGCCGAAACCTCCGGGAACGGCTGAATTGGAGCTGGTCTTCGTCCCTTGGGTGTTTTTCTTTCGAGACAGGAATGACACTTCGCACAGTAGTCTCTAACATCGTGTCGCATGCCACTCCAAAAGTACAAACGCTCCACACGCCTGCGTGTCTTCGCTACGCCAAAATGACCGGCGCATGGCGCATCGTGAAACGCGCAAAGAACCCTTTCTGTCCACGACCGAGGTATGACGACTCTCTCCCAAGCGGTTTTCTCTGGTCTCCCTTTCCTGGTTGGCCTCGTGCGCCGACACAGGGTGCCGTCTTTGCCAATGAAATAACCTACCTGTTCGGGGTGAGACGGTGCGCCCTCTAAGCTTTCGATTATTCGCTTCAGGTCAGGATCTTTGCACTGCTCTGTGCGTAATTCGGCGGGGTCGACTACGGGGACAAACTCATCTATAGCTGCCACGGCAGCTGTGCGGCTGAGTGCATCAGCATTCAGATGCGTCTTTCCTGACTTGTGCTCAACTTCAAAGCAGTATTCCTGCAGGTGTAGATTCCATCTAGCGAGTCGCGAGCTAGGGTCCCTGACACTCATCACCCATTTCAGAGGATGGCAGTCTGTGACTAGCTTGAATTTGCGGCCGTAAAGGTAGCATCTGAAGTGCTTTACTGCCCAGGCAACGGCGAGGCACTCCCTGTCCGTAGCTCCGTACTTTTGCTCTGTGGGGCTCAGCTGTCGGCTAGCAAAAGCAACGGGATGTTCTTTGCCCTCGATAACCTGAGATAGCACGGCACCAACTGCGAACTTTGACGCATCTGTGGCCATAACGAAGGGCATATTAAAATCCGGGTGGCGCAACAGCGGTGCACTCATTAGCTTCCTTTTCAGGGCCCCAAAAGCATTCTCCGCGTTTTCGTCCCAGCGAAAGGCGACATTTTTGGCTGTTAAGGCGGTGAGCGGCTTAGCGAGCTTGGCGAACTCCTCTATGTGCCTTCGGTAGTAACCGATCAGGCCGAGAAACTGCCGGACCTGGCGGACGCTAGTCGGGGATGGAAAATCCGAGACACACCTTTGTTTCTCAAGGTCCGGTCGCACACCGTCAGCTGAAACAACGTGCCCGAGGTATTTCACCTCGTTTTTGAGGAATTGGCACTTAGAGGGCTTCAGCTTGAGACCCGCTCCTCTTAGTCGCACCAAAACCTGCTCAATATCGCGCAAATGGTTCTCAAAACTGTCACTGTATATGATAATGTCATCCATATACACGAAGCACAGCCTCCCCAGAAGACCTGCCAGGATAACATCAGCGGTTCTCTGCCAGACAGCAGGGCTGTTGGCCAGACCCATCGGCATTCTTTTCCATTCATAGTGCCCTGAGGGCGTGTTGAATGCCGTTTTCTCGGCATCTGCCGGATCCATTGCTATCTGCCAGAATCCCGCCGCCATGTCCACTACCGTGAAGTACCTGGCAGAGCCCAGCTGAGAAAGCGTCTCCTGTATATTGGGGATGGGGTATGGATCGATGCGAGTTACGGCATTTAGTTTGCGGTAGTCCACTACCAATCGATACGAGCCATCTGGCTTTTCCACCAATAGTGCTGGTGCTCCCCAGGGTGACTTTGAGTGTTCGACAATGCCGCGATCAATCAGGTCCTGCACCTGCCGCTCCATCTCCTCACGTTGGGAGTAAGGAATCCTGTACGCACGCTGGTAAACGGGCGATGAAGTGCCGGTTTCTATCCTGTGCTTTATAACGCCACAGCAGCCCAAATCCAGGTTGGACGCGGCGAATACCTCCGAGTAGTCGTTCAGCAAACCAGCCAGAGCCTCCCTCTCCCTGGATTTTACGTGAGAAAGATCGAACGACACCTTTGGAGCAGCCGAAGGACTAGCATGCTCTACAGTTGCGAGTACCGTATCGGTGGGCTCACGTTTCTCTATCGCAGAGGTGAAGAAAGCCAATGTTTTGTTCTTGGGAAGGCTCAGTGGCTGCTGGCTACAGTTAACCACCCGTAGGGGCACTCTGTGGGCGTCATTAACTGTCACGAGGCACGCGGCTGCCTTCAGGCCATTGCTGAGAGAGTCGACCGGCTCAAGCACTCCCACGGCGCCGCTCTCTACATCTGAAGGCACAAACGCGTACAAAATGTGCTCCGACCAAGGAAGGACGACCGCCTCATCGACCAGCCTGACGGCAACCCGCGAATATACATTCTCCAATGATCCCACTGTTTGACGGGTGTCAATATCGGTAATGCGAATCTCAGCCCCTCTCCTGTTCAAAAACGGAACTTTTGATCCGCCCGCATTAACCTCTTCGTCAGAGAATGAGACTTCTACCTTCCCTTTTCTCAAAAAATCCTGCCCTAATATACCTGACACTCCGTTTGGCAGAGACACCGTGTCCGGGCATACGTAGCAGGGGTGCTCCAATGCAATTCCGCCGAGAGAGAAGTGTAACCGGTAGAGTCCACTTATGCCAAGAGGATCCCCCGTTATGCCTACAAATTTGGTTGTCATACCACCAGACGCTTCCAACACCTCGCGGTCCCCCTTCCTTTGAAGCGTGTTAAAACTGCTCTCCTTAAGCAATGTCACCTTTGACCCCGTATCTATCAACAATTCCATACAACAACCATTTAACTTGCAACGCACAACAGGGCATGCCTCGTCGGCCACACAAACTACCACCACCTCACCATCTACTGCTCCCTCCCCACGCTCCTCAGGCTGGGGAGGACTATCTAGTTTTTTGTCTCGGTATCTGGAGCCCCGCTGTAGGCTTGCTTAGGGCGTGTCTCGCCTGCTTCTCTTTGTGGCTCCCCACGGCGCACGTTTTGGCAGAACCTGGCGATGTGTCCGCGACCCTGGCAAGCGAAGCATACGATTTCTTCAAAATCTCGCATACCGCGCCTGTAGCTTTGTGGCGGTCTCCGGTTTCCAGCGAATGGGCGCTGTTGAGCGCGCGCTTCAACCTGGCGTTCCACCTGCTGAGATAGCAGCTTTTCTAAGCGATCTAACCGCTCTGTCAAGAGTGCAACCTCAGGGTTGAGCACCGCTCTCTCTATGACGCGTACTCTCGCTGCGGCTGTCGTTAACGCCTCATTTCGTTCCTCATCCAATGCGGCCTCCACGGCTTGGTCGAAATTGCTCGGCTTGCGCGAGAGCACGAACCGGCGCACGAGGTCTTGCAGACCAGCCACGAACAAAGCGGTCATTTCCTCTTTAAGTATATACTCCGCGTATTTCTTCTTTAGCTGATCTCCTTCCTCCTCCCTGCTTAACGTATCGCGCGCTAAGCGCTGAAGCCGCGACGCAAACGTTCGCACGTCCTCCCCTACCATCTGTCCGGCGTCACGGAACCTCTGTACCCGCACGTGACGTGGTTCAGTGTCGAAATGCTCAAACGCGAGCTTCTTAAATTCCGCAAATGATTTTGTGGATTTTACTTTTTCGTCTCGCCATGCAAAATCATGAGCAGCTCCTGCCATCTTACACCTCGCCATTCCCAGCATTTGAGCATCGGACCATCCCCCCATTTTCCCAATCTCTTCTAGCATGGAAAAGAAATCGCAGATTGGAACCCCTGTCTTATCTCCCGTAAACGTCGGAATGACGCTTCCTAATGCCAGCATGCTTGCTCCGAGCGACGGCTGTGGAGTGGGAGCTCCCTCAGATAAAGACATTTTTTTTTTCAAGCCCTCCGGTGCCTCAAGCCTCTCAAATAGGGGTAAAAGTCCCACAATCAGTCCCGTGATTCCCTTTTGATTACAATTTTGAAGTCATGAATGTCGCAGCATTCAGAGGACATTTGCTTTTGAGACCCCACTTCTGACACCAGTGTGATGACCCCCATAATGCGCAGGTCCACACGGGACGGAGATGCAAAGAGACACCGTATGGCTCAGTTTAAACAAACAGATATATTCAATAATTACACATGATTAAGATTATACATCAGAGGCTGGGGCGTCCGAGCTTACGTGCTGACGACTTCATGGGGGCGATGGAGTGGCTCCGGAGTTCGGCTCGAGCGGTTGCTGGTGGTAGCTGCACGCCGTCGGGTTTCGGCGCTGAAGGCCCTCTTGGCGAACGATGTCGTCCTGAGCGTGTCTCTTCCGTACTGCGTCTCGATTTTTATATCCTCTTCTCCACACTCCCTAGGGTGAGGACGCCCACGCCGGAGGGGAAGGAGGGGGGGCTAGGGCTTTCACTTGGGCGCACAAACATACCACCGCACTTATTGTCTCACCCCCCTCACGTGTTGAGTCCGAGGGAAAGAATGTTGTCTTCGCGGTAGCGCATAGCGTCGGCTGTGGTACGGCGCGCTCTGGCCCGCTGACAGTTCCCTTGTCCTGGAATGTGCCCGGGAGGGCCGCACCTGGAACGGCCACGCAAATTGGGGAGGATAAAGCCTGTTTCCCCGCGGCGGCGGCGGCGGGTCCGGTTGGGTCCGGTTGTGCTTAAACCCCTTCGTTCTGGTTGTCACTCTCAACGAGCATAGCTGGGTAATTGATGATGCCTGTCATCTGGGTCTCCGTCTACGCCGCGCTGTCGAACGTGGAACCTCGTGGCACACACAAGGAATGTACCTCGTAGCACACACAAGGAATGTACCTCGTAGCACACACAAGGAATGTACCTCGTAGCACGCAAGGAATGTCACACATCTGAAGCCAAATGTTCATATTTTCTCAACTGCAACCCTCAGTGGCCTGTTCTGCAAAAAGATCAGGCAGATAGTGGAGTTTAACCCTGGAAGGTGTTGACTCCGCGTAGTTGGATAGCACCATGCGACGCCGTCTTGCTGATTTATAGTTGCTAAACAGCCTTATTCGAGGACGAATTCAGCTAAAACGTTTATTTTTTTATTTTAAAAACATGAAGAAAACCATTAAAAGCGACTGACTCACAAGGAGACCTCACAAAGTCAGCCCCTAATAGCCACTTCGTATAAACCCCATTTCCTCCGCCCGGCTAAAATAACAAAGGGAAGTCGGAGCGACACATGCCGCCTTTCTCACTTCCGCGGAAACGTCTGCTTCAGTTACCAAGAGACTATCGAATGAGGCTACAAGCCTCATTCGATAGTCGTCGGGAATGGCAATAGATCATCAAGGTATGGGTCTGTGCTAGACGGAAAGCTACGTTTGACGTAAAGTGCGCAGAATGACGCGACGAGCGAACACGACAGACAAGCTCTGATCCCGCTGCTGTCATCAAGACAGGCAAAAAAAAAAGTAAGCTCTAAAACATGCCTGACCAGAAACAAGCGTGTCATGCGTGACGCTCATGACGCCAACGAAAGCAGCCTCTTTTCAACAGTAGTCTGCGATTCGAAAAGCAACTCGAAAACAAAGGGAAATAAACCATTACAGGGAAAAATTTTCCTTAGCTTAGACTTAGCTTTACTTACATGGCGAGGAGACTTCATAGAGCAGTGAGAAATATGGAATCAATATGTTTTGAAATAAGGAGAGCGCTCCCCTTCGAGCACGGCTGGTATACCTTGATAAAGTCAGACCACGCTCCAGATCCCACGAGTGGGATCCGCAACCCCAATGACCACATCCGCATGGGTTACACAAAGGTTGTCCGAAAATGCGAAGTGTCTTCAATTAGTCACCTTTTCGTAGGTGAGGTACGCAGGCGAAGATACCATATTCTACTCAAATGGAAAGCGTCCACACATTGCGGCACACTGTGCCGCGTTTAAGGGCACAGGGTAAGCCCTATACTTCCCATGCATTTTAGGCCATGTTGAGGTACATGTTTCTCACTAACTAATAACAGTAGCCTAATAATACATATATCATTGTTTGTCAAATTTTGTGCTCTTTTTACTGAAGTAGAATATTTGAAATGTGTTGAAAATTCGATTTTTAAAAAAATTTTTTCCGGTAGTACACAAATCTGGCCTTTCTTTGCGCATTTCATAATTCGTAACAGAATAACTGCTCAGTGAAATTGCTTAATTCTAGTTCAGTAGTTGGCAACACTTATGTAGATGATTGCAAAAAAAAATCAGCCGTCTGTCTTGAAAGGCACTGGAAATAATGGTACCTTTGTAAGAAAAAACAGTTTTGAGATAATAGAACGTAAAGAGAAAAAAGATGTGAAAAACCATTTTTTATTCGCAGAAACGCCTCCATAGTAATTGGTTTAATAGCCCCCTGCTTCGTAGTCACTGTCGCCGTCATTTTTTCGCTTTTCGGCTTGTCGTTTTGACTGTCGGGCCTCTTTTGTAAGCTGTCGTGTTGCTCGGTCCGCAAAGTACATGCGCTTATGGTCAGCTTCCCTCAGCCACTTGATGGTGTTGCTCCCTGGGTTCAATCCACACGCCTTCAAAACGTTGGCCCGTGCGATGCTACCATCATTAAATGAAAGAACAGCATCCAGTGTTGCCATCCGTAGGGTCCGAAGCCTAACAAACACATTCTTTGGCGCGCGTTCCCAAACAACATGGTTGAACGACTCATTTGCATTTTGAGTTCGCCCATGTAGGCACTTCTCTAGGAGCTCAGCCTTCGATAGCTCCCTATAAATGGGTTTGATAGCCTCCAAGACAGATGCAGGCAAACTCTCCTTGTGGAAAAATGGCTTGCCCTCTGACTGACTTCTGCTGAAGGCACACCACGTATCAGGTCCCTTTGGGCAAAGTCCATGGCATGGGTCATCGTCTGTGGCCGGTAAGTGGAAGAAGGTTGCCCAAACGGCCTTTCGCATTTCATCCAGGTTTCCTACATTTCTTCTGATGGCCAAACCATAGTACGTCTGGAGCTTGTCTATTACTGCATCAGTCAGTCGGCCTCGGCCCGAGAGGCTCTTTCCATCAGAGAGTTTTCCTGGTTTGTTTCCTTTTTTTAGCCTTCGTAACCTTGTGCCCATCCTTTTTTGCACGTGCCCTATGCACTCACTCTTGGATATTTCAACGGAATCACCATATGGCATTTGTGCCTTCACAGCCATAAAAGCCTTGCTGTCATCATCCCCAAGGTATTTGACGTATCGAACGCCGTGAAGCTCCTCACTCCTGCCGAAAATTTTCAGTGCTCCTGCGACTTCCATTCCACCACTGGTGCCTTGGTAGTTGCTTTGGCACACCTCTCTATGAAGGGGGTCACTGTTTGTACCCTTGATGCTGCACTTTGGACAACGTTTAGACAAAACCTCCACATCCAGCACTTTCCCAGAGTCTACACTGGTCGCAGAGACTATGCCGTTATTGGAAGTATGGCCTCGCTTCTGCCAGCTTCCATCAAGAGCAACTGCGATGTCTTTATCCCCCTCATTCAGCTGCACAGCTTCGTCAGCTGCCCTTTTCATCGACTCCTGAGCAGCAGCTTCGATGTGACCTAGAAGCTCTTGATTGTATTTCGCAAACTTTGTCGGCGGCTTAGGAAGGTTTAGCATAGCACAGAGTATATTTCCTGCAGCCATTCCCTTACCAATGGACCTCAAGGCATACACTAACCTGAGGTTGGCTTCATAGAGGCCAGAAGTAGTTTTCTTCGACGTCTCAAATCGTTGTGCGGCACTACACACTTCACAGTTCAAACTGTAAACGCTTGCAACACCTACCCGTTTTGTCACAATTTCGATGAGCTCAACACTTCCACCGCACTCTCTGCACACACAAATCTGTGTAATTGCGGCACAAATGCCGTCCATGTCCATTAAGGCATATTGGCTGCTGCTCTGTAGCACATCCTCTTCCTGGAAGCACAGAGAAAATCTTGAAAGCTTCGATGTCGAGGAGCTGGCGCGTTCGGCGTTCGGGATCTCATTCGGTCGTGGACATCCTTTTGCTTTTTCACGATGAGCGTAGCGATTGCCGTGAAATTCACGCCTGACGAAGGCCTTCTTTGCCCTGGGCATCTCAACTTATCAGCAGCAACCAACACCGGCACAATTTACAATACTGATCGAAAGGGATAGCACTCGGACGCAGCTGCATGAAGGTTGCAGAAACGTGGAAAAAACGTGCAAAGCGTCTCAGGATTGTCTTGGCTAAAAAAGAGGAGCTGTACAATAGTTGCCAGACAATTTTTATATGTAACTGATTTTAGACAAGTTTTGAAATCAGGTGGTGGACTTTTTGGTTGAAAAAATTGACGTTAATCCTGAAGGGGGGCGTGGCCGCTCACTACTTGGTTTCGGAAAAAGCGTTTTTCAGCCGTAAATATGGCTTTCTGAGGAAAGTGCGATCATGGAACATATGTAGAAAGAATTGAACTTCTAAAATTCCAAAAGAAAAAAAAAACGATTTTTTTCTAATTTTACCTTACCCTGTCTGTGCGCATGGGGCGCAGCAGGGTTTGTAGCTGGGCGTTAATGGCCCTTCGCTAGAGGACGTTCGACTGTCCAGTTTGCTCCACTGTATTGCCCCCGATCAGCTATGCTTCTGCTGACAGCGACGGATTTGTTTATATATCCGCATCTGGGACTATTTAGGTGGGGGGGCTGGAGAGCCGTGTACCTCCCTGAGATTTGCATGGATTTACGCCACTGGGTAATACGATAGACGATCCCTGTCAGGACGAAGTGCCGCCACCCAACGAGTACCCGGGTGAACTCTAACGCCCCTTGCCGAAATATGGCCCGAAGACGATGGAGAAAGAACAGGGAACACTTGACAGCAGTGGACGGAAAACCACAAGGGCACTGAGCCAAGTACTAGTGTTAAAACGTGCTACCCAGGACCACACGAGAGGACGTTCAAGGAGAAGCAGCCTCGTGGACCGAAGAAAGCCACCTCTGAACAGCTAACCGCCAACGGCAGCAGCTGGGTCAGACCTGAACCAGGAGCCACCAAATAGCTAGCTGATCCTGGTTGAATGTCAACGACGTCGGTAAGATCGCTGACGCTGCGAAGGAAGCTGTTCCCATCCCCAAAGCAGTGGGCTCTGCTTGGTTTCGCCTTCGTCGTGTGGGAAAACCGGCGCGGCTGCAGCGGACTCTCCCACGGGCTGCCGATGACAAGCGATTGCGGGTCGGTAGGCTGGAAACGCTGATTGCCCCAAAAAAGTGACGTCACGCCTGTAACGTCATGGTCACGTGACTTTTAATGACGTCATGTCCGGTTGGGGACAGACACATTTTCCTTAGAGTTTTCTCGGAATTCCCCACGTTTGTGACAACGTGCGCGGGATTAAGAAGCGCATCTTTACCTCCACCCCACCCAGTTCGACCACTTTGCCGAGCGGAGTGCAGTTGAAGAACCCTTGCCTAAATGCTCCCGCCATTCACGTTTACCCCCCCCCCCCCCCGACATTTTCCCGAACTCGGATGTTTTGTCGCCTTTTTTATTTTTATTTTGTGTGTTTGTGTTTGCATGCACAGTGCACGTGTCTCTAATTAAGCTAACTGCGCCGCTGATTCCGCATTGACTATTCCTGCCGAAGAGGCTCCAGGGAAGTGTCCTGCCATGTCTGCGCTTTATTCTGTTTTTTTTTTACTCGTTTTTGCCAGCGGCACGCGAGTACACGCATCTCCGCGAATCCGCCACCGTCAGTTTCTGTACTCGCCGCCGCTCTGCCTTGAGGGGCGACCATTATCCCCTCCCGCTCCTCGTTTTCCTTTCTTCCTTTCTCTTTTTTTTTCTGCACGCTCCCAGCGGCTTTTCGGTGGACAGGGTGCGACAGCGCGTTTTTCTTTTTCTATTTATTACTCTTTCTCCCTTTTCTAGTATTTTTCTTCTCTGTCCATCTTCTTTCCAGCACCCGATTGCTTGTTGCTATTTTCATGTGGCGGACATGTGTGCCAATTACAACTCCTCAAGAACGGGAGGAAGATCGCTGTAACTTCAGTCTTGAGAAAGGACAGGCTTTGTCCGAAACGTCGACTCAAAATAAATCTGTCTAAATGAAGCGTCTCTCAACTTTGCATATATATATTTAGTTACCCTTGATGTAGTGTCTCTGTACACAAACATACCGCATGATGATGGCATCTGAGCTCTGGTCGCATCCTATGGAAAACACAAAAACGCTGATGCTCCTAGCCAAAGTACCATCGCTGCACTTGCTGATCTGGTCCTCAAGCTCCACTTTTTTGAATTCAACAACTCCTTTTACCTACAAACGAGTGGTACCGCTATGAAAACGAAAATAGCGCCAAACTACGCCAACATATATATGCATAGCATTGAATCGGAGTTTATCCGCTCATACCCAACAAAAACGGCTTTTTACAAACGCTTCCTAGACAACATATTCATGGTATGGACGAAAACAGAGGACCAATTCATCCAGTTTATTTCAGCATTTATCAACGTACATCCAAACATCTGTTTCACACACCCTTACTACACCAGTCAAATTAATTTCTTGGACGTCTCAGGTCGAGTGGAGAAGGGTAGCTTAATCACCAGTGTCTATAGAAAGCCCACGGATAGGCAACAGAACCTTCATTACAAGAGCTGTCACCCATGCCACTGCAAAACTTCAATTCCATATTCCCAAGCCATCAGATTCAAACGGATCTGCTCACGACCAGAAGACTTCGAAGAAAATTCTAGCCGTATGCGGAAGGTTCTGAGGGACCAATGCTATCCGCGGCCTCTATTTTTGATGATGTCATTAGGAAAGCGGAAGCAAAAAGACGTAACGAAATGTTTGCGGATACCCCATCAGCAACCGCAAATGACACGGCTCTAATCTCGTCTTAACCTTCGCAAGCAACCCACCTAATGTCAACAAAATTCTAAAATAAAACATTTCAACATCATCGAACAGAACCATAGTGTGAAGGGATCGAATGGGCAGCTGCGTTGAATCACTGTGAGGTCGATCACGTGCCCAGTCCGTGGGCTGCCAGGACGCGTCCCCAACACACTCTCGCCACTTCCGGCACATTGTGGTTCCTGCTGTCTCTGCGGCAGTGATGAACAGCCCTAATGGGGGCCCACTCGGCTTCGAAGGTCAGGCACCTGCGCTGCACAACGCTGCGCGGGGACCGAAAGGCCGATGCTGCCCTCGCGCAGAAGGTTTCATTACGGGAAAACGGGGTCTCTTTCCGAGGCGGGAGCATTTAGCTGCTCGCCTTAAACAAACACAGCCGCGTCCACCGCCGATGGCTCGCGGCGCCGCGGCCCGCCGCCCTTGCCGACACCCGACACACTGTCATTGCGTCCCGCGGGGGGGTCCTGTGCCGTGAGCTAATGGGGACGTCGGTTTCGGGGAATTGTCCCGGGCGGCGGACGTCCATTTTAACCCCCGTAAACAACAGATGCGGATCCCTCGTTGACGCCGCCGCGTGCATTAGTGGCACCGCGGACACGCCGGCGCCTCCTTGAAGCATCTGTCGAGAGACGACTCCCAGTCGATTGGACCCTCCCGGAATGTTGTCGCGCCTCGTCCGTAACAGCGGCAAGCTAAGCCGCGTATGCGCACGAGAGGCGCCCCGCTGTGGTCCGATGACAGGACTAAGTGCGGAACAGCTGCGGGCCGGACGAGAGTCAAAGGAAAACGATTGCGCCTGCGGGCACAATGGGAGGTTGTTTTTGCTCTTTCTTCTGGGGGCGAGAGTGTGAGCAATACTGTGAAGGCATGGGGCGTGCCACCTAAACCTGGTGGGCCAATCATTTCGAGTGTCTATTCCCGGAATGCCATGTTCGTATAGCTATTTTGATGTTCTTTTCGTGTTGGGCATTTTAGGGAAAGGGTTTTGAACCTTGCCGAAGCGGGAAGGCGTGCCATACAGTTTTTGAACCAATCAGGTGTTAGTTGTTTGTGATTGGGTGATGCAAGGGGTGGGCGAGTCTCCTAGGTCTTTAAAACCAGGTCCGGAGCCGGGAAAAGGCGTTCTGAGCTAGATTTAGATCCCTTGCATCTTTGGCGATGCCAAGGAGGGAAGATTTTCCCTTAGCCATTTCCATGTAATCATGCTTGCCGTTTATTCTGTTGTAAATATGTGAATTCCTGTATAAAGTTTCAGTTTTCCTTCCTTCAGTCAAGTTTTGCCGGATCTCGTCTGTTATACCGTCTCGTCTCGGACGGTGGGGCACCCGGTGGTGGAGCCCGGTATACGAGTTATACGAAATCTCACCACGACCAAGAAGAACGAACCTATCTTTACTGGCGCAGTCGACAGGATCCTTTCGTTATCAGGAGATAGCAAAGGAGGAAGAGACGACGTTCCGGCAACGGGCCAAGCATCGGCGGCTGAGGAGGAGCAAGAGCTGAAGGCAGGAATCGGCAGCTTCCAAGGGAACCAGCAGCGGAGACTCCAAGGGTGGACCAGCAGCGCAAGGCGGTAGCCGGTCGGGAGAAGCTGCGTGGGGAAGCGGGCGGCGACAGAGAGACAGCGACAGCGACGAAAGTCGGACGCCAGCGAGGTGCATCTCATCAGTGGGTGAGTCCTCTTTCCCTTTCACCTTGGCGGGGGCATTGCTGTCTGGATAGGCGGTCTGGGAGTGCATGAACACCCGGTTCGCACACTTAAACCCGGACAGGCGGAAAGCGAGCACGATGAGTGAGGGAGAGGGAACGGTTGTTTCGGAGGACAGTTCGTCTGTGTCTGACGCTCAGATTAGCAAGATGGCTCTGGAAATGAAAAAAGAAGAGGCCAGAGCTGCTGAGGAGCACCGTCGAGCTCTCGAGGTCCAGCTTGAACTTGCAAAATTCCAAGCAAGCAACAAAGGAGTAAGCCTGGAGCAGAACGCCACGGCGTTGGAGAGAAGCGACTCGCGAGCGGAGTTCTGTCGGTACTCGAAATGGTTGTCGGGAGTGCTCCCGAAGTTCCCGGCAGAGGCAGAAGTGCCTGTCTGGTTCGAGTCGATTGAACACACCCTGGAGGCCTACGCGGTCCCGAAGGAACAGTGGGGCCAAATTGTATTTCCGCTAATAGTGGATAAGGTGCGGTTCTTGTCGACGCGCTTGACACCTTCGCAGCATAAGGAGTACGAAGTCCTAAAGAAAGTGGTGCTAGAAGAGCTTAAGCTCTCAGCGGGAGAATATCGCAGAAGGTTCATAACATCGAAAAAACTGCCTAATGAGAGCTGGAGGGCGTTTGCGACTCGCCTGCAGAGTTATCTCAATTTCTATGTGGAGGAAAGGGGGGTGAAAACGTTGGAGGGAATTGTTGAGTTGCTAGTGGCGGACCAACTAAAGAACACCCTGTCTGAGGACGCCCTTCGATACGTAACTTTGCAGGAGGGTGAGGGATGGAAGAAAGCGCCAACGTTGGCGGCATTACTGCAGACGTTCGAGGAAGCGCAGGGAAAGAACAGCGCAGTGAAAAAGCACGAGCAGAAAAAGGGGGAGAGCTCAAATGGTCGAGACGGAAAGCGAGATACGTACCAACCCAAACGGGAGGCGACAGGAATACAAAGGCCGGACACGAAGCAGAAGTATAAAGGGTGCTTTTCGTGTGGGTCGATGGGTCACAGGAGGGCCGAATGCCCGCATGGCTCGGGACGAACACCCACGAAAGCGCTTAACGCTAAAGGGGAAAGCCTTACTGCACGGGTGGCGACACAGGCACGAGCGGCCGCACAAAGCGAACTAAGACCGATAACTCTGTCTTGTAAGAATAGGCAAATTAATGCAATTCTGGACACAGGCGCAGAAATCACGGTTGTGCGGGAGAGCATAGTACCCCCGGGACTGGTGGAGCCACATGGGTCCATCGAATTGGTGTCAGCCTTTGGTGAAAAGGTACGGGCTAAGCTTGCAGTTGTGCCCCTGATGTTAAACCGCGGGGCAGGCATTTTCTCCGAGATTAAAGAAGCGGTGCCAGTGGTATGCGCTCTGACCGACAAGCTAGCGTCGAGAACGGACTGTTTGCTTTCGGAGGAAGCATGGGAGTCACTGAGGGAGGAGTGTGATATGAAAGGGCTAGTAGAGGCGAACGACGGTCAGGTGGCAGACCACGTGGGGGTGGAACGGGACAAGTTACACGGGCCGCTAGAAGAGAAACCAGTCAAGGAGGGCGTAACTCCCCACGCGGAAGTGCACGCGGTGGTCGGCAGGGCAAGCGAGAGCGGCGCACTAATCGCCGAAGACACAGCTCGTAGTGTAACCGAGGAAAGCAGCGCCTCGGCGGTTTTCAGGGAGGAGCAGCGCAATGACGCCACATTGCAAGAAGTGTGGAAAAACGCCAGGGCTGGGAAAGGTGGCATAACTGAAGTAGACGGTCTCCTCTACCATAAGGAAAACTTGCTTGGGCAACCAGTAATGCAGCTGGTGCTCCCTAAATCCCGACGTCAAGAAGTACTTAGGTTAGCCCATGAATCAAACTGGGGCGGTCACCTTGGATTCAGGAAAACTAAGGCGCGAATCAAGTACACGTTTTATTGGCCAGGTATTGAAGGGGATGTAAGGGCATACTGTAACAGCTGCCATGGGTGTCAGACAAGGGCGGATCGCCGCCAGACGGACAGAGTGCCGATAGAACCGCTAACGAGGCCTCGATACCCGTTCGAACAGGTCAACGTCGACGTTATAGGTCCATTGGATCCACCCTCAGGAAGGGGTCACAGGTACGCGTTGTGCATCATCGATTTGTGCACACGATGGCCTGAGGTGGTGTGCTTGCGCTCCCTCAGTGCGAAGGCCACCTGTGACGCGCTCCTGACGGTGTTCAGCCGGACGGGAATTCCGGAAGTAGTCGCCTCAGACTGCGGGACAAACTTTACGGCCGAACTCACACAAGAGTTTCTGAAGAGGCTAGGCTGCTCGCCAAGGTTTTCAACGCCGGGGCACCCCGAAAGTAACGGCGCGGTCGAACGTTGGAACCGGACATTTAAGAACATGCTGTATCACATCATCCAGGAGGAAGGAAAGGAATGGGACAAGTTTGTGCCCTTCTTGTTATGGGCGTACCGCGAGGTACCACATGACACGACGGGCGTCGCCCCGTTCCAGATGCTGTACGGGCGAGAACCAACCGGTCCGCTGGTGGTTTTAAAGCGCAGCTGGGCGGGACAGATAAGTGTACCAGCTATGCTGGGGCCGTCCCCATCACAGTATATGCGGGAGCTGAAGAGGCGCCTAGAGCATGCAGCGGAGGTGGCACAATTAGTGAGCTCGAAGCAGCAGAACGCGTACGCGACCCAGTACAACAGGCGGGCGAAGGACAAAACTTTTCAGATAGGAGACAGTGTGCTGGTGTTTGACGAGCAACGTCCTGGAAAAATGTTCCCGCAGTGGAAAGGGCCGGGCAGCGTTGACGGAAAGTATCGCGAACACTCGTACTTCGTGCAGATGCCAGGAGGTGCCCGAAAATTAGTACACGCCAGCAAACTACGGCCGTATCAGAAGCGCGTAATGACAGTTGGGGTGATATTTGATGAGGACAGGGCGTTTGGCGAAGTAGAGTACGTGCCTCGATCGGTGTCAACGCGGGCTACAGTATCGGTCCTCCCCAAGGACATGACGGCCCATCTGAAGGCGGAAGAAGGCGACCTCATTCGCAAAGTGTTCACCGAACACCGAGGCCTATTCGACGACAAGCCGGGAGTAGCGAAAATAGGAGAACACAGGATCGTTTTAGAGGAGGGCTTCACACCGAGGTCAGGTTACCCTTATCGAATACCCGCAAGCCTAAAAGGCGAAGTGGGCAAGCAAGTAGATGAGCTACTTGAGATGGGTCTGATTTTTCCCTGCGAAAGCCCCCACGCCCATCCCGTGGTCTGTGTCCCCAAAAAGGACGGGTCGATGAGAATGTGTGTGGACTTTAGAAAGCTCAATGCGGGGACAGTGGCAGATGCCTACCCGATGTCGTTGCAGCAGGAGCTCATTCTGAGCGTAGGAAGGGCTAAGTACATTACGCTCCTCGACCTTAGAAGAGGGTATTGGCAGGTGCCCCTGGCACAATCGGCTCAGCTACTCACCGCTTTTGTCTGCCATCGGGGGCAGTTTGCGTGGACGGTAATGCCGTTTGGGCTGAAAAACGCGGCCCAGACGTTTCAAAGAGCCATGAACGAGCTTTTACTCCCGCATTCTGCCTACGCGTGTGCGTACTTAGACGACATCGCCGTGTTCAGCGAGGCGTTGCCTGACCACATACGACACTTGCACGCCGTCTTCGCAGCGTTAGAGAGGGCGAACCTGAAAGTTAAGCTGGAAAAGTGTCAGGTGGCGAGAGGGTCAATCCGTTACTTGGGACACATAGTGGGCTCGGGAAATCACGCACCCGATCCCGAAAAATTGAAAGCCATTAGGGGACTGAGGGCACCGAAAACGAAGAAAGAGCTCCGTAGCGTGCTCGGGCTGTGCGGTTATTACCGGGGCTATGTGCCCAACTATGCGGAGGTGGCAGCGCCGCTGACAGAGCTAACGGGGAAAAGGATTCCTAACAAAATTCCGTGGCCCGCGGAAGCTGAAAGTGCGTTTCAGCGACTCAAGGCGGCACCCTGTGAAGCTGCGGCTCTCGGGACGCCCGATGCTGGCAAGCCGTTTTGGCTGTACACGGACGCCTCAGCGGTTGCGGCGGGAGCCTGTCTCTCCCAGTGTGCCGCGGATGGCTCCGAGCGGCCAATTGCGTTCGCGAGTTGCAGATTTTCTCCAACGCAGGCTCGATGGTCAACCATAGAAAGAGAGGCGTTTGCAGTCATCTGGGGGCTGGGGAAGTTCGACCTCTGGTTGTTCGGCGCTCAGGTTACTGTGGTGTCTGACCACAACCCCCTCTCCTTTCTTACTCTCACCACGCCTCAGGGAGCGAAGCTGACGCGTTGGGCACTTGCCCTACAGAGATATAATGTGTCAATAAAACACAGGAAAGGGAGCGCTCACGGTAACGCTGACGCGCTGTCTAGGTTGCCGAACGACAGCTGGGAGGCAGACAGCAATGATCACGCCGGGGGGCAAGGAAGAGAGGACATGTGTACCAAAGAGCAAACCCAGTGACGTGTGCTGTGGCAGTAACTGGAACTGCGGTGTAATCCGCTCGTTTGGGTGTTTGCAGTGTCGCAATGTGTTTGCAGTGTCACAATGTGTTTGCAGTGTCGCAATTTGTTTGCAGTGTTGCAATGTGTTTGCAGTGTCACAATGTGTTTGCAGTGTCACAATGTGTTTGCAGTGTCGCAATTTGTTTGCAGTGTCGCAATTTGTTTGCAGCGTTGCGATGTGGTTGCAGTAGTATCCCCACTACTTAGGTCGCCCTCAGAGCGATTTTATAGGCGAAAAGGGATCCCTCGTTGTGTTATAATTCTACAAGGTGCCATTTGGGCCCCTGGTAGAATCTTAGGGGGGGCGTGTGAAGGGATCGAATGGGCAGCTGCGTTGAATCACTGTGAGGTCGATCACGTGCCCAGTCCGTGGGCTGCCAGGACGCGTCCCCAACACACTCTCGCCACTTCCGGCACATTGTGGTTCCTGCTGTCTCTGCGGCAGTGATGAACAGCCCTAATGGGGGCCCACTCGGCTTCGAAGGTCAGGCACCTGCGCTGCACAACGCTGCGCGGGGACCGAAAGGCCGATGCTGCCCTCGCGCAGAAGGTTTCATTACGGGAAAACGGGGTCTCTTTCCGAGGCGGGAGCATTTAGCTGCTCGCCTTAAACAAACACAGCCGCGTCCACCGCCGATGGCTCGCGGCGCCGCGGCCCGCCGCCCTTGCCGACACCCGACACACTGTCATTGCGTCCCGCGGGGGGGTCCTGTGCCGTGAGCTAATGGGGACGTCGGTTTCGGGGAATTGTCCGGGCGGCGGACGTCCATTTTAACCCCCGTAAACAACAGATGCGGATCCCTCGTTGACGCCGCCGCGTGCATTAGTGGCACCGCGGACACGCCGGCGCCTCCTTGAAGCATCTGTCGAGAGACGACTCCCAGTCGATTGGACCCTCCCGGAATGTTGTCACGCCTCGTCCGTAACAGCGGCAAGCTAAGCCGCGTATGCGCACGAGAGGCGCCCCGCTGTGGTCCGATGACAGGACTAAGTGCGGAACAGCTGCGGGCCGGACGAGAGTCAAAGGAAAACGATTGCGCCTGCGGGCACAATGGGAGGTTGTTTTTGCTCTTTCTTCTGGGGGCGAGAGTGTGAGCAATACTGTGAAGGCATGGGGCGTGCCACCTAAACCTGGTGGGCCAATCATTTCGAGTGTCTATTCCCGGAATGCCATGTTCGTATAGCTATTTTGATGTTCTTTTCGTGTTGGGCATTTTAGGGAAAGGGTTTTGAACCTTGCCGAAGCGGGAAGGCGTGCCATACAGTTTTTGAACCAATCAGGTGTTAGTTGTTTGTGATTGGGTGATGCAAGGGGTGGGCGAGTCTCCTAGGTCTTTAAAACCAGGTCCGGAGCCGGGAAAAGGCGTTCTGAGCTAGATTTAGATCCCTTGCATCTTTGGCGATGCCAAGGAGGGAAGATTTTCCCTTAGCCATTTCCATGTAATCATGCTTGCCGTTTATTCTGTTGTAAATATGTGAATTCCTGTATAAAGTTTCAGTTTTCCTTCCTTCAGTCAAGTTTTGCCGGATCTCGTCTGTTATACCGTCTCGTCTCGGACGGTGGGGCACCCGGTGGTGGAGCCCGGTATACGAGTTATACGAAATCTCACCACGACCAAGAAGAACGAACCTATCTTTACTCATAGACTGTCAAAAATTTTTCCAACAGTTCCACACGTTACCTACAGGCTACCAAAAAAACATACATGATTATGTAGTTCACTCTACTGTATATAAAGGAAAGCCTGTTGGTTGCCTACCTTGCAGGAAGAATCAATGTCAAGTTTGCCAGCATATGCGGACAATAACACTAGCTCAAAGCACACACTCTAACTTCAAACACTTCATCCGTGAAAACTTGAATTGTAACAGTAGTAACCTGCTATGCTCGAGTGCGGCGATTGTCAGATGCAATACATTGGCCAAACCTAGAATTCCTTCCGAATTAGATTCAACAACCACCGCGCGAACACCATATCTCTTCCCCTCCTCCCCCTGTCGAAACATCTTTCCCAGGAAGGTCACGAGTTTCACAAACTAAAAGTTACGCTGCTACAGAGCGGCTTCCAAAATACCCGTGAGCGTGAGCAACGAGAATCATACTTTATATACCAGTTTAATACTGTGCAGGCCGGTATAAATGAAAACCCTGGCACTCTCTCCACACTTCGGAGATCATAGTCCTAGCCCTACTGAAATTCACAGCACCCGGACTGCATCGCCCGAGGTCATGCCAATTTGCGTGCTTGCTTCCACATGCCGCCCTTCTCCTCCCCCTGCCATTCTTTCTTGCTCATCACCAGAGAAAACAGTTCCGAGAGCAAAGCATATTGCTTATTCCCCCCTCAACTTTTTATACTTTTATATATTTTATTTTTCTTTATTTCTTTTTTCCTACTTTGCAGATAGTAGAGCGCGATGCTCCATATAGGACAGTAACCCATTGCAATAACGCACACTTGGGCGATTTCGCGCCTTCGTTCCCCATTTTCTCTCTGTTACTCTCCTCTCTCTCTCAGTTTCTAGGAAGGAGCCCTCTTTTTGTCTCCGCGACGGAACGCGGGGCGGAGGCGCCCTTCTGACGCGAGGCAGCGCGGATACATTTGCGCTTTGCGGCGCCCGGCTGTGGGATCGGGTTTCTGCGGTGCGTTTGGCCGG
This sequence comes from Amblyomma americanum, assembly GCF_052857255.1. Classification (NCBI taxonomy): domain Eukaryota; kingdom Metazoa; phylum Arthropoda; class Arachnida; order Ixodida; family Ixodidae; genus Amblyomma; species Amblyomma americanum. The sequence continues at coordinate 22,641,025 of NC_135497.1, read as the reverse complement.
CCGCACCGCCGCCGTAACTTGCATTTTAACTGTTAACAGCCGCATCCGCGGGGAGCGCATCGCGCTCTGAGGCATATGCGCTCAGTGTTGTTTTCCGTTCCTTTGTTCTTTTCTTGCTGTTTATGATATTTTCTTTCCTCGTGTTCGAACCTCTCGCTTCCACCGAAGGAAGCTTCCCCCCATAATAATTTTTGGCGCCCCCCCCCCCCCCATTTTCCTTGCGGACAATTCACCCCTCTCTGCACCCGCGGTCTCTAACCTCTGCTTTCTTCCCCCCCCCCCTTTTTTTTTTTCGTCTGTTCCTTTGACCATCCTACTCTTTTCCCTCAGTCGAAGGGAGGAGTCTTGTCGCTGGCTGTTTGTCTCTTGTGTGATCTGTTTGTTTGCTCGAAGGAGAGCGTTTTTCAAAGAAGAAAGAGAAATAAAGAGGAAAAGAAAAACGCGCCGTCGCCCCCTGTCCACCGAGCAGCCGCGGGGAGCGGGCAGAAAAAAAGAGAAATAAAAAAGAGAGGAAAACGAGCAGCAGGAGGGGAGCATAGGCGCCCTCAAGGCAGAGCGGCGGCTGTTACAGAAACAGACGGTGGCGGATTCCCGGAACAGATAAGAATTATAGATGCGTGTACTCGCGTGCCGCTCGCCAAAACAAGTAAACAAATAAACAGAATCAAACGCAGACAGGGCAGACTTCCCTGGAGCCTCTTCGGCAGGAATAGTCAATGCGGAATCAGCGGCGCAGTTAGCTTAACTAGAGACACGTGCACACGTGCAAGATGCGCTTTTTTTTTATCCCGCGCGCGTTGGAGAAACGTGGGGAATTCCGAGAAAAACCTAAGGAAAATGTTCTGTCCCCAACCGGACATGACGTCATTAAAAAATCACCTGACCATGACGTTAGAAGCGTGACGTCACATTTTTTGACCAATCAGCGTTTCCAGCCTACCGACCCGCAAACGCTTGTACTCCCACGGTTTGCGGGTGGACGCATGTGTTCCTCATCAGGGCAAGGTCCAGGCTACGCACAAGGCCACGAGGGGTAGGGAAACAGCGCGCCGTCAACTCCTTTGAAGACGGATGGCGCTGTCAAAGATGATGACTTGGCCCAGTTGAACCCCAGGTCCTCTCTTAGGGCTGGCCTTGGCAGCTATCTTCGTCCTGCAGATGAGGGTGCGCTGGGAGAGCTGCGCTGCCATGGCTATGCCGAGAGAAGACCCCGCGTCGCATTTACTGACCCATCGGCAGCCCGTGGGAGAGTCCGCTGCAGCCGCGCCGGCTTTCCCACACGACGAAGGCGAAACCAAGCAGAGCCCACTGCTTTGGGGATGGGAACAGCTTCCTTCGCAGCGTCAGCGATCTTACCGACGTCGTTGACATTCAACCAGGATCAGCTAGCTATTTGGTGGCTTCTGGTTCAGGTATGACCCAGCTGCTGCCGTTGGCGGTTAGCTGTTCAGAGGTGGATTTCTTCGGTCCACGAGGCTGCTTCTCCTTGAACGTCCTCTCGTGTGGTCCTGGGTAGCACGTTTTAACACTAGTACTTGGCTCAGTGCCCTTGTGGTTTTCCGTCCACTGCTGTCAAGTGTTCCCTGTTCTTTCTCCATCGTCTTCGGGCCATATTTCGGCAAGGGGCGTTAGAGTTCACCCGGGTTCTCGTTGGGTGGCGGCACTTCGTCCTGACAGGGATCGTCTATCGCATTACCCAGTGGCGTAAATCCATGCAAATCTCAGGGAGGTACACGGCTCTCCAGCCCCCCCCCCCTCCCTCCCCCCCCCCCCCACCTAAATAGTCCCAGATGCGGGTATATAAACAAATCCGTCGCTGTCAGCAGAAGCATAGCTGATCGGGGGCAATACAGTGGAGCAAACTGGACAGTCGACGAGAGAAGGCTCTAAAACGTCCTCTAGCGAAGGGCCATTAACGCCCAGCTACAAACCCTGCTGCGCCCCATGTGCACAGTTAAACGCGGCACAGTGTGCCGCAATGTGTGCACGCTTTCCATTTGAGTAGAATATGGTATCTTCGCCTGCGTACCTCACCTACAAAAAGGTGACTAATTGAAGACACTTCGCATTTTCGGACAACCTTTGTGTAACCCATGCGGATGTCGGCATTGGGGTTGCCGATCCCACTCGTGGGATCTGGAGCGTGGTCGGACTTGATCATGGTATACCAGCCGTGCTCGAAGGGGAGGGCTGTCCTTATTTCAAAACATACTGATTCCATATTTCTCACTGCTCTATGAAGTCTCCTCGCCATGTAAGTAAAGCTAAGTCTAAGCTAAGGAAAATTTTTCCCTGTAATGGTTTATTTCCCTTTGTTTTCGAGTTGCTTTTCGAATCGCAGACTACTGTTGAAAAGAGGCTGCTTTCGTTGGCGTCATGAGCGTCACGCATGACACGCTTGTTTCTGGTCAGGCATGTTTTAGAGCTTACTTTTTTTTTTGCCTGTCTTGATGACAGCAGCGGGATGAGAGCTTGTCTGTCGTGTTCGCTCGTCGCGTCATTCTGCGCACTTTACGTCAAACGTAGCTTTCCGTCTAGCACAGACCCATACCTTGATGATCTATTGCCTTTCCCGACGACTATCGAATGAGGCTTGCAGCCTCATTCGATAGTCTCTTGGCCAATGAAGCAGACGTTTCCGCGGAAGTGAGAAAGGCGGCCTGTGTTGCTCCGACTTCCCTTCATTATTTTAGCCGGGCGGAGGAAATGGGGTTTATACGAAGTGGCTATTAGGGGCTGACTTTGTGAGGTCTCCTTGTGAGTCAGTCGCTTTTAATGGTTTTCTTCATGTTTTTAAAATAAAAAATAAACGTTTTAGCTGAATTCGTCCTCGAATAAGGCTGTTTAGCAACTATAAATCAGCAAGACGGCGTCGCATGGTGCTATCCAACTACGCGGAGTCAACACCGTCCAGGGTTAAACTCAACTATCTGCCTGATCTTTTTGCAGAACAGGCCACTGAGGGTTGCAGTTGAGAAAATATGAACATTTGGTTTCAGACGTGTCTTGAGCTCTTCACCCCAGTGTGACGACGGACCGTTTCGAAGAGGAAATTGTCATTACTGCGTGGAATTCTCTCCACATATGGTGCAGTAAAAAGACGCAGGGATCACAGAGAATGTTACAAAATCCTATGTTAACTTCTTTCAAAGAGTTATATTTGGAAGTACATCCTCCACACTGCTGGCAAACCCGAGAACATTGGAGCTTTGTGAACAGTACTTACTTTCGAGTAACAGGTGCTGCAGAATTGTAAGTAATTCGGCTGCCGTAATACTGCGTATTACGACTCTCCTTTTTCAGTGGAGCTGAATAACTTCCGAACGACTTTTCGGCAGCCGCACAGTCGGAGCGTGTTCATGATGCACCATGCATGAAACAGGCCAGAGGTAAACTATGTACTCCCTGTTTCCAGTTCAGTCGCATTACTGTGGCCACCACGCAACCGCACTGAAGCCACGCCACACGCATTGCGCTCAGTACGCGACAGCGCGTGGGACCCAGCTTGGCGCCGCGAGGGGGAAACGCCGGCGTGGCGTCGTGCAAAGGGTGTCCCCTCTGTGAAAGCGGAGACGAGCGGACATCAGCCTTGTTTACACGAACCCGAAAGCGGCGAGTCGAGTCAGGGGTCGTGTTGAGCAAGGTCAACCTAACTCGATGACTGTCTGTTTACGTGCCGAGGGTTTACATGAGCCCGACAAAAGTCGGTTCCAGTAGGCTGTCGGGCTGAAAACCGGCTGTCGGGCTCAAGTCGGATCCAGTAGGCTGTCGGGCTGAAAACCGGCTGTCGGGATCAAATCGGTTCCAGTAGGCGGTCGGGATGAAAACCGGCTGTCGGGCTCATGTACATGCTAGGGGCTCGAGCTAAGCGACCGTCGAGTCGGGCTGGACCAGCTCGCGACTGCAGAGGGTGGCTTGACACGCAGCCGCCTCCGCAAAATACTTAGTCCTCTTACACGCTCGGGGAAAGCATTTTCTGCAGGGGAGAACAGAAGCGGGCGCCGGTTCATTACTCGTGCGGTCGCGCCTGGCAGGGCACGCCGCGAGAGTCGACTCGCTAGCAGCCTCGTATACATGAGTCCGGCGGGATACATGCCTTTAACTAAGGAGTTAAGGAGCCTAACAGTAATAGTTGAAAAGTTAACTATTCAATGGTAGTTTACCAGCCTGCTAGTTAGCATGTCTTAGCTGTGCCCTGATGTACTACACCGCTGACAGTGCTGTGTCGAAAAAGCACAATTATATCTCAAAAAGCCTATATTTAAAAATTGTGTAAAGTCTTAGGTGAAACGCCCTGTATGTTCGGGTAATTATGGGCCGTATCTGTAAGCTTTTCCTTTAGTTTCTTTTGCCTATTTTCGCTCGTTGCTTCGCCCCGCCTTCGATACCGGAGCCGGCGAGAGACATACGGCTTTCCGGCCCCATATGTGGGCTTATTAGCCGTGTGTAAATACATGACAAATAAACGTATATGATTTTACCAAGGATATGCGTCATTACTAAAGAGCGAATAACTCTAAATAAAGGAGGTAACACACGTGACGAAGGATAGTAAGATGGGCATCTAAACATGTGGAATGCCTTAATCAAAATAAGGAGAAATTAAGAATACAAAAGAGCAAAAATGTTTGTCACGACATTGAATTCAGCCTTGTCTTATTTTATGGTGTTCCGTAGTTTACGACCGATGCATGCTCAAGGTGGCGGTCCCACTCCTTCAGTGCGACTGCTTCATTTCGGGCTACGTTCGCACGAGCATTGTTCTTGCTCAAACAGCACAATATAGGCATCATTCGAAAACCTAATGTACACGCCATCGATCAATGCACAGCAAGTTGCTGCGCGAGCAACAAGAAAATTGCAGATTGAAAATGTTCCAGCTAAACTGCAATAAATGCTGGAGGAAAGTAGACGAAGTACCGAAATTTAAAACGAAAACTCACTCAAAATAATACTGGCAAATGGTATAGGCGCGCGAATTCGCGCGACACTTCCTTATTTTCTACTTGTGCGATTCTTTGCTTTTTTTCCCCTGCCTTCGCGTTTTTACACTTCTCCACAAGATGGCTACACTTCCCTGCATTACCTTTAACACTCCACACTGGTCCCGAGTTCTGCAGCTTTCGCGTGTTCTGTGCTTTCAACTTGCTCTCTGTTACACGCGGGAAAGACGTTCCGCAGATAACGTCCATCACGCAGCCCAGCTGCAGGAATTTGATGGGCAGCTTGACACCAAAAGACAGCGCACACACGATTTGTTTCGTGCTCGTTACCTCGTTGCGTTTAACCCCGCGGTTGGACGGAACGGCAAGAATGCCTTCACTGCAGTACGCATATTATACGAGGCGAAGCCTGCTAAACCGAGCGAAAAAAAAAAAGAATCGCAGTTTGCGGCGTTAGCATTAGGAGCTGCTGCGAAAGATCCGCAGTTGGTGCCGTGGAACTGAGCTCAACGTTCGGATAAACTGTCTTCTCGAGTCCGGGCTTGGCGATAGAAGTGAAATACTGAGCAAGGAAAGGAAGAAAACCTAGAGGTACGGAATAAAACCAACCTGAGAACAAAATTAAGCTGAGATGAAAGAGCAGGATGAACGCTCCAGTCCGCTTCTTGCTGGTCATTGCAATCTTCGAGCTCAGTTCGCCCCTCTTCACCTCGTTTTGCTCTTACACGCACCGCACGGCGTCTTCAAATGCGAACTATGGTGCAATGCGAATCGAGTTCTTTTGCAGTTTAGTGGCCCAGAAGTAATCGCATCTCCTTTCTTGGCTCTTCCAGTGTAGAGACAAATATGGCTAACGTCAGCAGAGTATCACTCTTGCCCTCTATAGTATTCCTTAGATGAGGGCCGGTGACTCACCAAGGGGGCAAGAATATATATATATATATATATATATATATATATATATATATATATATATATATATATATATATATATATATATATATATATATATATATATATATATATATACGCACTCTGACAAGAGGGCTGACTCATTCATAGCCTGTGGGCTAGTCGGCCTTCTTGTCATAGTGCAGTCTTCTCTGGTTTGCGACTGCGGCAAGTCTTCGTTACGCTTTCTGGTGGAGGTGCTGTCTATGAACGCGGATTTGACTCCGGTCCACCGCACTGCGAGCCGCCGACTCTAAGGTCAGTAACAAGAATTCGGTCCCTTATCCCCTACGACCAGACCTCCAGCCGGCATGCACAGGGCGGACGCGCTATTACAGCCAGCAGCGGAAGCTCACCCGCTCAGTTCCTGGTCCTCCAGAAACGAACGCCACCGACCTTCCATGGCGAGGTGTTCGAGGAGGCAGAGCACTGGCTCGAACGCGTCGCCAGGTATAGCGGCTGGGATGCGCAGCGGAAGCTCCACTTCGCTCTCGACGGCTCGGCACGGGCGTGGCATGAGGGCCACGAGGCAACACTACCTTCTTGGGAACGGTTTCGCAGTCAGCTTCTGACGGCCTACGCCAGCTGTGACCGCTGGGAACAAGCCGAGTCTGCACTGCAATCCAGGAACCAGAGACCGAATGAGAGCGTCGCGATGTACTATGAAGACATGGCCTGCCAGTTCAAAAGGGGGGATGCGAACATGCCCGAGGACAAGAAAGTGCGCCGTCTTATACGTGGCATCAAGCAGGAACTATTCGCTGTGCCTGTGGGCAACCCACCTGACACCACTACGGAATTTCTAGCGGAGGCCACCACCATCGAAAACTACAACCGCGACGTGAACATCTTGTCGCCGGCCGTCTTTGCGTCAGACTCCAGCGGCTCCGCCGACGCCGTGAGCGAGCTCGTCCGGTATCGTGAGAGAAGAGCTGCGCCAGATGCATCTCTACGCACAGCCGCCGACGCCGCAGTTTCCGTCGTTAGCGAAAGTTATTTGAGACGAAGTGATGCAGGCGGTCCCTCAACTGGTTGCGCCTGCTGCCCTACCACCGGCGCCCATCCGAAGACGTACGCGTCGGTACTCCGGCAGAACGGCGGCCTGAGCTCTTCCAGCGCCAACTCACCTGCGTTCCAGCCGAGCCCTTCTTGTGTCTCTCTGCTGGCCGAAGCAGGACCTCGGAAGACTGACGTGGGGCGAGCGCCCGACCACCGGCCCCTTTGTTACCACTGCGGCGATGCTGGCCACAGGTTGCGGCTGTGTCCTTACCGCCGGGCTGGCCTTCTTGGTTTTCATCTGAGGGCCCCGTGCCCACTCACTGGTGGACGCCCTCGCGAAAAGGTAGGGCGCACCAAATGCAGTAGCCAAACATCGCATTATCGTCGACGAGGAGATTAGCCAGATATCCCAGAACCCATACCGAGTGTCCCCGATGGAACGAGAGGCTATACGGAGCAAAGTGCACGAAATGCTTACCGACGACGTAGTCCAACTGTCCACCAGCCGCTGGGCTTCGCCTGTGGTGCTGGTGAAGAAAAATGACAACACTTTGCGATTCTGAGTCGATTATTGGAAGTTAAATCGAGTCATGAAACGCGACGTATGCCCACTTCCACGTATCGATCACTCCCTATTGGATTGACTGCGTAATGCTAAATATTTCGCCTCACTCGACCTTAAGAATGGCTACTGGCAGATCGAAGTGGACGAAAGGGACAGAGAAGACAGCGTTCGGGACCCCTGACGGCCTTTACGACTGGAAAGTGCTGCCCTTCGGCCTCTGTTCCGCGCCAGCAACGCATGATGGACACCGTTCTCTCTGGACTGAAATGGCAGCCGTGCCTAGTGTACCATGACGATGTCGTCATTTTTTCTCCTAGTTTCGACGAACACCTCAACCGGCTGACAATGGTCCGTTCCGCGCAGTTGACGATAAAACCACAGAAATGCCACTTCAGTTTCCAGGAGCTCCGTTTCCTTGGTCACGTGATCAGTGCCGTGGGAGTTCTTCCAGACCCCGAGAAGACTGCTGCTGTGGAACAGTTCCCGCACCCGACCGACAAAACGTTCGCTCGAAGGCTTTTGGGCCTCTCTGTGCTTACTACAGGCGTTTCGTCGAAAACTCTCCAACAGTTGCCGAGCCCCATGCACTTCTTATCAGAGATGATGCCCCTTTTGCATGGCACGAGGATAAAGAGGTCGCTTTTGACGAGCTACGCAGGCGGCTACAGGCTGCCCCGATACTCGCCAATTTTGGTGAACAAGCTGCCACCGAAATTTATACCGATGCCAGTAAATCTTGGTCTCGGCTCTATTCTCGCTCAGTGGCAAGATGACAATGAGAAAATTATAGCGTACGCTAGCCTCTCCCTCTTGAATTCAGAGGCAGATTACTCTACCACGGAGAAGAAAGGCCTTGCAGTACGCGGTCTGGGCGATCAGCAAGTTCCGACCTTACCTGTATGCTGGCCCGTTTCGAGCTGTGAGTGACCATCATTCGTTATGCTGGCCTGCTAACCTCAAAGACTCCTCAGGTCGGCTTGCGAGGTGTGGCCTCCGGCTCCAAGAATACGACATCATGGTTGTCTACAAGTCTGGTCGTAAGCACAAGGATGCCGGCTGTTTGTAGCATGCACCTACTGACGTTACCCAGCCGGACGCCGGGGATGACTTCCTGTTTTTTTTTTGCTGTCATCCTGTCGTCCGATATTATCCAGGGTCAACGGGCTGACCTCGAGTTACGCTCACACATCGAGAATCTCGAGGGCCTTGACGTCGCTGTTCTACAGGCTTTCGCCCGCGGTTTGTGCTCGTACAGCCTCCGAGATCACGTACTGTACAACAGGAACTTCGCATATAATAAGTAAACCTTTCTTCTGGTTGTGCCATCCGAACACCGTCCAGAAATCTTGCACGCCTGCCACGACGAGCCGTCGGCCGGCCATATGGGTGTCACCCGAACATTCGCAAGCATTCTTGCGAAAGTACCAGCGGCCGAAGTTGCTGTCTGCAGTACAGCACTACGTGAAGACGTGCTGCGACAGCCAGCGGCGAAAGACGCCACCCGTGAAACGTGCAGGGCTTCTCCAACCCATAGCGCCGCCTACAGCACCTTTCCAACAAGTGGGCACGGACCTGATGGGCCCATTCCCAGTATCGTTGTCTGGGAACAAATGGATCGTTATAGCGACAGGCTACGTGACGGAGTACGCAGACACAGCCGCTGCCCCGCACTACTGCGACCGAAGTGGTTCAGATTTTTGTAACATCCACAATCTTGCGTCACGGTACACCATCGGTCGTCATCATGGACCATGGCACCGCCTTTACGGCTGACTTAATGCGGCCTCTCACACACCAGCCACAGGAAGACCACGGCTTATCATCCGCAAACAAACGGACCGACTGAACGCCGCAACCGAGCGCTCGCAGGCATGCCCTCCATGTATATGTCGATGTTGAACATCGCACGTGGGGCCAAGTTCTCCTGTATGCAACCTTTGCCTACAATCCGGCAGAGCAGGAAACGACCCGTCTTGCCCCTTTCCAGCTGGTCTGCAGACGTCGTGTCACTACTGTGCTACTTGCCATCAGCCCAGACGGGACAGCTGGTGGAGATCCCTGAGTGCGCTCCACAGCCGCGCGGCTTTCGAATGGTTCGTGGGGCAGCCAAAATTTGTTGCGCCACAAAGCGCGTTTTCGAAATTCTGGAAACTGATTTGGTTCTTGCTAACAGCCAGCTACAAATCTCTCACCGCCAGGCATCTACTGTAACAGCGAGAAAGTGAGCTATTAAAATTTAACTAACCAGCATATAGCATAGCCACGTGAGCCGCAAGCAATAGTGATAGTATAAAAGAGGCAGATGCATGCGCCAAGTTGTATGTTTCAGGGACCTTTTTTATGAGAAGACGGGAGGTCACCCAACGTCCTCAATGCATGCATCCTCGTTGTGCTCAAAAGCTCGGCTGCGAAAAACGGGAATCCGTAGCCCCTCGTGCTGCCGCCGGGTGAGCGGCGAATGCATTCGCTAGTGTAAATATACGGGAGCAAAACAGACTGCTCAACGGTTTCGAAGAGTAGCAGACTGGGCGAGTTGGTGTCCCATGGTAACAATACAATTTCAAACAGCGCTAGACAACAGGACAACGCCGCCGCCCAAATCAAGGCACCGTATAGGATGCTTTAGGGTGCCTCGATGCCAGCTCCGCCGTTCAGGGTGGAGACAACTTAGGCGACGCCACCATATTGAATCACAACTGGCCTCTCCCATGTACCGCGAAATGCTCGACTGGTAGCCCAGTGTAGCTCTCGCTGCAAAAGGCAGTTCAAGTTAGAGCAGTTTGAAGTGCGCCGAGAGCATGAACGGCGCCCTTACAAACGCTAACGCCGCTTATCCCGTGTGATTCAATATGGCGGCGCCGCTGAAGTTGTCTCCACCCCGGCGCTGGCGTTGAAGCACCCTAGGATGATCCACTAGTGAGCGCCATCTGTCGTGCCAGCATCAAAATGTAGGAGTAAAATGAAAATGACGTAGAGCTGGGTTCTGTTTGCAGTTAAAAAGGAACTGCGCTGAGACGCAACTAAGTATTTCTGTTCTGTTCTCTGTGTCCCTGTCGATGCCTTCTTCGCTTCTTTTTTTTTTAATGGTAGATATAAAATACGAACCCTGTGGCCCTAGCTCCCACCGCAGCCGTGGCCTCTTGGTAGTAGCAACGACTGTAGTTTTCTGTCCATCGTGCGTCTCGAAAAAGAAGGAAGAAGCTCCGAGGCAACTCGCCGAACACTGCTGTCTGGTGACTGTGTCGATGCTGCTGCCGATGCCATTCAGCCGGTGTACATAAAATATAATGTTTTTTGAAGCAAACCTCAAAGAAACTTTTGTTCTAAGTCGCCAAGTTTAAAATTAGACATTTTACGCTTTGTAAAATTTGTTTCAACTCTTTATTGTGACGTGTTGCAGTGTGCGGCATTTGGACGGTTTACCCAAAAAATCGTCAGGGGACACTGCGTTCGACCGGATCGGCGCCAGCAACGCAAATCCGTACGCTCTCATGTGTTTGGCTGCCCTCTCCAGCCGGCCCTGAGCGTCGACGCCGGTAGGCGCGACGCCGAAGAAGCGCAGCTGCCCTGTGGTTGCGGCTTACGCGCCGTACTAAGGATACGCCAGGCTGCCTCGACGCCCGCGCCGCGCTAATTAAGGCACCATATAGGATGGATGGATGGATGGATGGATGGATGGATGGATGGATGGATACGGCTGAACCCTTTTAAATCGGGCGGTGGCTCAAGCCATCTAGCCGTCACTTATGAAATTTTACTCTCGTCTGGATTTTAGCCACCAATCAGATAACCTTCGCTTGGTTATTTCGACCCGCTTAAAATCTACTTTCCCTTCACTGTCCTTAATTCCCTTAAACCCATAGGATGCGCCACTAATGAGCGCCATCTGTCGTGCCAGCATCAAAATGTGGGAGTAAAATCAAAATGACGTAGAGCTGGGTTCTGTTTGCAGTTAAAAAGGAACTGCGTTGAGACGCAACTAAGTATTTCTCTTCTGTTCTCTGTGTCCCTGTCGATTCCATTTTCGCTTCTTTTTTTTTAATAGTAGATATAAAATATGAACCCTGTGGCCTTAGCTCCCACCGCAGCCGTGGCCTCGTGGTTGAGCACCCGCCTCGGCTTCGGGAGGTGGTGGGTTCGACTCCCACTGCCGCCGGTTACCCACCGGTCATGATTAATGGGTACATGCCATTCCCGGTCTGGTGCTCGGCTTTATAGGGTGCATGGCATGGGAAAGGAGCCCGCGCCTTAAATCCCAACACTGTGTGAGCGTTGACACGGCCGACAAAACACCACGTCTCCTCTGGGCTCGAGGATTGGTTTCCGCTCACAACCAATCCCGCCCCACCGCTTGGCGATGTGCATGTTGGGTGGCACATCAAGGGGCTCCTTTTTTTTGTGCTTTTTTTGTCATGGCTTTAGGCCCGTTTATGGTTTATGACGGTTTAACGTCCCAAAGCGACTCAGGCAATGAGGGACGTCGTAGTGAAGGTTGACGAGACGCTAGGGGGGGGGCTCGCGATCCCTCAGGCAACGGCGCACTTCATATTTCAATAACTATGAAAATCGGCTGCCATTTTTTTAGAATCGCTTTTAACTCAATGCAATCGCCGTGGCCGGAATTCCACTCCGCGTCCTTGGGTTCAGCCCTCAAACGTCAGAGCCACCTGGTAGGGTAGAAGGAAACGCCAACGGTGCGCTCAACGCCACCTGTCGCGTGGCTTAAAAATAACCCTGCTTTATTCCTTTCTCCATAACGACGCGCCCTAGCACTTGACACTTCATCTGAGCTCAATAACGTTTTTCGTAGCCCCGCCGCGGTGGCTCAGTGGTTAGGGCGCTCGACTACTGATCCGGAGTTCCTGGGTTCGAACCCGACCGCGGCGGCTGCGTTTTTATGGAGGAAAAACGCTAAGGCGCCCGTGTGCTGTGCGATGTCAGTGCACGTTAAAGATCCCCAGGTGGTCGAAATTATTCCGGAGCCCTCCACTACGGCACCTATTCTTCCTTTCTTCTTTCACTCCCTCTCCTATCCCTCCCCTTACGGCGCGGTTCAGGTGTCCAAAGATATATGAGACAGATACTGCGCCATTTCCTTTCCCAAAAAAACCAATTATTATTATGCTATGCTATTATGTTACCGCGACAGCGTGAAGGAGCTCGTTTCGCAGAAAAGGCGGTCTTCGGCGTCTTTGGCCGTGAGCGAAAAATGGGGCATATCGGTGGACACCTGAACCGCGCCATAAGGGAAGGGATTTTCATTCTCTTACGGTGTAGTACGGGTGTCCAGCGAGATATGTGAGACGGGCGTCCTTTCCTTTCCTTAAAAAATTTTACTTTCATTTTCTTTGCCTCACGGCGCGGTTCGGGTGCCCACCAAGATGTTTCCTTAAATTGTCCGGGCAAGGGGTCGCACCGAAGGACGATGACGTTCCGTGGATGCCCTGGCAATGCTGCAACACGCAGTCGCGTCCTGCTCTTAAAGGCAAAGCTTAAGCGTCCTCCAAATTTGAAAGCGAGAGCTTTAATGGCAGCGAATATGCGGTTTCGCAGTGGCAATGCTCCTGGCACGTTCACACTTGAACATTCGGTGGCGAGAGCGAGCGGAATCCACGGCCGCCGAAATGTTGCCTCGTTCACACTTCCCGGCCACCGCGTCTCCGCTCATCGTCTGCGTGTCGTCTGCTCACGGCGTACACAGATATGGCAAGAGGTTAATCGATGCTGTCGACATGCCAAAACCGTATGCAAGCTTGGGTGTGCTAAATGCCACTATTTTATCGGACGTTACGCCATTTCTAACATTCTCACTTTTTAAACGATAAGTTTAGCCTAGTAGCGCCATCTGATGGTTAGGAGGGGACGCATTGTTGTCAACAAACAGACGCCCCCCTTAAGCCTAAAAAGGGAAGGATCGTCACCCCAAATAAAAAATAAAGCAAATTTATCACTCGCACGTTTTCTTATGGGAGAGATGAGACAAAGCGAAAGACTGCTGGCTCATTTATGGCCAGTGAAAGCGCTGAAAAAGGCAGCAACAGCGACGACTTCAGTCCGAAGCGAGGAATCCTGCATCGAAGGGCGCCGCCATGTTTGTCGCCGAGGGAATCCGACTTCGTACTCGCCTTCCTATTGGCTGACAAGATTCGGCCGATTTTTTTTTCCGGCGACAGAATTCGGTCCTGGACCGATCGGGCTTTCCGCTGGGTATTTCGGCGGAATCTCGGCCGTGGCAGCGGATTCCGCTCGCTTTCGCCGCCGATTGTCCAAGTGTGAACGCGCCATCCGAGGAGGCACATAAAGTCACAACGCGCGCCTCGCCAAGGATATTTCTCTCTCTCTCTCTCGCTTCCTAGTCACTAGCCACTCCCTAGCCACTAGTAGCACTGAGCCACAGGTGTTCCGCCGCTGCGCAGCGCCGCGCCTTTCTCAAAATCCAACTTTCAGTTTTCAGTTCCCCTTTCTTCTTTCCCTCCTTCCTTTATTCCTTCTTTTGCGGCTCGGTTCAGGTGTCCACCGAGATATTTGAGGCGGTTACTGTGCCATTTCCTTTCCTCAAAAACCAAACAAAACAAGTGAGCAGGTGGCGTTGATAGAGTTCATTGACGTTGACAACTTTGCAAAGGCCGTTCATTCGCACGAAAGGAAAGGCGCACATGCGATTCCGTGGGTCAGTGGAGACATCAATCTCGCTTTCATGTGTGCTTGGCGTTGGTGTCCAACTGCACGCCCTCCCTTCCACCCTGGAAGGTGGCATGCAGTTAATGGTTGATCGCGAAAGAATCGCCAAATGAACGCTGCGGCCTAGCTATTGCAGCAGTGCCGCATGTCAGCCACAACGCTGTCAGCGCTAATGCATTCAGGCCACATCTCTCTCTCACTACCACCACATGCATCAAAGCACGAATAAGGCGTCCGCATATCAGCATATCCAGTTATGCGCCCTTCCTTTAAAATTGTCAACGACAACGCCAATGAACACAGTGAACGCCAACATCTTTCGCTTTGTATATCCTGGATTAGCTGAGCTAATCCACATTAGTTTCTTTTTCGTTGTGCACGTGGGTAATACGTAAATTTTATATGCCATAGTTCTAATCACTTGCCAAGATTTCCCAGTCATAGTTTCTCTTGAGCTGCAACCATTCTGAAGCTACAAATAAATAAAGGCCTGGCCTTTTAACAATAAGAAATTCCCAAATCTGTCTAGCAATGTACCGCCCATTTCATTCTGCCCAACTATTCTCGTGAATCAAGAGCCTTAACTAGAATCTAGTCCTCGATGTTTAGTCTGACTTTCTAATAACACGTTTTCTCGCAATCGGATTCTTAAACGACAAACTGGCCCTTCAGCAGTGGCACATGTCACTTTGAGCGATTATCTCGTGAATATTGGTCCTCCGCATTGCAGAACCATCTTTTTTTATTGTGATGCATTTGCCTAAGGCGCGCGTAATTAGGCATCACACCCAGGCCCTTATGCTTGGTGCCAAGATTTTCGAAAAGGGTTCAAGCGCTCGCGCTTATGCCCGCCGGTCCGCCTCTCCTCGAGGCGATGGAAATAGACTCAGCTGCGCTTGAGATATCGCACTGCTCGTAAGAGGAGACACATCGAACCTAACTGATTACATGCGACCCTCTTCTGTTCCGCCCGATGTGGGCTCCAGTTACACCGAACGGGCGGCTGTTTATCGAAAGGGAAACAAATACAGTGTTTTAGTGTTTCTGACGCATTCCCAAATAATATCAACCTCGTGATTTTTCTCAAACTCTCCTACTCCCAAAGAAACTAGCTGTATTTCACTAGAGCAAGTTGTAATCTAAGCCACGAACATTTACTGCTCCAACATACCTATGAAACTATGAGCATTAGGAGCATTGTCACGGTCTCCCGTATGGCCCCCTTTAACCTTCCAAGAGCTTTCGACTTAATTTGGTGGAAGCCGCTTTGTGCCTCGTGCCAATCCACTGAGGCCCCGATGTCAGCATCAGTCGCCCCGCTTTTCATATCTTTTTTCGGACCAAGCCGCCGCAGAGTATTTACATCCTGCCAATTAGCCGCTCTGTAGCACTCTGACACCGAATGAAGCACTAAAGAATCATTTTCTGCCATGTGCCCAGGACTGCTCGAGCAATTAGCACGCCACATCTTTTCAAACGGCGTGCTCGGCGGAGTGAAGACAGCGATATAACTAACGTTTCTGCACTCTGCACTGCTCGCTTTTCTCTGTTCCCAGCTTTCCTTGCGCTTTTTTTAACGGCGCAGCTAGCTGCCGAAAACCTTGCACGTCCGCTGTAAATTGGTAATGGCAAATTAGCATAAATTACCCCCAGTCTCATTAGCCGACTGGGGGAGCGAGGTGTGCGTGAGCCCCGAAGGACATTGCCATTAACTGCGCCACCAGCGGCCGGGCCGAGTGGTTCATCGTCGCAGGGGAGAAGTAGGCAGGGGCGTCAAGTCTCTATAATGTCAGCGCGGTGTCCATCGCAGTCCGGCGGATGGAAACTACTTGTTTGAGACGAAATTCCTGGCCGTACTTATGATTAAGCCTTTTTCACAGCAACAAAGCAGAACTCCGCGCTCTAAAAGCGGTGAACGGAACTAATAAATACTGCAGTAAACACGAATTAATTAGCACGAAGGTAGCTTTGCATGAAACTACTCTACGTCCAGCGTGGTTTAATCAAGCGCATATTTCTGAATGCACCATTTTGAGTGAAGTTTTATCGGAAATCGCCCAGAAAGCACAAAAACTACGACGAACACTTACGAAAGCTCTTAGATATCAAGATGTGCCGGTAAACGGTGTTATATTTCCTTTAAGCAACGAAAACGAGCGCCCGTGCTCGAGGCCCGAGTGCTGAAATGTCCAACCCAGCTGAAAAAGTCCACTGGTTCCTATTGGAATTCCAACTGGTGTTAAGTGAAACCAATTGGAGTTACGGGGTTTCAATTGGCAGCCACTTGTCCAACTCGTCTTAACAAGCGGTATTATTTTTTTCTTTGCAATTGTAATCACTAACAAGGAGTGCCAAATGGACAAAGTTGGTCGCATACCCAGTCAAAAGATGAAAACATTGGGACCAATTAGAAATTGCGCTTGGTTTCAGTTAGTTCCAGTTGGGTCCAATTGGGCTGAATTGGATATAGCAATCCAATTGGTTGATCAATAGGATTATCCAATTGGCTCCGAAGATTCCAGCGGGGAAAACTGACACCAATGGGAATCTTCAAATCAATGGGAACTTCCCCAACCAGTTGGATAAATGCAGTTCGTTCTTGAGATTCCAGTTGGACATTCCAGTGGGTTACAGATATTTCAAGTGGTCGGTGTCCTAGTAAAAAAAAATTGGCGGCAGATTAGTATTTCCAGTCATAAAATTCACAGTTGTGTTCTTTCAAGCAATTGGAAGCTCCAACTGAATTGTCCACATGGAACGCCTTTAGCAATGCAAACAAAAAAGTGAGTCATTTGGAAGGTTCAAAAGGACGTTCCAATGGGGGCCCAACTCACACCTACGTATTAATAATTATTGACATACTAATTATTGACGACAGTGCACTAAAGAAGTTTCTGCTAAAAAGATATTAGCCGATTTGCCTGCTGAATTGTTTTCATCATTTCCACCACCAACGCGGGCGTGAGTAAGTGAAATAATTTCACTCAACAGACAAGTGTCACTGTCTCCAGCAGGAAGGCCCCATTAATGGAGTATATAAGTGGAAGCAAAAGTGTGTTCGGTAGTAATGTATTGAGCTTATGTTCCTTGTGTGTGGTGCTTTTGTGATGGTTTATTCGACTGCACTTCCCAAACAGTGTTAAATTCTGATAATTCCAATTTCTCTTTAAAATGTCGGCACAAGGTAGAATGTCCCCCAGTCGTCTTAGTATAGAAAATCTAACTGGTTCCTGCTGCGCGCAATTGATTTTGGATACCACTAAAACCAAATGGAACCAATTGGAAGCGTACAATTTGTGCCCGAAAACCTAATTGGTCCCGAATGGGAAAATTGCAGTTTGGGCCAGTGAGCTTTTTCAGCAGGGAAGGTTTCAGAGTCGCTTACTGAAAAAACAGACCCTGCAATGAGCAAGTGTGAACAACGCTAACCTAAAAAGAAGGAGCACGTTTTGTTGCGGACACCCATTCCAGGTTGTAGAAACCCTTGCGGTCACGACATCAGCTAATGACTTGTCATTATACGCGGTGTTTCACCTAAGACTTCACACATCTTTTAAAACTAGGCTTTTTGGGTTAGAAAAGTGCTTTTCACGGCATAGCATTGTCAGCAGTGTAGTACATAAGAATACAGATAAGACGTGCTGACTACTCGGCTGGCTAGCTAATATTGAATAGCTAACTTTTAACTATAGCTGTAAGGATCCTCAATTATTCAGACGTGCAGCCCATCCTAAGTAATATCCATAACAGTGTTTAGAATTTCGAAAACGTGGTTAACCTCGGCGCTGTGGCCCAACAAATTTTGGGTGTGTGGAGCCGGCGAGATGGAAGTGAACCTTACAAGCTTTCTATAGCTTACGCAGGCTGTTTTTTTTTTGCCTTTGAAGGCATCCCGCTGTGTTTTGCCGGTTCCACCCCAAATTGCTTTATTTGACTTTTGACTGTCGGCGACGCGGTTTCACGTGATCAAATCGTGTGCGTGTCAAGAGACATTTTTCGCTTTTACGTAGACCGGTATTTTACTTGTTAATTTTGCTGCTCTGTGGTGGAGATGTTGAGTCTAACCAAGGTCCATCAACTGAGCAAATTCAAGAGGTGTTGAATGGTCAAAGTGCAATACTTTCCAAGTTAACGCAGCTTACCGTAGACGTGTCTCACATGAAAGCTCTGCTTCTTCCTTTGGAAACTAAGCTGCCGAAGATTGATACCATCGAAGTAGCTTTAACTAGGGTTGAAGACCAGCAACGACAGGATCATGAAATGTTGATAGGACTTGCTAAAAAAGGGATGACTTTGAAGACCGTGAATAGCGCAATAATTTGATCTTTTACGGCCTAATTGATTCTGATCCCAATAATACGGCAGCCACGTCTGATAAACTCATCATAGATCAGTGTACTACGAAGCTTGAATTATCTTCACTATCCATCGATCGTGCTCACTGGCTCGGTACACACTCTGGAGATAAAATGCGGCCTGTCATAGTACGTTTTAGTCTTTTTAAAGCACGCCAGGCTGTGACTTCAAGGGCATAGAAGCTCAAGGGATCGAGCGTTGCATTATCCCAAGACTTTTCTGGTACTGTCCGAGATAAGCGAAAGAAATTATGGCTTTACGCCAAGCTAAATAAGGAAGGCGGGGTGAAACCGGTCCTGATATACGATACGCTTCACATGAGCAGCAGGCGCTTTCTTTGGGATAGTGAAGCCGAAGCTGCACGGGAGATACGATGAAGTAGAATGCTTGCCGTGGCTCACCCTATCAGCGTTTGTTGATCAACTGCCGAAGTATAAAAAAAAAGTCGATGAATTTCATTTTCTTCTTGATACCGTTCAACCGACCATTATACTAGCCACAGAATCGTGGCTTGACTCGACCGCCCTCAGTACTGAGGTACTTCCCAGCACATACCAGTGTTTTCGTAGAGACCGCTGTACACTTGGCGGAGGGGTGTTTATACTTGTTCACGACGGTATCCCATGCGTTCAGCTGGAATTGTTTGATACTGAAACTGAATTGATATTCTGTAGAATAAAGTTGCCGAATGAAAAAAAAACATTGGTTCTTGGGTCATTTTATAGGCCTCCTGGTCCTTCGTTACAGCCACTGCTCTGTTTATCCAATTTTCTTGAAATAATCAACAACGATTATCTTTTTCTGGGGGAAAGGGGGGGGGGGGGTAATCTTCCGGATATTGAATGGTCTGCTAGCGAACCAAGAGAAACAGATCAAGGGAGTTTATATTCAACTTTATATAGTTTTTTCTCTGTATGTTCGTGACTCATCGCGAACTGACGAAACTGGCCATGTACTTGACCTCTTGCTTTGTAACTTGCCTGATGTCGTATGCAGTTTGCGGGTGTTGCCAGGGCTGAGCGACTACACTATTGTTCTTGCATATTTAACGGCTGTGTATGCGAAGGTGGCGGAACACCTGAGAGAAAGCTTCATTCTTATGGCATGTTGGACTACGAGGCAATCAACGCTGCTTTCGAGATATACTTCCCAACTTTCGATGCACTTGCGCATAACCTAAATATAGAACAACTATGGCATATTTTAATACAGAAACTGTTTTATGTACGCGAAGCTTTTGTGCCGTCCAGAATTATATCGTCTAGGAGAGCTCGAGACAAACCACGGTTTAACGCTGAGTTATGTGCATTAATTCGAAAGCAGCGCCGATTGCATCAGAGGTACAAGGAATCGGACTCGTCGTAGTGTTTGGCTTTGCTGAAAGGAATAAAAATTGAATTCAGACGGAAATCCTGCATTGCAAAAGGCTTGTCACGGACACCAAACAATTTCGGAGGTACGTGAAAAGTAATGGCAAAGAAAAATACGCTGTACCAGATATAAAAAAAAATGGTGCGGAAACATTTCTCAGAACGAGGAGAAAGTTGAATGTTTCAGCCGTTATTTTTCATCTGTATTTATGCCTTCTAGTTCACGTGAGGTCTCTCTTTGTCTGCCGGGATTGACCGTATGCCGGTAGTCACTTTTAGTGTTAGTGGAGTCTGTATATTGTTGAAAGATGTTAACCAGGCCAAGGCGTGTGGTCCTGATGACATTCCCGCAGCAATTGTAAGAAATTGCGCGGATACGTTATGCTTTTACTTTACGCGATTGTTCCAAACGTCCCTCAATGAAATTATCTTGCCATGTGATTGGAAGTTAGCGTGAGTGGTTAATATTTATAAGAGTGGTATGAGAAACTCCGTTCAGAACTACATACCAGTTCCCTTGACTAGTATCCTCTGTAAAATTATGGTGCATTTCATATATAGTTGCGTCATGACTCATTTAACCAAACGTAATCTCTTAAGTCCCTGCCAACATGGATTCAGGAAAGGTTTATGGTGCGATACACAGTTAGTTGGTAGAGTTTACCTACGATTTGGCCTTGGCAATTGATAAGCAACAGGTTGTTGACTGTGTTTTCCTAGATTTCCGCAAAGCATTATATGCAGTTGCGCATAGCCTTCTCCTTACGAAATTAGAAGCTTATAAGCTTGTCTATAATATTGTTAAATGGATTGCCGAATATTTCTCATTACGGAGACAGGCTGTTGTTCTGAACGGTGCTTTTTCCCAATAAACACCAGTGACTTCGGGAGTTCCCCAGGGTTCTGTGTTGGGTCCACTGTTCTTTTTGTTATATATTAATGATACTTCAATTGGTATAAGATCTTCATTTAGAATGTTCGCTGATGATTGTGTTGTTTATAGAGTAATTAGTGGAAAGTCTGATTCACAAGTCTTGCAAGATGATTTAGATACCATAACAAGTTGGTGCGCGCGTTGGGATATGTCATTAAATATAAACAAGACTGTTCACGTCACCTTTACAAGAAAACGCGCTTGCCATCCGTATAGGTATAGAATTGGTGGCATTACCTTAGGCAGAAGTAAGGAATTTAAATATCAGGGATTCTTTTTTACATATGATTTACGGGGGAACAGGCACGTTAACTATATTGCAAATATGGCGGCGTCAGTTTTGGGTTTCTTGAGGAGGAATTTCAGTCATCTTCCAAGTGACTTAAAACCCCAGCTCTACTTCAGTAACGTTCGACCAATACTTGAGTATGCGTGTGTTTGTTGGGATCCTCATACAGCTGAGCTCATAGACGAATTAGAAAAAATGCAGAAGAGGGCAGTCAGATTTGTTCTTGGAAATTACAGCCGGAAACTTAGCATGACAGAAAGCAAACATGAACTTCAATGGCAAGAGCTAAAGGATCGTAGAAGAAATGCTAGGTTAAAATGTTTTCATAACATTTATTGCTCTAAAACAGGTATCAACCGCGAAAAGTATATCCAGGCACCAAATTATATATCGAAGCGACGGGACCATTATTCGAAGGTCAGGGAATTTTCTTGTAGGGGTGACGTCTTGCGTTACTTTTTTTTTGTTAGACCTGTGCGAGAATGGAACAGTTTGCCATCAAGCACTGTGTATATTTCGATGAAGAATGCTTTTTACCATGCCTTGAAATAATACGTAAAGTGCGAGTTAACGTTTGTAGCGCCCCCTGCTGTAATTCTCTACGGGCGATGCAGGTATCGAATAAAGAATTAAATAAAATTTCGACGAGTTACGTGCAATGGAGATGTTGCTTTGCCTGCAAACTTCTCGATAGCGCATGTTTTGTTGTCGCGATGTAGCCAGAATTTGCAGAGCCACAGCGCCGAGGGTAACGACGTTATCCAAATTCTAAAAGCTGATATGGTTATTACTTGTCATGGTCTACACGCCTCTAAATAATTAACGAGACTAACAGTAATAGTTAAAAAGTTAACTATTCTACAGTAGTTGACCAGCCTGCAATTGAGCTCATTTTAGTTATATTCTGATGTAGTTACTACACCAGGGACAATGCTATGCCGAAAAAAGCGCTCTTTTAACTGAAACCCCAAATTATTAAAAATCGTGTGAAGTCTTAGGTGAAACACCCTGCATAAAAAGAAAGGAAAAAATAGCGTCTCAGCAATTGCGGCACCCTGCTGTTCACAGATGCTGAACTATATAAAGAAACATACCTAACTAGGATTTGGAGATGGCAACAGCCTTTCGGTTTCTCAATTTATTTTTCATTATTTATGTAATTACAAATTTTACCCTCAAGGTCATAAGCCTTTTCAGAGGGCAGATGGGTACTTCACAGGTGCAATACGACCAGCAAGAACGCAGAAAAACATGCAGCAATCAGCACGCAGTCAAAAATATTCTTTAATAACTTTGCAAAATGCAGTTTGTGGTTGATTTCAGCAAATGTCATGGCAAATGTGAATCCAACTGACGCAGCTTTTCAGAATGAAAGAATCGTGAAAGCATTTTGCGTGACAGGACGAGACCCCGGATTTGTAACGGTAATCAGTGCTTCCTGAAATATACGATGGTATTATTAGTAACTTTTCTTTAGGATTGCAGTTCCCGTAGATACATGAGAAACACATACTGAAGCTACAGAGCTGCGATCAGAAAGAAGCGGTGATGACAAACTCGATTCAATGGGCGCTGCACAACTGGTGAGGTGAACTGCAGGGAGCTTCCGAAGCGGAAACCAGTGATTTGGTGCCTGCGCTCCATACCACGTGCACCACATTCTTAATTCGAGCGGACCAGAGTGCTGCAAAGTAGCAGCATTAAAGAACTTCCTGTGGGAGCAAAATTTCTGCAGAAATACGCCGGTATGAGGATGGCGTTATTAATGAGAAAGAATTAGATTGCTCAGTCTCAAGGTCATGTCCGCAAAATGTCTCGGGAAAATGTGGGGCCACACTATGGCTTCAAAACTTGAATGAATGTGTGATTGTGTGTGAGTAATGTAATTGAGTAATAAATTAATGAGTGCAGGAATACGTCGTGATGAAGATTGATGACGTCACGACGTAAATTAGTTAATGCTAATTCTGATAACAAATTGATGACAACAAAAATGAATTAAGGCAAATATATTTAGGATGATAACGATTATGGAAGTGATGATGATGATGATGACATATGATGACGTCCTGCCAAAGTCACGTGACAAGATGACGCAAAATTTCAACGTCACGTGACAAAGTGATGACGTCATACTAAAGCTACGGGACAAGATGACTCTCAAAAATATTCTAGGTCACGTGACAAAGTAATGTATTGTGCCAAAATCACGCGACAAGATGAAAAAAATTTCTAGGTCCCGTGACAAAGTGACAAAGCGGTGACGTCGTACGAAAGTCACATGACAAGATGACGCAAACAATTACGAAGTCACGTGACGCAGTGATTACGTCGCACCAAAGTCACATAACAAAGTGATGACGTCATAGCAAAGTCACGTGACAAGATGACTTGCCGAAAGGAATTGTGAGAAAGTACGTTGCAAGAGATGAACTAAAACACACAAAACCCCTACGCGATGCAACACTATAGTAGCAGTGATCTGCGTGATTTCAATTTCGCCCCCACATGCTGTCGCATATCTCCAGTGGGGGTCGCCGCAGTGCTCTCAAACGTCTTTGACTTTATAATCAATGTGCGTTCCCCAAAACTCATCAGAGGAGATGTGAACGCGTCGACACTTATATGACGACCCCGCTCACAGAAGAAATGTTGTTAATGCTTTAAGTAGAGGCCGCAGTAGACAGACGAAAGATGCTCAATTGCTTAGACTAATTAATTTTTAGCATCATGTTGCACACACTATAGCAATCCAAAACCGCATAAAATATTCTGATGGCAGGTAAGTCTGCTTACGTGCAGGAATGCGAAAACATATAATTTTCTATAGAACGCGAGTTTTTACCGCGATGGCAGTACGCGTTGTATTTTTTTTTACTTTTTTTCGGTTTTTATTTTTAATTTCTATTGTTTATTTAATATTTTTATATTTTATTTTCTATTTTATTTTTTTCCTTACTTTTTATTTTCATTTTCATTCAGTTGCAATGTTTTGCTTTTTATTATGTTTTATTTTGATGACCTGATCAGTTTGATTGACAGCCGTAGTGTGACACTTTTCTGCGAACATCCCCGCTGGCGAGTTATGAGCCTATAAAGGATTGCGCCTTAATGTCAGACTGTAGCAGAGTGGGCCACCGCAGTGGCTCAGCGGTTATGGCGCTCCATATGCAAATCTAGAGAAATGATGCGGCAAAGACGCTTCGGCCAACTGCTGGGGAGGACACAGATGGTGCTCTAATCGGTGCGCGCGATGCGTGAACTCAAATGCACGCCCAATGCTCGGGTCTAAGGCAAGCTCGTGCTGATCGCCCGCCCAAAAGCCGCAAATCTGTGCGGAGCAAAACAGCGCCAAATGCATGCCACGCTCTGCGGCGACTCAACATGGTAGTGCACCTTCGTCACTTAAGAAAATACGGCATAAACGCGCATCGAATCGGCGGTTCTTATCGTGAAGCGTCCATATTCATGTGCGCCTATCCATATGCCCTCGTGGAGCAAGACCACATGCCGCAGTTGCTAATTACACGTTGTAACCGCGCGCTGTTATACTTTTCTGCCCCGCAATGTCCGCCTGTGTTCCTGTCGAATCAAAGCACAGTTGCTTGTGCACACGCACGGAGCAGCGAAGCAAAAAGAGGTGAGGCCTAGAAAAGTGGCTCGCGGGAAATTTTCTGAGAGAATACTCTATCTGGAGAGTATTCAAAACAAATCAAGCAGAGATGCGCGTAACAAAGGCGAAGATGTCCGCCAGCAAAAACAATAGCCCAAGTTGCGCGTCCACCGGAGGGGAAGCTATAAAGCTCCAAGCACAGCCGAAGCTACAAGCGTTGAGGAATGTTCAGAGTGGCCGCACGATGAAGACTAGCATGGAGTGAGATCCGCAGCGAGCATCTGCTTCCGCACTTATATAATGCGGCGGTGATTTTCTGTGCAACACGAAGCTGAGTGGGGACATCGTGCCGTGAGAAGGCAGCAGCTGTCTCCAGAGCAGCCACTTGCACATGCCCAACGAGTGCACCACTTACTCAAAGTTTCTTACTGGGGCGCCAAGAGTTTCTTCGCTCGCGTTTCGCGGAATGGCTGCAAGAAATTGTCCTCCTCTGCGATTATCGGACGTTTTAGCTGCATCGTCGTTGCCGATGTCCCCGGCGCTTCCGGAAATGTGGCGCTACTCAGGCGCCGACAACTCGTGCTCACATTGCGCGCCGCTGATACCGAGCGAAGGTGGCGTCTTCAGTGACTGGTATCTTCAGCAACGTCTACAGGCCTAAACTGACTGTGTCTATTTTACTGAACATTACAAGAGAATACGCTGCATTCATGGCCATTACAGCAGGAATACTGGTCGTAACTTACATAGAGCTTCCGTTGATCCTGACATTAGGCGAAATATTTTAGGCAAACTGGAATTTGAATGTGAGGTGATGCTTCTCTGTATTGAGTATTGTACATTTTATTCTTACTCATTGAATACAGCTAGCCTTGGTGGGCCCCGTCAAGATGAGCAGTACAGTATGAAATAACGCACAATCAACGTTTTGCAGGCAACCTTAAAGGAGAAACAAATCAGCTACTGCGCCTGCATGGATTCAAGCCCAAAGTAGGAAAATCAAATACAGCAAAAATTTGGTCCGCAATTTAACTCCCAGTATACAAAATACTCATAAAAACTGGCAGTTCCGTCCACCCTCGTCGGAAAATTAATGGAAACCGGTCCCATTTTGTTATAGTTCGAGGAAGAAAAGAATATTTTAACATGCTGGTTCTGGTACGCCAAGGGGTTAACAGTTGGGTTTTGTCAATCGTGTGACTAGTGTTTTTTTTTTTTTGGTGTGGGTCCGGACTCGTTGATAACTTGTTATTCTTCAGCAAAAACAAATTCCCGTTGCAACTGATTCATTCGAGTTTCCAGTGTCTGAACGTCACGATCATTCGAAATTCAGTGGACTTGAAATTGCAGAGGCCCGTGTGCTGTGCGATGTCAGAGCACGTTTAAGATCCCCGGGTGGAGGAAGTTATTCCGGATCCCTTCACTACGGTGTCCCTCATAGACTAAGTCGCTTTGGGACTTTGAACCCCATAAACTATAACTCGTCAAATAACAGTTGTTGGGGCATTGGAATTCCGTAGTTTATATACATTAAAACCAAATGTTTTTCGCTGAATCACCTCAAGTGCATGGATATTGGTCTCAGTGAAAGTACAGGCATATTCTATTTTCGGTATAATGATTCATGTCTAAGTTTAAAGCTTTGTTTTGGGGGGGGGGGGGGGGAGCCCTGTTTCAATTTATATGCAAGAGAACCCAGTTTACTGATCAATAAGGCAAAAATGTTGTAATTGCGAGTATTCTAACGTAAGGTGTCTGTAATTGTGACACCCAGATATTTGTACTGTGGTACTTCAGACCGGTTCTGTGATGATAGACTGTGCCGGTAGGATAGACTGTGTAATTTATAGGTTATCTTCACGAAAACAGTCTTTGCAGCACTTTGTTTAATATCTTGTCTAGTACACCAGTCAGCAATACTGTTGAGGTTAGAGTGCAGCACTCCTTGGCCATCCGGAGTTCTAATTTCAATGGATAGAAGGCAATCATCCCCGATGAGCCTAAGTTCAATTGGTTCCGTAATAAAGCTAACCAAATTAAATCAAACATTTATTTCCCCATTACACAGAAAGAAATGCAGGGCACATGGGCAAAATATTGTCAAGAAACAACTTCACAGGGTCCCTGTGCCCTTAAAAATTGTTGGCATACAGTTAAGAAAAAAAGCATCGTGAAATCCAGTACTGAAAAAAAAATGGTCATCTTCATCGTAGAGAACACAGTGAGGCACGCAATGAAAACTTCCACAACGATCAAAGTTTTTACCTTCAGTTATGACCGGATGCACGCAATTTATTCAGGATCCAGCAGATACATTTTAAATTCGGCTCGTTTCACGCTTACATCTTTTCGTGTTTGCACCTATGGGTATGAATTCATTTAGTAGCCTGATTATACGATTCCCACTGCTGTTCCATTCATGACCCGTCCTAGAAAAAGGAACCAACCATGAGCCCTGTTTGCGTAGAGAGTACCGTACATTTGGTGGTCGTTAACTGTGACCGTACCATCAGCTTTTTGGTTGAAACCAGGAATTTTCTGCACTGAAACAGCAATGTCCGGAGGTTCATGTTGCGAGCAAAAAAATAATTACCGTAGTTCATCACGATCCTGAACGCGCGCAAGAGTCTGGTTTGCTTTACTTCCGTTCTGTTTGAAAGCCTAGTACCAGTGTCCAGATATGAAGCATTGCAGCCTTCAGATGACATTGAACGGTGTGACGTAAATACCCATAGCCAGGAAAATCTTTTCAGCGAAGCCCCGGCAGGGGATCCCTACGTCGCGGGATCGGATGCCGACGGCCGCAATAGCCTACATTCAAAAGAGCCCGCGCGGCGTTAAAGAACCCCAGGCGATGATAATAATAATAATAATAATAATAATAATAATAATAATAATAATAATAATAATAATAATAATAATAATAATAATAATAATAATAATAATTTGCTTTGGGGGAAAGGAAATGGCGCAATATGTGTCTCATATATCGCTGAACAAATGAACCGCGCCGTAAGAGAAGGGATAAAGAAGGGAGTGAAAGAGGTGCCGTAGTGGAGGGCTCCGGCATATTTTCGACCACCTGGGGATCTTTAACGTGCTCTGACATCGTACAGCACACGGGCGCTTTAGCATTTCGTCTCTATCGCAACGCAGGCGCCGCGGTCGGGTTCGAACCCGGGAA
Organism: Amblyomma americanum; assembly: GCF_052857255.1. NCBI lineage: Eukaryota > Metazoa > Arthropoda > Arachnida > Ixodida > Ixodidae > Amblyomma > Amblyomma americanum. The sequence continues at coordinate 22,613,140 of NC_135497.1, read as the reverse complement.
CTCCGGATCAGGATCCGAGCGCCCTAACCACTGAGCCACCCCAGGCGTTCGAAATTAATCGCAGCCCGCGTGTGTCCCTTCGAGAAGTTAAACCCAACACACCCGCCTATCTTTTCATTGTTGACTGTCATTCCTTGGGGAACTTTGAAAGGGCATAGTCTTTCTTATCTCTTATTTTACTCTTCCCAGAAAATGCAACTCCTGCATATACTGTATAAGCACCGAATAAGCTGCTGCTACATTTGGAACAACTTCTGCGATAATGCATTAGGCCGCTGCCTCATTTTCCTAAGGACTACCGACCCTTCGAGAGGCCCGCAAAAATAGCACCACCTTCAACTCATGCCTGAAGAAGTGCAGCGCGGCGGTCGTCTGAACAGACCCATCAAACCTGCTCCGCTCAGGTTGGAGATCCATTGCGAATTTGTTCCTTCTTTTGAACAATATGGAGTTGTCATTCAAACCTGAACCAAGTGGCGTTGATGAACGGATCAAAACCTTGAGCAGCAAGTGTAATAACGTAGGCATTTTTTTTTAGAAAACGTGAATATGCGGAGAATTTTCCGCTAGAGCTCGAAAAGCCTGGTGAGAACAAAGCTGGAACAAAGCTCCACCTTCCTGTTTCTTTACGTCCCGTGAACCGAGAAGCCTTCAGAGAGAGAGACAAGGGAACATATATCAAATGTTGCTGAGAGACGGAGTCACGAAGATCCGGAAACTTAAAAAATAAATTATACTGCAAGAAGTTTGTGCTCAAAGTAAAAGGGGTGTAGTGGCTGGTCGAGGAGACCATCTGACTGCGTGCCCGAAGCCTGTTGGCCCAGCTACTCGACCAGGAATGCAGTGGGACGCTGCACCTTGTTTATGGCGGATGAGAACCGCTTAGGGGCGAGAAGGTTTGCCCCTGTTTGCCTTCTCTCTTCTAGGCAGCGAGTAGCACATTTTAATGCGCGCAAACGTTGCTAGTGGCACAGCAATGAAAAGGCGACATCTTTTATGCCTCAGCCTGAACTGCCACCTGCGATCGGCCGAAGCGACGAGTGGTGACATGGTGGGTCGGAGACACGCGACTTGCGTGTACGCCTTTTGGACCTAATTTTTTTCATTCACTCATTCATTTTCATTCATTCATTATTTATTGTATATCCTGCGAAACGCAAACGAACATTGATGGCCCATAGCCATTGGCTAGTAGCGGGTCCCTAATCAACATAGGATACAAAATAAATGCAGCACGTGAACTAATGAAACAAGAAATACAGTCCATAACACAATAACTCATATCGTGCATAGTTTCTAGAAAAATGAATATAAATTCACTTGTCATTCACAATATTTCAGACAAAAAGAACCTCTTTAAATGACGAGTAAAATTAGGGGCTTCTTTTATGTGCAGTGTCAAAAAATTCCAAATAAGACCGCCGTTAAATTCTACGAGCCTTTTTCCGCCCAGGTTCTGACACGGAGGTAGATCAAAATTTAGGTTTGTTGCAGCTTTAGTGTTTCGTAACAGAATTTTAAACTAAGTGATGGAAAGTGGATAATTAGTTATTATGATTCTGTAAATGATCTGAGCAATTTTGAATTCGTAGAGTGCATTCAGTTAAAGAACATGAGGAGAATTGTACAGGTACATGCTACATTGTTAGCTCCCTGAAAAGTATACATAATTCTTAATGCGCGTTTTTGCAGACGGAATACAAGTTCCAGGTAAGTAGTAAAGGTGTTTCCCCATGACTTAATGCAGCAACAGAGATGACTTTGAATAAAGAAAAAGTAAAGAATGCGTAGGATGGGGTACTGAAAATATTCACGAGCCTTAAGCAAAATAAAACATCCGTATGACAGCTTCGAACAAAGAAGTGGAAAGTGTGTTTTCCAATGCATGTCAGATTCAAAAGATACACCTAAATACTTGTAGGTGACAACTTGTTGAAGTTTTTTTCCGCGTAATGATATACTCAATTCTTCAATATGCAACTGTTTTTTCCTGGATTGAAAAATTGTGTTCTTTGTCTTATTAAGATTTAAAGTCAGTTGATTAGATGTGAACCACATAAACGCATTTTCTAACTCAGCAGAGGTTTTATTTTTAATTTCACGCATAGGCGCCCGCGTGCTGTGCGATGTCAGTGCACGTTAAAGATCCCCAGGTGGTCGAAATTATCCCGGAGCCCTCACTACGGCACCTCTTTCTACCTTTCTTCTTTCACTCCCTCCTTTCCCCTTCCCTTATGGCGCGGTTCAGGTGTCCAATGATATATGAGACAGATACTGCGCCATTTCCTTTCCCCAAAAAACCAATTATTATTATTATTATTATTCTCTCCAGTAAACACAAGAGCGGTGTCGTCGGCATACAATAACGGTTGACGGTACTTTAAGATTGCAGGGAAATCATTTATGTAAAGTGAGAACAATACGGGCCCAAGAACTGAACCCTGTGGCACGCCAGTTAAGACAGACTGAGACGCAGAGGTAATGTTTTTTATTACTATATGCTGTTGACGGTCAATAAGGTAGCTTTGAATTAAGTTCAGGGTTTTACCCCTGAATCCATAGTTGTTAATCTTGCTTAGTAATATCTGGTGGTTAACTGTGCTGAAGGCGTTTTTTTATATCGAGATACACCACGACAGCAATATTATTCTGGTGGAGAATTGTATTCAGCATTTGTGTAAGAGCAAGAACAGCGGTGGAGGTAGATTTATGACGTCGGAAACCGTGTTGCTGGGGGCTCAGGATGTTGTATTTTGATAGGAATTTATTTATGTTCGCACAAAGAATCTTTTCAAGAACTGTGTTGATTACACTAATAATTGATATCGGCCTATAACTCGATGGATTGGAGCGATCTCCGTGTCTAAAAAATTGAACTATGGTCTAGCCCTTCTAGGCCAGGGTATACGTAGCGTAAGCGCGGCGACGTCTGGTTCGTAATACGTAATATATGAAAGGCGCGCATTCACTCCACATCATCATCATCACCATCATCATCATCCTGATTACACCCACTGCAGGGCAAAGGCCTCTCCCATGTCTCTCCGATTAACCCTGTCATTTGCCAGCTGCGCCCACCCTATGCCTGCAAACTGCCTAATCTTATCCGTCCACCTAACCTTCTGCCGCCCGCTGCTACGCTTGCGTTCTCTTGGAATCCACTTCGCTACCCTTAAGCACCGGCGGTTATCTTGTGTTCGCAGTACATGTACTGCCCAAGCCCATTTCTTCCTCTTGATTTCGACTAGGATGTCATTAACATGCGTTTGTTCCCTCACCCACTCTGCCCACTTCCGGTCTCTTAACGTTACACCTATCATGTTCCTTTCCATGGCTCGCTGTGCTGTCCTTAGCTTAAGCTGAACTCTTTTCGTGAGCCTCCATGCACGCTTGTGCCCCGTAGGTACGTACCGGTAGGATACAGCTGTTGTACACTGTTTCGCTGAGGGATATTGGTAAATTGCTATTCATGATCTTAGAGAACCTGCCATATGCGCTCAACCCCATTCATCTACTTCGGATACTTTAACTATCTTATCCATACTGTTAATGGCATTGCCCTCCTTGTCTCTTAACGCATACATCTTGTTTTTCCCTATGCCTAGTTTCCTCTTCACCGCTTTTAGGCTACCTCCGTTCTTTAGAGCATGCTCGATGCTCTCCATATTAAACTTCCATATGTCGTATACCTTGCGCATATTTATTTTGCGCCTTTATTCACGGTTAAACATCGAGCCGTCGTGGCAGAGTGGCAGCGTCTCCGCCTCAAACGTCAAAGGCCCTGGTTGGATACCCAGCTTCGACGCAGGGCTTTTTCTATTCACGTTTTGATGTTACCGCTCCTCGTGCATGCGAAGCACCGCTCTCCAGGATGCACGCGAAACTGGTCAACTTCGGCCACTGTAGCTTACGCTACAAAACTGGAACGACTTTTGGTAACTTCCAGCAATTTCGCTAACATCCAGCAATCGACGAGTCCCTGGGCTTCGCCTGTGGTTTTGGTTAAGAAGAAAGATGGCGGTCTGCGATTTTGTTTTCACTACCGGAAGCTTAACCAGGTTAGTTAAAAAAGCTGAAAAAGTAAAGCCTTGCCAACTGCAATGTCGTTTTGTACATTGAGGAAAAAGGACGAACATTTGTGCTACACCTCCCAAAACTTTAATATTATCCTGCTTTTTAGATTTAATTTTCAAAAGGCAGTGCCGAACTTTTTGTCATGTATTAGTATATTGCTTTTTACTAAACAATGTCTCAAAATGTGTCGCTTTCGACTTTAATATAATTTCATCTAATATAAACTATAATTATAATATGGTATGCATTGCAAGAACTGATAGTGAAGACCTGCTGTATGAATGAGTTATACTTTGATTTGGGAAAGAAAGTTCAGTGCCCTTTTGTACACACGCACAAACCACATTTGATGTGTGCAGCACATATTGACTTCATTGGTTAATTTTCACAAAAAAGTGCACCCTTCGTCACGTGGAATAGTCAAAGGGCGCCGGCTGTGAAGTCCACATTCTCGCAGAATTTCCCGTGACTCCTTCCCGGCAAGCAGCGTCATTCAATATTTTTTGTATTTTAACAAAAAATTGGAAAAATAAGACCTTAGGAAAAGGCACTGGGTATAAAGTCATTTCGTTCAGACTAGCTCAACGTCGCAGGGCACTGTTTACCCTACGCGCACTCCTCATCGAAGCTAAATATTATGTAGAAACGGGAAAGCCACCACACCATGAAACCTACCCTGAGCTTCACAAAGAGATCGAAACAAGTAACGCCCAAGATTAGAAAGGTTTGCTTTGCTGCGGTTCAGGCCAGCGTTTCCTTTGTCGACGTTCTGCACATTTTCAAGTTGGGGGAGGTCACTTTTCTTCTCATATTTCAAGTCAGGACACTCCTAAATTCACATCGAGAGAAGAAGTAGAAGAGCATTATGCAATCTCATATTGATCGGGTTCTGTGATGAGCGGCACTGAGGATTTTTGCGTTTTGCTCTGCGTCTTACTTTGCCCTACCATCTAATATTAACGTTACCTCCTGTTGGAGGCCAAATGCCCACAGGAACTCAGCGGGACTAAGAGCAAAAAACGCGTTACCCCACTCTTGAATGTCCCTAGTAAAGTCTTGTAAAAGGCGGGCTTATAAGCCATGGGTGACTCGCGAGACTCGTTTGCTTATCAAAAAAAAAAAACACCGCCTCCTATGCAGGTACAAAAGAAGCAATGATCGCTCTGTTTATGACGCCTTAAAGCGTCTTGGCAATGAAATAAAAATTAAGAATAAGGTAGCCAGGCGTGACTATTTGTATGCTTTGGGAGATAAGCTGCAAACTGATTCTAAGGAAATATGGAAGTTTTTAAAATCGAATGGAAGAGAGCCCGTAGGAATCTCAAACTTAGTAGATTGTAACAGTGTACTGATGGATGATGATTATAAGAAGGCCTGTTCATTTAACACTTATTTCAAGTCTGTTTTCACTCCGCCTTATTCTGGTAATCTCCCTCCAGGGCCTGAGGCACTTACCAGTGATACTACTGACCTGGTTATTACGCACAATGGTATAGCAAAATTACTTCAACATATTAAAGCTGGTTCCGCAGGTGGGCCCGACGGTCCTTCTTCCTATGTACTGCGGACCTGCTCTGATGTGTTTGCTCGCTATTTAGTGATTTTGTGCAACAAATCGCTTAAAACCAGCTCTCTTCCTCACGAGTGGAAAATGGCTAATGTAGTTCCTATACAGAAGCGTGGCTCAAAAAATATTGTCGCTAATTACAGGCCTATCTCCCTAACTTGTATTTGTTGCAAGTTAATGGAGCCCATCATTTACAGTTCCGTGTTGAAACACCTCGAAAGCAATAAATTCCTCACCGACTCCCAACATGGTTTCAGGTCTGGCCGCTAATACATAACCCAATTAACCGAATTCAGTCATGACGTTTTCTCTGCTTTCGACAGCCGCGAGCATGTAACTTTGCATTTTTAGACTTTAAAAAGGCCTTCGAGACAGTTTCCCATGTCCTGTTACTTCATAAGCTAGCGTTTCTTGGCATACAAAGCACATTGTTGCAATGGATTAAAGATTGATTACCTGCGCCGCCGCGGTGGCTTAGTGGTTATGGACGCTCGGCTGCCGGCCCGAGAGACGCGGGTTCGATCCCGGCCGCGGCGGTCGAATTTCGATGGAGGCAAAATTCTAGAGGCCCGTATACTGTGCGATCTCAGTGCACGTTAAAAACACCATGGGATGGAAATTTCAGGAGCCCTTCACTACGGCGTCTCTCATAGCCTGAGTCGCTTTTGGACGCTAAAACCCCTTAAACTCAACGAAACTAAATATTACCTCCAAGGGCGCAAGCAACGCCTCTTGGTAAATGGGTACTTCTCAAACATTGCAGTGGTCACTTCCGGTGTCCCGCAGGGATCTGTGTTCGGGCCTTTACTGTACTTAATGTATGTCAATGACACAGTGGAAAGTGTGACTTGCCAGGTGAGGCTATACGCGGACGACTGTGTTTTGAATCGTTCTATTAAAGCACCATGTGACTCAGATAATCTTCAGCAAATCTTGGACCGCATTCAACTATGGTGCGATGAATGGAAGATGTGTTTGAGTACTGCAAAATTTTACTGTATTTCTTTTACGCGCAGGCGCACTCCAATTTTTTCTCACTACCTTTTAAACAACGAACCTTTAACTAAAATAACCGATTATAAATATCTTGGTGTTTTTTTTTTCTGCTGACCTGACTTGGACAAAACAAACCGAATATATATCGTCAAAGGCAGCAACAATATTGAACTTGTTAAAGAGGAATTTCCGAGAAGCACCTCAGAAGGTTCTGAAAATTTTGTATTTGACAAAAATCAGACCTATTATGAAGTACGCCTGCGCAGTCTGAGACTCTCTATTCGGGATCTATTGCGCTATGCTGGAGTGTGTACAGAATCATGCTGCACGATTTGTCCCAAACAAATATAGCCTTAATGTCCGTAGTAGCGGCATCAAGCAGGGGCTGAACTGGGACTCACTGGAAAAGCTCCGTTTGCGAATAAAGTTGGAACTTCTCTACCGGATTTACTGTAATAAAACTGCCATTAACTCTAAAACTTATTTGCTCCCACTACATTTTGTATCACGAAGATGCCGCCACGAATGGAAGATACGGGAAATGACGTGTCGTACTGATGCCTATCAATATTCTATCAATAAATGGAACAAGCTGCCTCACTCTGTGATCCAATGCCAGTCCGAGGCAAAATTTCGTGCAATGTTGTCGACCTCTAATGTGCTTTATGTACTTGGAAACTCTTTCCCGCTCTTCATATTTCGCTTTCTCCATTTCCATACTTTCACTGATGTGATTTCACATTGGCGATCCTTTTCGTTTTACAAAACTTTTTTTGTACCAGAGGTTGAGCCCATGCCGCATGCTGTAAGAAGTATCTTTGAAAATTTTATGTTTTTATCCCCCCCCGCAATTATGCCTTCACGGCGCTACAGGAAATGTGAATAAATAAAAAAGTAAAGACTGTATCCTTCATTCTGGACGTTTAGTATTTATTTATTATTTACATATACTGTTGTCTCGCAGAGCGAGACAATACAGAAGTAGACACATATACAATTATCAGGATACAGCAATTATTGAGCAAAGAAAAGAAAAAGAAAACAAACATGGGCACATAACAGATTGGGTGGAAAAAATTACACATTGATGGCTGCGGACATTTTACAGCGAAAGCTTTACTGGCCACGAACTTGAGATTTCGCCATGGCGGTACTCTGACGAGACACAACACGGCGCAACGTGCGCCTCACCGCGAAAATTTCTCTCTCTCGCTCCCTAGCCAATACTGCGCATGCGCCACTAGTAGCAGTGAGCCACAAGGGTTCCGCCACTGCGCAGCGCCGGGCCTTTCCTCAAAATCCAACTTTGAATTTTCAGTTTTCTCTTTCTTCTTTCACTCCCTCCCTTATCTTTTCGTTTACGGCTCGGTTCGGGTGTCCACCGAGATATGTGAGGCGGTTAACGTTCAATATCCTTTCCTCAAAAACCAAACAAAACAAGTGAGCCGACGGCGTTCATAGAGTTCATTGGCGTTGACAACTTTGCAAAGGCCGTTCATATTCACGAAAGTAAAGGCGCACAAGCGGCTCCGTGGGTCAGTGGAGACCTCATTCTCGCTTTCATGTACGCGGCGTTGGTGTCCAACTGCAAACGCCTGCTCTGGTTGCGTTCCGCACACTGGATAGGCAGCGCGCCCACCCTTCCACTCTGGAAGGTGGCATGCAGTTAATGGTTCATCGCGATGGATCGATCACCAAATGGACGCTGCAGTCTAGCTATTGCTGCAGTGCCGCATGTTAGCCACAACGCGGTCAGCGCTAATGCATTCAGGCCACATCTCTTTCTCTCGCCACCGCAAGATGTATCAAAGCACGAATGAGGCGTCCGCATATCCAGGGAGCCAGTTATGCGCCCTTCCTTTCCTCAAAGCCATCCCGTCTAGAACATTGTCAACTCCAACGCCAATGAACACAGTGAACGCCGAAATCTTTCGTTTGTATACTCTGGATTAGCTGAGCTACGACACAATAATTTTTTTACAGCACTGTGGTGGCTCTTTCCTTCTTTGCAGTCTCCTTTCAATCGTTCCCTTATGGTGCGACGGAGGGGTCCACCGAGGAAGCTGCATTCGTTTTCCCAAAACCAATTTTCTCAGAAGCCGCTGGCGCCCTCGGCCCGAGGTGCCAACAACTGCTGCTAACCATGAAGAGCTCGAAAATTACCGCCCTTTGGAGCAATAGAGCAATCAATCAACCAATCATCGAAGAAGAGAACATAGAATGCGCTAGAGTCACTAAGGGTACGCCAGGGTGCCTAGATGTAGAAGCGTAGCAGACTGGGCGAGTTGGTGTTCCATGGTAACAATACAATTTCAAACAGCGCTAGACAACAGGACCAGTCTCCTCCTCTTTCTGGTCCTGTTGTCTAGCGCTGTTTGAAATTGTATTGTTACCATGGTTTCGAAGAAGTGATCGCGGACTGCAGTGCCAATTCATTCTGTTCGACCTGACGGCCCACTGTATTGCACTGTGGGAGACTGACAGGCGGAACGAAGTATAGAGGCAGAGGTCGTAGCAACGAACAAAGCAAATGTAAGAAACGAAAAAAAAACACAACGCCCTCCTGCGGGCTGCGCAAGAGAGCCCAGAGTACAGGAGTAGCGGCCGTTTGGGAAAAGGTCCCCTGCGGGTCCGGTAATTCAGGACACCATTGTGGCACCCGGCACCTGTAAGGATGCCTTGCGGCTGGCAAACGCCTTCGTAACTAGTCGAATTCTCTATTCGACTCCCTATCTCCACCTACGGAAACAAGAGGAGGACGCCCTTCAGGTCATCCTTCGCAAAATTGTTAAACGTGCCCTTGACCTCCCCATCACTACTTCAAACAGCCGGCTTATGGCTCTTGGGGTGGTGAACACTTTCCGGGAGCTCCGGGAGGCGCACCTTACAAACCAGTACACGCGCCTGTCGCTAACGGTGTCGGGTCGCCGACTTCTTGCTCGACTCCATATCCCACACACCCCTCCAATGGAAGACATGTTTCGCATCCCGGAACTGTGGAGACGTGCCCTCCACGTGCGGCCTCTTCCAGCAAACATGTCACACGAAGACCATAATGGTCGGCGCCTGGCACGAGCGGAAGCGCTAGCCCGATATTATGGCAACAAAACCGGTGTCTACTACGTGGACGCCTCCGGCCCTCACCACGGGGGATGGTACACGGCCGCGGTAGTTCACAACAGCAACACAGTTAACGGCCTAACTTTCAGAGCCCGCAGTGTAACACAAGCAGAAGAGGTCGCGATTGCTCTCGCGGCCTTACATTCCAATTCAAAATACATAATCACCGACTCGCGAGGGGACTGTCGGAACGTCGAACAAGGCTGCACTCCCTTCCTAGCCTATCGAATATACCAAAATTGCATACGGGATACGGACCCCGCACACCGTTACCTCATATGGGCCCCTGCTCATCAGGGGTTGGCAGGAAACGAGGCAGCAGACGCAGCCGCCCGCGCGCTCTCTCACCGGGCTGTTTTCTCCTCCCCATCCGATCAGGAACCCGATTTTAATCCGGTCTATACATTCAAAGATATTACAACATATTATCAAAATTGTCATCGCCTTTACCCTAGTCCATGTAAAGGCCTGAAGAAGGCGGATGAGCGGCTCCTTCTCCGCCTTCTCACCAATACATTGCTGTGCCCGGCAGCGCTAAAACATTTTGACCCCTCCTTTAGTGGCAGCTGCCCACACTGTAGTGCAGTGTCCTCTGACACCTATCACATGGTTTGGGCCTGCCCCTCCAACCCCGCTATTCCCCCCATCCCCAACCCAACCCGGGAGGACTGGGAGGCGACCCTGCACGGCTGCCACGACTTACAGGCCCAACAAGCCTTAGTCGGGCGCGCCCGGGCGGCGGCAACCGCCACTGGGGTCCCATACTAGGGACCTCCACCTACTAGGGACCTCCACCTAGTGCTTGTACGGATCGGTCCCTTACGGGCTGATCCAAACATACCTCCTATTCATCCGTAATAAATGTTTTCACCACCACCACCACCCCGCGGCTATGCACGCGAACTGGGTTAGCCGGCCCGCCCACTCCTGGCACGCGATCGCGGGCGTCGCCGGCTCGTCACGGAAGCACGTCTTTGCCGATGCTTGTCCCCAAAACGAGCGTGTCCGGCCCCAAATAGAATCTGCGGAGCAAGCGATGTGGCGTGAACTGAAGTATACGCTTCAGCCTCTGGACAGAAGGGCCCCTCCTCTTCTTCCTCGGGGTACTTCGTCTAGCTAACAGGCGAGCCACAATTGCCGTGCCCTAGTCGGGCTTTCATATTTCACACTGCATGTCGTGCACATTGCAGTCATCTTGAGTATGTAAGGATATATGTCCGTTGTTAATGAGCAAAAGGTGTGCTTCTGGAGAGCATAAGCGCTCATATTTCGGCAAATAAATTGAAGAATGGAAAAATCGATGCCTGCTTGAAATTTCTGTCGCACACTTTCTCTTCTCGATTGTGTATACGGACTTTCTTAGACTCTGCTGTCATCGGGTGTCACCTTATTATTTCCGTCATGATTGCTTCTCAATCGTAAGTGAAACACAAGAGATTCGAACGTGCGTGCGTATTGATGCCAAAAAAATGTTTTTCAGCAAATTCGTTTTTATACATGCACGCTTGCTCTTGGCGTCAGTGCGGACCTGTTAGCACGAGCAATAAATTGAATATCGCAATTTTGGCGGAGCTATGCTGCTCGTGGCATGAGTTTTTGATTGATGGCATTCTGCGAGCCAAAAAGACCCTGTGGGTCACACCATTAGCGCCGCAGTGGAGGGTCCCGATTTAAGTTGGATCATTTGAGGTGGAAATGAAATCAAAGTGCAACTGCCGAAGCCGAGTAGAACCCGCGTTGCCATAGGTGCTCCCTCACTCCGGTGGAAGGAATGCTTGTAGGTTACCGTTAGCATAATGCGTAACAATGCGTGAGGTCCAGTGGCGTGCGAAGAAACAATGGAGTGTCAGCACAGGCAGTTATCTCCTCGACTTCTCCCGCCTTGTTCTCAAGCGCGCGCAGTACCCGGTCTGGTGGTTGTTGAGAGGTCGCTCGAATACAAAGTGAGCGCCGCTGCCAAAGGATGGGACAAACGTCACGGTTGCTACACTTCTGGGGCTACTTTGCAAACAATGCAGCAGCGAGGTGGTCACATCGCACCGACATTGTTTACTACTCTACATGCAGCCGCCGCGGTGGCTGAGTGGTTACGGCGCTCGGCTGCTGGCCCCAAAGACGCGGGTTCGATCCCGGCCGCGGCGGTCGCATTCTTATGGAGGCGAAATTTTAGATGCCCGTGTACTGTGCGATGTCAGCGCACGTTATGGAACCCCAGGTGGTCGAAATATCCGCAGCCCTTCACCGCGGCGTCCCTCATAGATTTTGGGACGTTAAACCTCCATAAACCATAAACTATTCTACAAGCTTTTGCTTGCCTGAGTGACAACTAACTTCACTCAGTGACGCTGGCACAGCCGTTCTCGAAGAGCGGTTGTTACACGCGCGCGTCGGTGTCGTTGTCACCATCGGGCAAGTTGTCACTGTCCCGGTGACAGTTTGCGCCTACACAGCCTCTAATCTGTATAAACAGCGTTTACAACAGAGAGAAGCTGACGAGCAGAACGCCAAGGAAAGAAAAAAAAGGAAATGATGAGGACGGTCGATGCGAAGGAAGCAATGAGAAAATAATACATCCAAAAAAGTGCGGCCCGAATCAAAACCGCTGAAGCAAGTTGCGGTCAAGATTCAGGTCCAAGAAAGAAAGGTCCGGACAAATTAAAAGGAACATATTAAAAGCGTTAGCTCTTACTACTTACGTTTGTCAAGGACGCGTCTGTCTGCAATGAAGGTCAAATGGGCAAAAACAGTCACCACGTGACCACACTATGACCCATATCTAGAATCGGCGCGTAGCGCCCCAATACCTATACTTTCGATCCGCTGTATATATACGTCAGTATAGCGGCCATCGAAGCGGGAACCCCCCTCCGGGACCCCCATTTTCATAAAATTTTGGGGCTACCCGTTTGACGCAGAATGTTCGCAGTGGTGCCAAATGACTTGGCATGTTCGTGAGGATAAAACTGCTAATTGAGATGAAGCCCAAATGATGTTTGGGATTCGCAACGATGACCTTTCCGGCCCACAAACCGAGCATTCCGAGGACCTTCATACGGCCATTACGGCCGAACCGTTTTCACAGGGGGTTTCGGATGGGGTCAAACGACTCGTCGTGTTGTGATGCACACGTTAGTTAAGTTTATTAACCGATATAACGAAGAAATATACCGAATATAGCGAAGGTGGCTGTAAATCGCAATAGTAGTGCAAAATCCATGTGGTAGACAGCGCTGCTTGTGTCATGGCTAGGTAGCTTGAACCATCGCCCGATTTAAAGGGTTCAGCCTTATCTGTCCATCCATCCATCCATCCATCCATCCATCCATCCATCCATCCATCCATCCATCCATCCATCCATCCATCCTTCCATCCATCCGTCCGTCCGTCCGTCCGTCCGTCCGTCCGTCCGTCCGTGCGTCCGTCCGTCCGTCCGTCCGTCCGCCCATCCATCCATCCATCCATCCATCCATCCATCCATCCATCCATCCATCCATCCATCCATCCATCCATCCATCAATCCGTCCGTCCGTCCGTCCGTCCGTCCATCCATCCATCATCATCATCATCAAAGGAAGCTTTATTTCATAATTCAAAAAAAATTGTACAAAATATTTGGACCGATAGCCTACATGGCTAGTGTCCGGTCCAATACAAATTAAGTCATTTAGGCATTTTGGCAACCACATAAATATGTAAAGTGAGAAAAAAATGAAAACAGCGAATTAACACAGCAAAAGCATCCAGTGTCCGATCGCATGCAAAAACAAGACATTTTGGCAAACGTACAAGGAACGTATACACCGGCACTTTAAGAAACACAGAAACACAAAAAGGAAATCACATGATTACTTGATTATCCATCCATCCATCCATCCATCCATCCATCCATCCATCCATCCATCCATCCGTCCGTCCGTCCGTCCGTCCGTCCGTCCGTCCGTCCGTCCGTCCGTCCGTCCGTCCGTCCATCCATCCATCCATCCATCCGTCCATCCATCCATCCATCCATCCATCCATCCATCCGTCCATCCATCCATCCATCCGTCCGTCCATCCATCCGTCCGTCCGTCCAAGAGATGTTCGCGGAAAGGAAACATCCGCGGATGTTTGGATTTTTCTCCACGTTTTCTGAGCGCACCGATGTAAGCACAGGAAGCTCCTATAGCTAACGCTCTCAAGTCGAACCCTGAAACAGTGTTGGCGGAGATTTTTTTTTTTTTACTTGAACCTATGAGAGCTGCTGAGCATGCCGGAGAGCAACTGAGGGAAGGTGCCACCGGACGCCACTCCAGTTTACTCACTAGGCGAGAACGCTAACAACTTGGAACAATTCCACTATGTGCTTATAGTGGTGTGTCTGGTCTTGCGTGGTGGTTGCAACTAGTTGTTGCTCTGCCTGCCTGACGTGTCCATGTCATGATCGCCAGGCGAATGTGACGTAACTCCTGCCGACGATGAGCGTGGTGGCGTCCTTTGATTCCGGATGGATGCCGTCGGACCGGGCGTAGACATGGCACTGGTCGCCGCGATGCGCATACTTTGGCCGTCTTCGCTATGCGCAGGCGTCGTTTTGACTCGTCGGGTGCTTCGATTCTCTGGATGCGCGAGTTCTCGTAGATACTGACAACACCAGAAATTCTCGCAGGCTTCAGTCGTACATACTTGTGGGCGCACATGCTATGTTCTCGACACTGAGCCGACGGAAGGCGCAATAAGCTTGGTGTAGTGTTACTCGCTTCAACTTCACAAAGAGAGCATGTAAAGCTAAAAGAAGGTTATGTTATGTTCTCGACACTGAGCCGACGGAAGGCGCAATAAGCTTGGTGTAGTGTTACTCGCTTCAACTTCACAAAGAGAGCATGTAAAGCTAAAAGAAGGTTATGTTATGTTCTCGACACTGAGCCGACGGAAGGCGCAATAAGCTTGGTGTAGTGTTACTCGCTTCAACTTCACAAAGAGAGCATGTAAAGCTAAAAGAAGGTTATGTTATGTTCTCGACACTGAGCCGACGGAAGGCGCAATAAGCTTGGTGTAGTGTTACTCGCTTCAACTTCACAAAGAGAGCATGTAAAGCTAAAAGAAGGTTATGTTATGTTCTCGACACTGAGCCGACGGAAGGCGCAATAAGCTTGGTGTAGTGTTACTCGCTTCAACTTCACAAAGAGAGCATGTAAAGCTAAATGAAGGTTATGTTAGGTTAGGTTAACCCTTGTCATGCATTGAGCGTATACGTCCGATAAGTACGATTTGCAGGATCCTGCCTCGTCTTGTCCTGCGCATGACACGCATATGCTTCTCGATGACGAATCAACTTATCTTCGAGAGAGAGAGAGCTTAGCTAAACACAGGTGCGCCCATCAAAACGTCCGCTGTGAAGCTTCTATTGCTTCTTATTCTTAAGTGAAGCTTCTATTCCGTCCCCTCTTTCACGACAGAAGACGCAGGCGCCTTCGTGTGACGCATCAGCCGAGCGCGGGAAGCCGTGCGCGTCGCGCGTGCTTGTGGGTTCGCCGCAGGTCCATCGTGTGGCGGCCGGAGGGGGGTCCCCTGGGGGGCCGTCAGCAGCAGGTCACGTGACCGCCTCCTCGGCGGTGGCCGCGTGCGCCATTCGATGGGTTCTCACCTGGGCCGGCTGCTTGGACGACTGCTGCGCGGGCCGAGCGTGGCTGCGGCGCCCCAACCCTTCCACGCGACAGGTAAAACGCCTCCCCTCTGCGGCCTTGCAAGGGCTGCGCTGCCTGCTACAGAGCGCCGCGAAAGGTTCGCTGCACAGGCGCTGTAGAAACTGGCGGCATGCGAATATTCCGAGCTTTCGGATAGCGAATCAAATATCTTCCTATTCTATTCGCTGGACGAATCAAATGGAGCTTGTCCAAAATTATTCTAAACTAATCGAATACGTTGTCAAGTTTTCGAATAATTGGCACCAAGTTCGAATAGAGCGCACTGTGGATTTCTTCGATGATTTTTTTTTTTTGAAAAATAGGGCGCACTCCGACTCCGCATAGCATACAGCGCCGTGACACGGTCCATCCATGTGGCGGCGTTCGTAATGCTCGTACATTTAGCCTCTAAAACTGGGCCACGAAGCAGGGTGAAGCCAGGTTCAGCAAATCTTGCCTTCGTGCCCGATATCGGAGGCCACGGCTCATAACTCCCCCTTCTGATGAACCGAGATGCGGCGCTATAGTTGGTTTGCCACCACGTTGTCAGTAGCTAGAGGTAATTTTCCTACGCGCATGGAATGACGGTCACCGAGTTGATATACTTACATCGTGATGCCCGCCCCCACTGCCGCTCTTTCTTCACTGCTGCGTCTTTGGACAGCTACCCTCTTTGGTCTTGGTTCTTTCGTTGGCGCTTTCCCACCTGTCATGGATACTCGTTTTCTGCGAATCGCACAAGTAGCGAGTAACCGTACAAACATTCGATTCGTATTCGATTTGGTTTTTAACTACATCATTCGTGTTCGGGGTGAACCCGTCCAGGAGTTGAAGACCTCTTGCTCCCAGGCTGCGAGGAAGTTACCGCTGTTGTTTTCTGCCTTATTTCTACTGATTTTGCGGCCACCTGTATACGTCGCATTGTGTTCACATCGCGCGGTCAGTAGCACTTTGTCCAGCTCGCAGGGTTCGCTGTTGTGGGAAGCCTGCTAGATTCCCGCCGTGGCATCTGCGCGGCATCCCGCGTCGCTCTCTTTCCCTTTCTCCCGCCTCGGGCGGCGGAGAGACGGCTGGTGGCTAATCGCTGTCATTCGGCCGCAGCTCCGCCCCCGGCTTCCCAAGGGCCTTTGCCATTGGTGACTTTTGGCGGGAATTCGGGACCGGTTTTGGGTTGTCGCGCGGCGCGCGACCGTCCGAGCGGGGCCCAGAGAGAGAGAGAGACCCCCTCCGAGACAGCGTAAGGTGCTGTTGGGGACCAGGGGTCCTTGGTGAGCTGACTCTTTCAGCGCCGCAGGTCCCTTCTCCGAATGACGTTGTCGGACTTGGTTATGAAGGAAACTGTACAGGGGGTTTATTTTACATTATTTACAAGATTTTGGAACCCATTGGAGGGTGATGGGGGAAGGTCGGATGATCTGAGAAGATCTGAGGATGATCGAGGATTCTTTTTTCACGGCACTCGTCGTCCGGTTTAAAAAGGGTCCGGTCCCTAGGATTCCCCAAGTTCGAGGAAGTCTTCGCCAGGTTGGGCGTGGCCTAACTTGCGTTGTCGTACACACACACACACACACCACTTCACATAGGGACACGCCCCCGTCACATGCCTCGCCGGAGAAAGAGGGTGCCGCTGGACAATCGCCCCCACCAGAGAGAGCGTTGTCTTCTCGTCCGAGCGACAGTTCTCACGCTCCAGCCGGACACGTCTTCCGGGAAGTCCGAATGGGCGAGGCACCGGCGAGCAGGCATAGTTGAAGGGTGAGTCACCACGGCTCGGTTCGGAGGTCGCTAACTCCCTCCGGGCCGCACGATCTTCCGCGAACAAGGTTTACAAACGGCAGTGGAATCCTCCGTCTCGAATCCAATAAACCTCGCGAGGACCGGCCGTGGGAACCAAAATGCCTATCGCCGTGCAGTGACCCCGGTTGCAGGTGTCCTGGCCGAATACGCAGCTGAATCAGACCACCGGCTGTCGCCAGAAACCTTACAGCTCCTCCGCGGCCCGAAAAATCTCGAATGTCCAGCGTTGACGACCGCTGGGCAGGAAGAGATGAGATGGCGTCCGTGTTAGTCCCCTGGATTGCAATATCATCGCCCCCAAGGCAGAACCCAAAGCACCACCAACAAAGGAAAGCGCAGGTGGGACGTTCCAAACAGCAAAGCACTGCCCCACCCGCAAGCGCTCGGACTTCGCCAAAGAATCACCAGGCTTCTTCCATTGACAACAATACACTTTAAAAAATTGTGTTCAAATTTGTATTAATGTTGTGCCGACTGAGCGCGAAACATCTCCTTTTGAAACTGCCACAGCCGGATAACTCGGAACAAAGTAAAAAAAAACACTCACACAGGAGGAGATTCCTCTTAGTTCTCCCGCTTACATCAGTCTGCTCAAGCCATCAGCATTTCCGTGCAGTTTCCCCTTCTTATAACGCACCGAGAAATTGTACTGTTGGAGAGCCAGACTCCATCTGAGCAAGCGACCATTTTTGGGGGACATCTGTCGCAGCCACGTTAAAGGACAATGGTCAGTCTCAAATACAAACTTTGCTCCGTACAGGTAACACGACAACTTCTGCGCTGCCCAAACTAAACACGCGCACTCTTTTTCGGAAGCGCTGTACTGTTCCTCTCTACTGGTCAGTTTGCGGCTGATGTACAGAACTGGGTGTTTTTCATGGTCGTAGCCAACTTGGCTTAAGACAGCACCCAGCCCTCTATCACTGGCATCACACTGGACTATGAACTCTTTCCCATAGTCAGGGGTCCTGAGCAAGGGTCGGGACACGAGTGCTTCCTTCAAGCTTTTGAAGGCGTTTTCTTTTTGGTTATCCCAACTTACGTTAGTAGGTGCTCCCTTTCGCAAGGCGTCAGTTAAGGGACTAGCCCGCTGTGAGTAGTTAGGAATATATCGCTGGTAGTACCCAACTAATCCCAAAAATGAGCGAATGGCCGTTTTCGTCCGTGGTTGCGGAAATGCTGCGATCGGGGCAATCTTTAACTCGGATGGGCTCCTAGTTCCCTGGCCTACAACGTAGCCCAAGTACGTCACCTGTGCGCAACCAAATCTACACTTTTCTGTCTTCAGTGTCAGTCCAGCCTGTCGTAAACTGGAAAACACGGTCTTTAGGTGTTCTAGATGTTCTTGCCAGGTTTCCGAAAAAATTGCCACATCGTCTAAATGAGGGAGTGCAAAGCACTGCATGTCCTTCAGTACGATGTCCATGAGTTTCGAGAAGCTGTAGGGGGCATTCTTCAACCCAAAACTAAGCATTAAGGGTCGAAAGATGCCCGCTGGGGAGATGAAAGCGGCATACCTGCTCGCGCTTTCTGAGTGGGGAACTTGCCAATATCCCCGTACGAGATCGAGGGTGGAAATGAATTTCGCGCCGCTCACCCTTTCTATCCTTTCCTCTATGTTGGGAATCGGGTATAGCTGACCCCTGGTAATTGCATTAAGCTTTCTATAATCCACGCAGGGACGAGGATTTTTCCCTGGGGCCTCAACAAGAATTAGCGGTGAGGTATAGTCACTTTCCGCTGGCTCTACAACCCCTAACTCCAACATGCGCTGAATTTCCGCGTACATTATTTCTTTTTGCCGCGGTGATACCCTGTAGGGTTTCGACCGTACCGGCTCATCAGAGGTGAGCTCGATTTCGTGTGTCAGGAGGTGTGTCTTTCCCGGGCGACTGCTAAATAGGTCAGCGAATTCGCTCAACAACTGCTTTAGCGTGTCGACCTGTGTCCCGCTTAGGAAATCTGCATTCACGGAGTGATCCAGAATGTTTTCCACGTTGTCACTAGCGTCCGCACCTCCCTTCCAACCCTGACTCTCGCTGTCCAGCTCTTCTGGTTCATTTAGAGTCAGATTGACGATCCCGCTGCGTTCCACGAACGGCTTCATCAGATTGCAATGATAGATTCTCACCTGCTTTCCTCTGCCTGGAACACTTAATCGCGTAATTCGACTCCGAAAGTTTTTGCAACACTTCTACTGGACCATCCCAGTGAACTTCCAGCTTGTTTTTTCTCGATGGCCGGAGGATCATCACGCGATCGCCCGCGGTGAAACCTCGAAGGCGAGCGTTTTTGTCATAATAGACCTTGGCGGCCTCCTGGGCAGCTTTCATATTTCGATTTACTAATTCCCTCGTGTTGTTAAGGCGGTCCAGTAGCTTAAGCACGTACTCAACCACTGTCTGGTTCTCTCCTGTCCCTTCCCACATTTCTCTCAGCATTCGGAGGGGAGAGCGGAGGGCTCTTCCGTACACGAGTTCTGCTGGCGTAAACCCCGTAGCTTCGTGGGGGACTGTTCGTAAAGCGAAAAGTGTGGCCGGCAGACAATCCTCCCAGTCTGCTTTATGCTCATAACAAAGAGCGCGTAGCACCCGCTTCAGCACCGAGTGCCATTTCTCTACACTGTTGGACTGCGGATGATACACCGAGCTGTGCAACAGTTTTATTCCGCATCTTTCTAGGAATGTGGTCGTCAAGGCGCTGGTAAAGACCGTCGCCTGATCGGCTTGGATTTCGGCCGGAAATCCTATTCTCGCGAACACTAACAAAAGGGCATCAACTATTTCTGTGGAGCTCAAGTCCTTCAACGGAATTGCTTCGGGAAATTTTGTGGCGGGACATAGCATAGTAAGCAAGTACTTATAGCCTTATTTCGTGTTAGGCAAAGGGCCTACTGTGTCTATTACAAGCCGGCGGAAAGGTTCCGAGATCAATGGAACAATTTTCAGTGGAGCCTTCCATGTCTCTCCCGGCTTGCCCACGCGCTGGCACGCATCGCATGATTTTACGTAGCGTTCTGCATCTTTGAAACAACCCGGCCAATAATATTCCATTAATAGGCGCTCCTTTGTTTTATTGATTCCCAGATGTCCTGCCCAGCCATTTCCGTGGCAGAGACTCAGAATGTCCGCTCTGTATTTTTCGGGCACGACCAGCTGATCAAAAGTTTTGCCTTTTCTGTCCTGGTAGTGTCGGTATAGTAAGCCTCCCTTCTCATGCATCGTTATGTTGCGTCTCGCGATGCCCTCTTTAGCTGTAAGGTGCAGTCTTTCCAAAGTGGGATCCTGCTTTTGTTCTTTTGTTAGGGACTCCCTGTTCACCTGCAGAAGGCGATCAAAACTACGCGATGTTGGAGATAAAACGGATCCTTCAGCGTTTTCTGATTCCTCTACCGACTTAGTGGTTGAAGTCCCTCCTCGCTCATTTGCTCGGTCAGCTGTCTGGCTTTCATTCCTCGTTGGTTCACTTCCCTCCTCATTTGATTGCAACGATATGCTGGCTGGTGCGTCTCTGGCTACCGGAGGTTCGGGAATCTGACTTAGTTGAGATGCGAGCTGACGAGTTTTCGATGGTGTCAAAGCTTGTATCACCTCGCTTCCGAGTTTCTGGCCTCTCTCGCGTAGCAATTATTCTGATCCATTCGAGAAGAGGTAAGGATATTGAAGTGGCACGGCCTTCGAAACTGCGGCCTCAGTGATTAGCTCTCCAAAAGGTCCACAAATTATCACTCTAGCTATGGGAAAGCATACACTGTGTTCTTCTACTGCCTGTTTTATCCACGCGACTTCTCCCGTAAAATCGTCCACTGACACGTAAGACGTGTGGACAACGTCCATCGTCGCGGCACTATCACGAAGCACCCTGCACGGTTTTCCGTTAACATGCAGCTCGTGCAGGTATGGCTTAAGGAGCTCTAGATTCTCGGCGTTATCCTCGACGCACGAGAACACCAAACGTTGCTTTGTGCACTTGGCTGCAAAGTGCCCGACACCATTGCAGTTGTAGCAACGAAATGGCCTACTAGCCTCAAACTCTTTTTTCGCGGCTTTGTCTGCTCCCTGTCTCTTCGCCTGTTCTTCACGCTTTTCTGGCGCTACCTTCGTTGCCTCTGATTGCTCCGAACTTCTAGCACTTCGCGTCTTTCTGCTAGGCCCTTTATCTCGCATCGCGTTTCGAGCGTGTGACGCACCCTCTTCAGTGCTCAACCTTCTGCGCGAAACGTACTCCTCTGCTAGCTCAGCGGCCCTTTCAACTGTGTCGACTTTTTCCCTGTCTTGAACCCACAGTTTCACCACTTGGGGAATGCTTCGGTAAAATTTCTCAAGGCAAAAACACTCAATGATTTTGTCTCGGCTTTCATAAACCTCGGCTCCTTTTAGCCACTCTAGCAGATTCGTCTTTAGTCCATACGCGAAATCCGGATAGCCCTCGCTATCGTTTTTCATTGCGTTCCTGAAGCGCTGTCGGAAAGCTTCGGCTGACAGCCGGTATTTTTTTAGCAGGCTGGCTTTGACTTTTTCGTAGTCACCTGCGTCTTGTGTGCTAAGTCTCGCTATGACTTCAGCTACTTTACATGGCAAGAGTGTCAGAAGCCGTTGCGGCCATGTACTGCGAGCAAAGTTCTCCCTTTCGCAAGTTCTCTCAAATTTTCCCAGGTACAATCCTATGTCCCTTCCACTTTCATAGGGCTACATGAATCTGTTCATTCTATATGATTGTACATCGCTTGCTCTTTCAGAAGACCCGGCTCTCGAACTGTCGCCTTTTTTTCGATTTTCGCTTTCAAGCTGCAATCGCTTTAGATTTCTTTCTTCTTTTTCAGCTTCCCACTTTTGCCGTTCTTTCTCTTTTTCCCATTCCGCTTCCCTTTTTCTTTTTTCTTCCTGTACCAAATTCCACGTATCTACCAGCTGATCGTCATCTACGTGCTTTTGAATTGTCTTGCATATTTCAAGTTTGTAATTTTTCCCTGTACTTCTATTGACAGTTCCTCGCATAACAACATCAAGTCCGACTTTGACAATTTCATAAGGTCCATGACAACGCTTTCTCCGCTTTGGCAATGCTATCTTCAAAATGTCGTGAGATTACCCTTTCTCAATTGACATACACTTCCCAGTGATTCTAGATTATTCTCTCAAAATCTGAAGCCTGGCGAATCCTATAGCAAAATGCCGAAACGCTTACCGGTTGAGAAATCACGATGTCGCACGGTCCATCCCAGCTGCTGCCAACCAGTTGTTGGGGACGAGGGGTCTTTGGTGAGCTGACTCTTTCAGCGCCGCAGGTCCCTTCTCCGAATGGCGTTGTCGGACTTGGTTATGAAGGAAAGTGTACAGGTGGTTTATTTTACATTATTTACAAGATTTTGGAACCCATTTGAGGGTGATGGGGGAAGGTCGGATGATCTGAGAAGATCTGAGGATGATCGAGGATTCTTTTTTCACGGCACGCGTCGTCCGGTTTAAAAAGGGTCCGGTCCCCAGGATTCCCCAGGTTCGAGGAAGTCTTCGCCAGGTTGGGCGTGGCCTAACTTGCGTTGTCGTACACACACACACACACACACACACACACACACACACACACACACACACACACACACACACACACACACACACACACACACACACACACACACACACACACACACACACACACACACACGACTTCACATAGGGACACGCCCCCGTCACGTGCCTCGCCGGAGAAAGAGGGTGCCGCTGGACAATCGCCCCCACCAGAGAGAGCGTTGTCTTCGCGTCCGAACGACAGTTCTCACGCTCCAGCCGGACACGTCTTCCGGGAAGTCCGAATGGGCGAGGCACCGGCGAGCAGGCATAGTTGAAGGGTGAGTCACCCCGGCTCGGTTCGGCGGTCGCTAACTGCCTCCGGGCAGCACGATCCTCCGCGAACAAGGTTTACAAACGGCAGTGGAATCCTCCGTCTCGAATCCAATAAACCTCGCGAGGACCGGCCGTGGGAACCAAAATGCCTATCGCCGTGCAGTGACCCCGGTTGCAGGTGTCCTGGCCGAATACGCAGCTGAATCAGACCACCGGCTGTCGCCAGAAACCTTACAGTGCGTACTTGGCTGTTCGTCCGGGCCGGCCTGTGCCGTTCGGACCAGTTCATACTCGAGCTCGCCAGCGTGGGTCCTCGATCCGCCGCGGCTCGAGCCTGTCCAGGGGTCCAACGACCTCTGACAGGCGCACCTTGCGTTGACTGCCCACTCTCTCTCACAAACGACAAAACGGCCGACACGAGAGAGATCACAGCACTGCCGCGGGGACAATCTCCTGCAGCGGCGTGCTAGCGGCGCGCATTTCTCTTGTTGCCCCGAGCGCGCAATGGAGCCTTGCTCTGAGCGCGCCCCGGGACGGGTTGACTGTTGAGTGTGTGTGTGTGTACCGCTGGAGGACGGCGTCAATAAACGTCTCCTTTGTGAACTTGGAGGCCTGTTTCTTGCGGCGAGCCGCTCCTCTCTGCAGAGGTTGAACGCCGCCGCAGCGGTGCCCCAGGGTGCGTGTGGTGACGGCTGATCGGGGCCCTTGGCTCGCGCGAAGTTCGAACCCGCGGTGGGTAGTGGCCTGTGCCTACTGAGAAACCCACAACTGGCGCCCAACGTGCTAAGTCACTGGCTCATAGCCTTTGATAGCACATTTGCCGAGCAGGTCGCCTTGACGATCACGCTTGCGCACCATGTCTGCCACCCCCATCGGGGCACTCGGCAGCTACGTGTCGGCTCCCTTAGGAGTCGTAGCGTCCTTTGATCCGTTGGCTGCTGTTTCTTGGAATAGCCAAACACCGTGGTTGGCCGCGGCCCCCATTGGGGCATACGGCGCTACAACCCCCAACGTCGATCACGCAGCTCCCATTGGAGCTGTATCGGGAGCACCCTGCGGTGCACCCGTCAATCACATGCCTCTGCTGTGCGTGCTTTGCGCCCCGTGCGAAAGCGGTGCTTGCAACGCTGCCGCAACCGGCCGTCCTGCACAGCAGCAGCCGTTCCCCGTGTTGCATTTGGGTTGCAAGCCCCAAGGGTAGCGTTGGCCTGGCGGCCTGGGGCAAAGCTGGAAACATCCGAAGGTCCCGGCAAAGGAAGAGTCGACTGGCAACAGAACAACTTGTTTATTCTGGCATCGCCAAAAGAGCAGCCGGTCAGGGCGACCACGTTACTCGAAGGAAGGAATCGAAGGCTCTTCTCGGCGTCCGGGGCAGCGGCTTTTTTTATACCCTCGGAGTCGAGGGCAAGAAGGAACGGCTGGGGAAAAGGCGTCCGATACGGCGACGCTTGAACATGTCCAGACGTGACGGGCGCGTCCGCCAGGCCGGCGCCGGTCAGACCTCCTCGCCTCCCAGTTGGGGAGCTCCTCTCCCCGGCTGCCGCGCTTTGACAAGCGTGGGCAAAACATGCACACACACACACACGCACGCACGACGACACGTGGCACTGAAACCTGCCTGGACGCGCTTGGCGGGAGGCGTTGCGGCCGCGATGAACGAAGCCGCGGCGTCCGTTGCATCCGCGCCGGCTATACCGCGCGTCGAAGGCGAGACGTAACAGACCGCCCCGCCGGGAGAAGGAGATCCCGATGGTCAGGGGACTGCATCCGCTGTCCAGAGGGATGTCGCTCGATGATGCTCGTAATCGAAACCGATCGTCCCTCGACGTTGCTTGAGCGCAGCGCACAGAGAAGGCCTCGTTCTCGGGTTCAGGATCACATAGGGCACTGCAAAGTCACTTCGGGAGAGTTGCCATTTTTGTGCTCGTTCCCAGCAAGCGTTAGAACTACGCCGAAACGCAACCGCTCAGTCAGCAAGCACGAGACAACCCTCACTAAGCTCTGCCAGGCTCTTTCCCCTTTTATACTACTGCCTAGTTCCTTACAGTAGTCAAGCAGCACTCAGAACGCGTCCACAAATTGGAAAATTGCACTAGAAAGCACTTTGAAACACTAAACAAAAGCAATATGTTAAAAATCCTGCCTCAGGAAGAAAACATCAGTAACCAACAACTTTGAGGCGGATTCCTACGTTAGGGGCTTCGACTTAAGCCATCGGCGTTACCGTTGAGACTCCCCTTTTTGTAACGCACCTCAAAGGAATATTGTTGCAAAGCGAGGCTCCAGCGCAGGAGGCGGCCATTTTTGGGAGATATGGTCTGCAGCCATTGGAGAGGGCAATGATCCGTCTCAATGATAAACCTCGAGCCGGCTAGGTAGCATGACAATTTCTGAACGGCCCACACGAGACACGCACACTCTTTCTCGGTGGCGCTGTACGCCTGCTCACGACAGGTCAGCTTACGACTAGCATACAGGACGGGGTGTTCCACTTCTCCATTGTCCCTTTGGCACAGTACAACGCCCATGCCTCGCTCACTAGCATCGCACTGAACAACGAACCCTTTTGTGTAGTCTGGCGATCGTAGCACAGGCTGGCTTGTTAGGGCGCTCTTTAGGGCGCTAAAAGCTCCTTCCTTTGTCTCGCTCCAGACGACTGTTTGGGGCTCTGTTTTTCTTAGAGCATCCGTCAGGGGAGCCGCGATATCGGAGTACCTGGGGATGTACCTCTGATAGTAGCCGGCGACACCTAAGAACGACCGAATATCGGTCTTCGTGCGCGGTTGCGGGAAGTCTCGCACAGCGGCCACCTTTATTTCAGAGGGGCGGCGACGACCCTGTCCAATCACGTGACCGAGGTAGACAACCTCGGCCTGTGCTAATTGGCACTTGGGAGCCTTGATTGTCAAGCCCGCTTCGCGCAGGCGGGTTAGCACTGCCCGCAAGTGTGCCATATGCTCAGACCAGGATGCAGAGAATATCGCTACGTCGTCTAAATACGGTAAAGCGAATTCTTCCTGTCCTCGCAACACTTTGTCCATGAGGCTTGAAAAGCAGTATGGCGCGTTCTTCAAACCAAAACTCAAAACATTAGGACGGAATGTTCCCATTGGTGAAATGAACGCCGCATACCTACTAGCCTCTTCTGTAAGTGGAACCTGCCAATAACCCCTGACAAGATCTAGGGTGGAAATAAACTGAGCGCTACTAACTTTCTCAAGGCGCTCCTCGATGTTAGGGATCGGATAAATTTGATCCTTAGTAATGGAATTAAGCCTGCGGTAGTCGACGCAAGGACGAGGTTCCTTGCCCGGTACCTCAACTAAAATCAAAGGGGAGGTATAATCACTCTCACCCGCCTCAATAACACCGAGCTGTAGCATTTTCTTTACCTCAGCCTCCATAATTTCGCGCTGGCGGGGTGACACCCGGTACGCCTTGGATCGTACTGGCTCTGGCGAGGTAAGTTCTATATCATGAGTAAGGACAGAAGTCCTACCAGGCCTCTCAGAGAACTGACCTTGAAACTCTTGTAAGAGTTGGTGTAGTTCGGTTTTCTGCTCAGGCGACAGCGGTGCTTTAATGATTAAGTCACTAATGACGTGATCAGTGTCTTCCCTGTTCGTCACTGAGCTTAGTCCCGGAAGCTCGACCGGAAGCTCTTCTAACTTTCCCTTGTCGGGCATTTCCTCTCCAGTACCTGGTGCCTTCAACGCTACAGGCTCAATTTTATCCAGTTCTGACGTGCTCGGAATATCAGCTTGCTGCGCCTCCGACCCTTTCTCATTGTTCGACAACGTCGGCCCCGCAACTACCGCCTTTGCAGCGAGCTCCTGAACTCTCGGTCTGGTTAAGGCCTGAACGCTAGCCTCACCAAACAAAAGCCCCTTCTCGCGCAGGAGGTGATCGGACCTGTTCGAAAATAGGTACGGGTACTGGGGGGGCAGCCTAGATGACACTACGGCCTCCGTCTCAAGTGCTCCGAAAGGTCCTTCAATAAGCACTTTTGCTACGGGCAGACACACGCTATGAGCTTCCACGGCTTGCTTAATCCATGCGCACTCGCCCGTGAACATATCGGGTTCTACGTAAGAGGAGTGAACTACATCCATTGTAGCTGCGGAATCACGAAGCACTCGGCACTCTTTCCCGTTCACGAGGAAGTCTCGCATGTAAGGCTCGAGAAGCTTCATGTTCTCGTCAGTGCTACATAATGACAAACACACGACTTCTCTTTTTGTTTCTGGACACTGCGCCGAAAAGTGACCCGGCTTCTGGCACGTATAACACACGCGCGCTTGCCTCCTCTCGAACCGCTTTCTGCGTTCGGCTTCGGCTGCCGCCGTCTCCTTACGTTCGGTCGGACTGCTTTCACTCGCATCCGCACTACGCGTGTCCCCCCTTGCTCTCATGGGTGTGAACTTCGGCCTCTCAGACTTGGAGCCAAATTCACCCTTTTGACCGTCCTTAGCTCCGCGAGCCCGACGCGTCACAAACTCCTCGGCTAGCTCGGCGGCTTTAGCCACTGTACTAACGTCTGGCCTATCCAAGACCCAGTACCGCCCGTTCTCAGGTAACCGACTATAAAACTGTTCCAGCCCGAAACACTGCAGAATTTTCTCGTGGTCACCGAACGCTTTCTCTTCTTTGAGCCACTCCTGCATGTTTGACATAAGCCTGTAGGCAAACTCTGTATATGACTCATTTCTGCCTTTTTCATTTTCCCGAAACTTCCGACGGAACGCCTCCGCTGACAGCCTGTACTTTTTTAGCAGACTTGATTTCACTTGGTCGAAATCCTCTGCCTCCTCTCTCTTCAAGCGAGCGACTACGTCGGCCGCCTCGGCGGGTAACAAAGTGAGCAAGCGCTGTGGCCACGTTTCCCGAGAGAACCCCTGCTTCTCGCACGTTCGCTCAAAGTTAACCAGGAACAAACCAATGTCCTCTCCAAGCTTAAACGGCCGCATCAGGTCAGTCATTTTGAACGATACCCGTTCTCCTGCACCGTGTGCCTGACTTCCATTACGAGCGCGTTCCATCTCTACCTCGAGACGCTTCATTTCCAAAGCGTGTTGACGGTCGCGCTCTTCTTTCTCTTTCTCTTTTTGTTCTTTACGTTCTCGCTCCTCTTTCTCTTTTTGTTCTTTACGTTCGCGCTCGTCTTTCTCTTTTTGCTCTTTACGTTCGCGCTCGTTTTTCTCTTTTTCTTTTTGTTCCCTCTCCTCAATGGTCTCAAGGCATTCCGACAGCTCGTCATCCTCAGCCTCCAACTCAAGAATAGCCCTTAGCAGTTCTGGTTTTCTGAGTTAGTCTGAGACATCCAGACCCAACTCTCTTGCAAGCTCCAGCAATTTCGGTTTGCGCAACGACTTCAAATCCATGGCTGCTCCGAATGCTGCTTTCTCTACTGCCTACTATTGTCTTGCCGCAAACTAACCCGGCAGCAACGACAACCACAATTACCAGCTCTGTTTCTGACACTAACAAAAGCCTGGCAAAACTCAGAAGAAAGTCCCGCACTCACCAAACCTTGCAGCCAAGAATTCAGCGCAGTCGTTCCGCTGCAGGCAACCAGTCATCACACAGGGCTCGTTGCACTGCTCCCGGATGGTCGTTGTGCTGCTCAGCATACAGTTGACCGCATATCTTCGCTGCTGGCCTCCGTTGTCGGGATCCCACCGCTGGCAACCAGTTGTTGCATTTGGGTTGCAAGCCCCAAGGGTAGCGTTGGCCTGGCGGCCTGGGGCAAAGCTGGAAACATCCGAAGGTCCCGGCAAAGGAAGAGTCGACTGGCAACAGAACAACTTGTTTATTCTGGCATCGCCAAAAGAGCAGCCGGTCAGGGCGACCACGTTACTCGAAGGAAGGAATCGAAGGCTCTTCTCGGCGTCCGGGGCAGCGGCTTTTTTTATACCCTCGGAGTCGAGGGCAAGAAGGAACGGCTGGGGAAAAGGCGTCCGATACGGCGACGCTTGAACATGTCCAGACGTGACGGGCGCGTCCGCCAGGCCGGCGCCGGTCAGACCTCCTCGCCTCCCAGTTGGGGAGCTCCTCTCCCCGGCTGCCGCGCTTTGACAAGCGTGGGCAAAACATGCACACACACACACACGCACGCACGACGACACGTGGCACTGAAACCTGCCTGGACGCGCTTGGCGGGAGGCGTTGCGGCCGCGATGAACGAAGCCGCGGCGTCCGTTGCATCCGCGCCGGCTATACCGCGCGTCGAAGGCGAGACGTAACACCCGCGAGCAGTCAATTCTGCTCTGGGAACGGTGAGGCGCTGGCCCGGCTCCCTGTGGAAACCGCGCCGCTCATCGAACTGGCCGCCTTGCCTCCTGCGTTCGTGCAGCCCGCCCAAGCCTCCTCTGAGGCCGGGGCGCAGTCGCTGCTAAGAAATGCTGCCCAGATGATTCAGTCGCTGTCAGGGACGGTTGAAACGCTTTTGGCCGCGCCGAAGGTGTCTCACCCCGCGGTCAAGTTGCCCATGCCAACATACCGCGGGTATGATGACCTCCTCAGTGCCCGGGATTTCCTTAAGTCCCTCACCCATTACCAGAGAGCTTTGGGTCTCACTGATCAGGTTGTGCTTGCACACATCATCCCCGCAGCACTGATTGACACGGCAGCTAGGTGGCATCGGCTTTCCGGCCACCGCGCAGCGACTCTCGAGGAGTTCCGTGCAGCATTCTTGCGCGAATTCCTGCCCGCTGACTAGGAGCGTAGGATGCGGCGAGAGTTGGAGCTCCGTACACAGGCTCCGGATGAGTCACTCCTGGAGTATGTACGTGCGATGGAGGACCTTTTCTCAATCGCCGAGCCCTGAGCCTCGAACGAGGAACGTGTGGAAAGGACGATCAGGCAGGCACATCCGACTTTTTCGGCATACCTCAGCGGAGGCCGGTTCCGAGATATTGAGGAGCTGGCCGCCGAGGCAAAGCGCATTCAAGGCGATATTCTCGCCGCGCGCACCTATCGTCCGCCACCGCCGGCAAGCGAGGTCCTCGAGCCACGCTGTGCATGGAGAGGGGCCATGCCCCGACCCAACCGGCGACCACCCGCACACGCTGCCTGTGCAGCCGTTAGCGGGCAAAACGAAGTATGGGAGTTGAGTGAACAAGCTCTCGATCCCTACTCCTACAGGAGACGTACAGCCTGCGCTGCACCGTTTTCTGAACCGCCGGCCGAGGGACGCCAAGCGCCCCAACACACAGCGGAGGGAGAAACCCGAATCAGCCGGCCCTTTGGCCGTGCAACGGGCGGAACCAGGCAGGGAGAGGCGCCATTGTTCCGCGACCGAGCTCGCGGCGGTGTGCGCTGTTTCCGCTGTCAAGAGACGGGGCACTTAGCGAGAGAATGCCCCTTAACCAGGCCTCCTTTGAGGCAGGGAAATGGCGGCGCGGGTCGGTCGTAAAGGGACGACCGGCCCAATCCTCGCCAATCCCCTCAGCGTACAGAGCAAGCTGCCTTGCTAATGCGCACGCACCGTTTATTCCGGTCACCATTGCTGGCCGCGAATTTTTGGCGTTACTGGATACGGGAGCCACTGCCTCCTTGTTCGGTGAAGAGGTGTTGTCCCACTTGCAAAAGCACTCGGTGCGCTTGCGGGACTGCCGTACGACATTCAACCTTGCGAAAGGCGTAGCCCATTCGGCTGGCGCCGCGAGGCTGACTGTCAGGTGGGGAGAGCGGACGAGACGCACGCGTTTCATCCACCTCCCCGGCCTCAGTGTGCCCGTGATACTCGGAAGGGACTTTCTCCTGAAAACCGGGATCGTGGTGGACATTGCGAATGGCGGCTATCGCGACGGACCATTTTCCCAGCTGAAGCCGTTCATCTGCCCACCGGCGTCAATAACTGCCTGCGCAGTGAAGGCGTTCGGAGAGTGCCACGCTCAGCGACCAGGGCCAAGCCCTTGTGTCGAGCGTTCCGTCGTTCACGCTCCCCTTTGGGACCGAGCGGCGCGGCACGACCAGGCACCACATCCACTGGCCGCCTTTGCGGTAACGTTCGATGACACACAGAAGGCTCGTTTGACAGCACTGTTGCGTCAGTACGATGAGCTCTTCACGGATCAACCTGGCTGTACTAATTTAGTGAGCCACAAGATCCACACCGGAGATGCGCTTCCTTTGAAGTGTAACCCCAGACCCGTCAGCCTTGCGAAAAGGCAGGTGATCGATGGGTTGCTGGATGAGATGCTGTCGGCGGACATTATCCGTCGCTCGTCCAGCGCTTGGGCGTCTCCGGTTGTGTTGGTAAGAAAGATGGCAGCCACCGGTTGTGTGCGGATTATCGCCTTCTGAATGCGCTGACTCGAAAGGATGCCTATCCGCTCCCGACGATCAGCTCAATCGTAGGAAACCTGGGCAGTGCGCGGTACTTTTCCACGCTAGATGCCTCCAAAGGTTACCTACAGGTCCAGATGGCGGACGCTGACCGGTCTAAGACCGCGTTCACGTGCCACAGAGGGCTGTTTGAGTTCACTCGCATGCCCTTTTCGTCTCTGCAATGGTCCTGCGACTTTTCAGAGGCTCATGGACCGCGTCCTAGGGGAAGCGAAATTGTCTCACGCCATGTGCTACCTGGATGATATCGTGATTTATTCACGAACCTTCGATGAGCACTTAGGCCACATTGCCGACGTGCTCGCGAGGGTACGGGCTGCTGGGATGACTTTGAATCCTGCGAAAGCCCAAATAGCGCGGACCCGAGTTCAGTTGCTAGGGTTCACGCTCGCCGAGGGCTCCATTGAGCCCGATGCGGACAAACTCCGAGCCATACTCGAGTTTCCCGTGCCCAAGGACGTACGCGGCCTCCGCCGTTTCCTGGGAATGTCCAATTTCTATCGGTCGTTCATCCCGTCCTGTGCCCGCGTGCTGGCACCCTTGACCAAGCTCTTGGGAAAGGCTGCCGCGTGGCGATGGGGGCCCGAGCAAGAGCGATCCTTTCGTCTCCTGTCTAGTGCCATTGCCGAGACAGCGCAGCTCAGGCTACCCGACCTGACCAGACAGTTCGTAGTCCAGACTGACGCGAGTGATCTGGGTTTAGGAGCAGTTCTCCTACAGGATTTCGATGGCGTGCTGCAGCCGCTGGCCTTTACCAGCCGCTCCTTGCTGCCCTCGGAGAGGAATTATTCCGTGACCGAGAAGGAGTGCCTCGCCATCGTGTTTGCACTGCGGAAATTCGACGTCTACCTTGACGGAACGAAATTCGTGGTGCAGACAGACCACAGTGCGCTCAGATGCGGCTCCGCGAGCCTGCGGGTCGGCTGGCGCGCTGGGCTCTCCTGATGCAGCATTACGACTTTACGGTGCAGTATCGAAAGGGGAGCACGAACGTGGCAGCTGACGCGCTATATATATATATATATATATCCCGTGCCCCACTCGCCAGCGGCGCCTTGACGCCAGCAGGCGGAGCGGGCGAAAAGCGGACGAGCCGCCGGGCGGCAAGGACGGGGAGCCCGCAAACGGGCTAACCCATTCCGCTAAGGGCCGTTGTACGATCGTTTCGGAGCGCCTTCCGCCTCGTCCGCTTCGCGAGCGGTCCGCCAGTTTTCGGCCGCCAGGCGGACGTGAGGCGGAAAGGTGTTGTACGATCGCTTTGGCGCTTGCGAGCGAGGCGGATGGTCCCAGCATGCCGAGTGGCGCGCCCGGCAGTGCCTGTCGTCTAATCACGTGCGGCGGTACAGGCATGCATGCTTGTAGAAAAACACGCAGATATCTTGCAGTAGGGATAGCCCGTATTAATTGCGGCGTAATCGAGACATCCGTTCCGTCAACGCTTTTTTTTTGCCGCAGGATTTTCGTCGAAGGTACAATCGTGGTCGGCTGTGATATGTGTGGGAAACGACATGTAGACCATTTATATCCAAGGGACCGAAAAATATCGCGATCGCGCTAAGGCGCCCGTGTGCTGTGCGATGTCAGTGCACGTTAAAGATCCCCAGGTGGTCGAAATTATTCCGGAGCCCTCCACTACGGCACCTCTTCTTCCTTTCTTCTTTCCCTCCCTCCTTTATCCCTTCCCTTACGGCGCGGTTCAGGTGTCCAAAGATATATGAGACAGATACTGCGCCATTTCCTTTCCCCCCAAAACCAATTATTATTATTATTATTAACTCTTCCTCGTTTGATCGCGATGTTTTCACAACGGTCGACGATTTGCGAAAATAACAGAAGGCTGCCCCCTCTGAAAGTTAGGCAACCCTCAGGATTTCAGAACAACGACGCAATTCTTATTGCGAATTCTCCATATATATGGTCAGGCCACAGTACA
This sequence comes from Amblyomma americanum, assembly GCF_052857255.1. Taxonomy (NCBI): domain Eukaryota; kingdom Metazoa; phylum Arthropoda; class Arachnida; order Ixodida; family Ixodidae; genus Amblyomma; species Amblyomma americanum. The sequence continues at coordinate 22,579,798 of NC_135497.1, read as the reverse complement.
GGCTGCTATCAACCGACCGTAATTATAACCGGGATAATCACGTTTTTCAAATAGTTCAGAATACATACTTAATATTTTAGTCAGTTATTCAAAATTGCACACTGCAGTGTTAATGCACTGCTGACAGAGAAAAAAATAATGGCACTTCCATCCTTTCCTAAGGGGCCTGTCACACTAGTTCGACACGACGCCGATGCAGACACGACAACGATGATCGGCCGACCGGGTCGGCACACCGTGTCTGTGGCAGACCAACCTGTCACACTAGGCCGACAACGACACCAACGCGTCCGACGACCAGATGTCTTCGTAGTGTGACGTGCTTTGACGCCCGCGACGCCGACAAACCCAGACTGCCGACCGTGTCGACGCGAGATCGGTCGCCGAGCTAAAACATTCACCAGACACGAACACGATTCCGCTCTAGTGCTGTTTGTTTAAGTTCATAACAAGCTCTGGGATAGATGAATGTTCAAAAAGTATCATTACTGAGGATCGTTGGCCAATGCGAAGGTGCTGGTTGACGTGATAACTACGATACCAGGAAATTTCAGCCGCCAGCTGCTGCTGCTGCTTCGTGTGGCTCGCCTGACGTCTGCTAGATCCGCTGCTGAAGGCGTCGCGGAAATCGAGCATAACTTTTTTTATTATGGGACAGGTTGGCAGTAAAGGGGTGACTAGAGAAGTTTCTTTATTACGGCGCTGGCTAGTTCCAAAGCGCCCTGAGCTGCGGCATCGATGCGAAACCAGCTAGGCTTAGCGACGAGCACGGCAGCAGGGAAGCAGCGCAGTTCGTCGCACTAGAGCTGCCGCAGGCGGCGTCGTTGACGAAAGCGCGGCTGTTTTGCAGGCATGCTGTCGTTGCTCGAATATAGCAGGCGGCCTTTCTGATAGCATGGCTGTTTTGTCTTTTTTGGTGCGAACGTGAAGTAAACCGAGCCTGCTCGCCTGCAGGCCAGCCTGGATACCGTACGCCGCCGTAATAAAAATCAGCTTAAGATTGTTTTTGACGTAAGCAATAAACGCTCAGACAGAGAAATGTGCCAAATGTATCATTCCTGAGGATCGTTGATCAACACCGAGTTGCTGGTAAAAGCAACAACTCTGATAGGAGCAAAATTTCTCGCCAGAATCGCCTCGCAAGCTGCCGCTGGCCCGTCGTTGCGGTCCGGCTCGCCTTTCGCCCGCAGCGGTCCGCTGGCTCCGCAGCCGAAGGTGTCGCGGAAATTGACCATAACTTTAGTTTATGGTAAGATTATACTGCTAACAGGAAAGCGATATTAAGAGATATTATAGCGCAGGCTACTCGTGAATCGGCGTGTGCTGCGCCAGGCAGCAGCGCAGTTCGTCGCCTGGCGCGACCGCAGGCGGTGCCGTTGCCGAAATCTCGCTACTAGCGCAAGCATGCTTTGACGCTGCTCGTGTATAGCAGGCGGTGTTTCTGATAATATGGCTATTTTGTCTTTTCTGGTGCGAACTTCAACACCAAGCCAAGCAGTAATCAGACCGCTGCGAGTGGCAAAGCGTACGCTTTGAGCTCGAGTGCTTGAGTCGAGCGGCGCAGCGATGCTTGCTGCTCCGTGTGTCCCTGCTTGCAGTGGGGCTACAATTCGCAAGCAGCGACCGGTGCAGCGCGCCGGCCGAGTTTTCGCACATGGGTCGCCTGCTTTTTAGTTCTATCGTCACACTGCTGAGTGTTTCTTATCAGCACCTCTGAAAACCGCGGATTGCTCTGTTCTCCATGGTGTCGTGGGTATAGCAGTAGTTTCGCATTCCAGAGGTTCCTAGTTCGAATCCGCTTGGTCGGGAATTTTTTCTTCTTTTTATTATTTTAGTTTTAAATAATCTCTCCTGTCGTGTTTACCCGCAAGCGACTGGATTTATTTTTCGAGCCATGCCTTTCTGACCCAGCAATAAGTGCCGCTCAGTACTGGGCTGCACTCAATATAGGTTCATATAATCACGAGTGTTAAGAGTTTGTTTTACAATGGTGAGATTTATTTAAAACAGTTAAAAATGAAGCGTCCAGGCCCATGAATTTCGCATAGCAGGAAATGACAAAAGACGAGTGAGAACGAGAAAGGGCCAAGTCGGCGAGAGGTCTCACACGTCTCGCTAGTGTGACATGGGAGTTGGCGAACCATCGGCCAACTGCCGTCTTGTGGGAGACGTGGCGCCGACGCCGACAGTCGACCGACTGTTTTCGTCGGCGCAGTGTGACATAGAGCCAGACATCACGACGACATGGTTTTGGCAGACCGAATCGGCCGGCTGTTGGCCTGTCTTTTGCACAGTTGTCATTTTAATATGTAAACAAACCCCCCCACCCCCAACTACGTATACAGCCAGCTCACTGCTAATGCAAAAGACATGCTTATCTATTCAATATATAAGTTGTGTGTGTCTGAATTGTGTATGCATTAAAAATTCACATTTTAGCACACTGCAGTCAAACACAAATGCACATAAGAAATTATGACTTTTCCTGTTGTTTGGAACAAGTAAAATCAGTTCTAATTAAAGCAGTTCTACATTTTACAGAACCGTGACAATGTAACAATAGTGACTTATTTTTGTTGTTTTTCAGTCCATTATTAAAGCCAAAATAGAAATAGCACTGTGTGGCTGCAAAGGGGCTTAGACATGCATCACTTGGTTGTAGTGCAAGGCGCTTTGTTCTCCACAGAGACAGCGGGCCATCAGGTAGTCCTTTAGCACATCTTCATGAGCTGATATTGCCGTTGCACAAGTCAGACTACAGAATTGAAAACAAGTATGGGAAGTTCTGCTGAAGGCCATGTCATTGTTGCCATGTACAAAATAAGCTGGCATATACTTTGTTCAACTCCAAAGCATTCTCAAATGTCGCTTTGAGTGGAAAACAATATGGGTGCCTTTGTATTGCATAAAAGTCTACACATGTCTTTCTATTACTATAAACATAATGAGATGTGGGAGCCAGTAAAGTGGATTACAGGTAGAGGAAATGCAAGAACCAATTTGGAGGGCTTACATTGCAATGGCTCCTGGCTTAGGCTGGGAAAGAATACTTTGTACAGTCAGGGAAACAGGATACAATGACCCTATAATCTGCTTATCTCGCGCAAACAACAACATCTCAAGAAGAATTTGTAAACTTGGATTTCCAGGATGAGGTCTATGATGTTGCACAATAAAATGAAATAAAAATTGAGCCATTTAAGTATGTGACAGGCATATATGCGTATGTTCTCTGATACAACTTTTAAGCAATGTTTAAGAGTTATTTTCACTCATTAGTAAAATGTAGACTGATTGAATGTAAAGGTCATCAGTTCACAATCTAGCTAGCAAAAGTGAGCATTGCTCACTGTTAACTGATGTTTATACAACTCAACATGTGTTGAATTTTAAAAAGAGTGTGCTATTAGTTGCTGACTGTCAACATTTTCAGCAAAATATATCTATTTCACTGCAAGTCTGGTTTTGAAAGAATGAAATTAATTGAGGCATCGATAGGCATCAGAAACTTGGAAAAGACCAATTTGAAGTTAGGCCGAAGAAAGCCGAAAAAAAAAACAGAAAAGCAGTGATGACTTTTGTCTTTACTGGTGTCTCTTTGCTGCAAATTGAAGTTGACGGCTTTTGTGTTCAAGATGAACCAACAGCCCTGTTAACACTATCCTGAATATATAAAAGTCACATGCATAAACATGCATTCGTAGCATTCTCACTGAGCCATGTTATGAAGGCGGTGTGTTGCTTAGCTGAAGAGACTATAAGAGAGAAACCAAGAAAAATCTGACCTAGACAGGCACAATAATGCATGCTTAGCTTTTGAGTGCACACGTTCAGTTGGCTAGCCCTAGCTTTTGAACAGTGTGCAAGTAAGCGTAAATGCAACTGTATGCCATCCAACAAGAGTATTGTGTAAATGTGCCCCAATATTACTTGAAATAGATTGTGAGGAAAGTTCTTACGCGTAAGAGAACATTGCATTGGCTTGCCGAGCTGAGCAAGCGACTAAGCACTTCATTAGAACAATTTATTTTAACATTTATTATACCTAAATAGTACTAAATGACAATACTTGAGTGGTCAGCTTTGTGTAGAAGTAATCAACCATTAGAATCCAAGCACAGCCATACGGCTACAAAGGAAAGCTTTGTAGCTCTTCTTTATGGCCTTATGACTGCACTTGGGTGGACATTAATGAATATTTACTCCCCTATTGCAAATATTCTCTGCCTTGGGGAAATCACTTTGATCAATGGATGGACATCATCATTTGCTGGGTGGATTTCTGCAGTGACCAGCTCAAAGGACAAGAGGCTAGTAAGCCTTGTGAGGTGGAAGGCCATTCCAGCCTTTAGAGGCAAAAACAAAAATCAATCTTGAAATGCAGTGGCATGAGCTAACTGAGGCACAACAGTACTTGTGCGGCTAGTGCAGAAGGAAAGATGAGTCAGAACAGATTAGTTGGTTATGTGATGGTAAAGAGTTAAAAAAAACCCTGCAGTTTCTGCCCGACATGAAGAAATTTGAAGATACACCTTTGGTGCTGTGAAACTGGAGCTTCAACAATAGTCTGAGCAAATAAAACAAGGGCTCAGGTCTGAACTCATTCTAGGATTTTAGTTAAGTTCGGTTTGTGCCATGTGCCAGATGGTGCCACACAGGGGATCTGAACGCAAGTAACTTGGAAGACGGCGATGCTAAGTACATGTTATGGTGTAAATATCCTAGGCTGTGGGAGGGCGTACAAGCATTAAGAGGTGAGACCATGCTACATTGCGAGCCATGTGAACGGCTGAGTATTTCAACCAGTATCCAGTGAAAATACCTTTCTCGGTAAGCCCTTATAAGTAGGCAAAATGTAGTTTTGCTGACAATAAAAAAAGACGTGAGCACATTCTTAGTAACATTAGCAAACAGGCCATTCCAGAGCATGCAAAATGTTGTTTTGGAGAACTAAAACATGGGTATTTATTGCAAGATGGCAGACCCCTTAATATAGCCATCAGTGAATGCATGTAACAAAACACTGAAGGGAAAGCCATAATGTAGGCAGTAAAAAGCTAAGGCTCAAGGGCAATGCCTTGGGGGATATGCAAGACAGCAGAAAAAGGCAGGATGCTTAAGGATTGGCAAGGGAAATCTGCCGACGGCTGGCTTGGATCTAGTTTAGAGCTATTGGATACAGGTTAAAGCACGACAAAAAAAAGCCATACATAAATAAGGGAATCACATGCTTTTTCAAAGCCAAGAAGAAAAGCATCGAAGGGGATATTGCAGTCAAAGTGCATGTCGTGAAGAACAAGAGCAAGTTGGCTATTGCAGGAACGTTTTCTAAAAGCTTGCCAATTTGGATGAAACGACTTAATGGGCCAAAACAATCTAGCAGGACAAGAGTACAAAATGTGTTTGGTGATTTGCAGCACATGACAATGGCAAAATAGGGCCATAGGTGCTGGGTAATGATGGGTAAGAAACATAGAGGGGCCAAGCTATGATGAGGAAGGAAGCTATCTGCACAGTATGCACTAGATATGCGTACACCGTGCTTCCTGTCCCGTTCATGTTTGCTACAAATTTCACAAAACTTGGTACGGGTGTACTGTCGGGTGAACCGGCAGTAAGTTTGCATATTGAAACTGCGCTCAGGGAGGAGGACAACAGAGCAAGAATTGTTACTATGTGTAGTGGTGCTGTTTTCCGTCGACTTTGTTCCTAACATACCTTTACCAGCTCTACAGGGCTCATTTTGCAGTCTGCTGTTTTAAGTGGTGTCAGGTAAAGCCAATCGCTATTCTTCAACCAACAAACTGCTGTGCCATACAACACATCCTTCTAATCATCTTCATAAGTTGCAAGATAAATGTACTTCTTTAGTCTCATATTCAAAATAACACAGATTGATTGCTTGTGTCATCATCAGAACTAAAAAAATTAACCATACTTTCACATATACAGCCATTCCTCATTAGTGCAGTCCTCGTTAATATGGACTCATACTATTAGCAGTGTTTCTGGGGAAAAAACTTTTTTCAATGCACTTACGCTTTGCTAGCATAGAAACTTGCTGATCATAGTGGACAGAGTGAAAATGCGTACGGCCCATTGTTGCATATGTTCTTGTCCCATTAAAGTGCAGAGGGGAAAGACTTAAAATTTTGGATTTGAGCAGATAAATCGAACGCTGCCTGAATCATATACCTATCTTGCACACTAGAATTGCCATCACAATGCTTGCCCCACTGTCTGCACAGACTGTTATGCTAACCCGTGGACTGCCAGGCACACTGACTTCTAACCAGCTCACACACTTTCTGGTTGCTAAAGAGCTTCTCTTTCTAGTGTAAAAATCACTGTCAGGGCTCGGCGAATCACACCCTGGCTTGGATTCCTCATTGCACAAAATGAAATAACCTGCTTAAAATTAAAACAACAGAATCGCTTGCTTATATTATAACCTCACGTATGCCTACCCGCAGCCCACAATTCTAGGTTAGCACTTTTTATACTGAGTACACCGCAGAAGAAAAGAAAAATGCAACACTCCTGATTCAGGCATGCGCAGCGGGCAAGAACAGAACTAGGCACCGGTGCAAAGCAGGGAATCTGCTAATGCAAGCAGCAACAGCTATTTCATTCAAGTAAAGGAATGGGTTCAAATTAAATGTGGTCTTTGCCTTGGCAGGTCAGTGGTTCCATTGATACTACAGGACTCTCAGAAACAGGGCAACATCGGTATTGCAGAACCAACCACCATGCAACAATGCTTAGCACATTTCAAAAAACTGAAATAAGCTTTGTTATTGTAGCTTTGAATCTGTGCAGGAATGGTACTGTCGTGACCACACAAATGTGAAAGGATAAGTGGGCCAGACAACCTAGCCGATCACTGGGGAAGGTGCAAATATGCGTCTATATGTCAGCAAATAAACTTTTGTTAGTGTAAAATGTAAGGAGGATTAAGGAAATCTTGGAAGCGTTCTACACTGTCGATACACAGCTGATTGTGCTCGCCATCGCCGTCACTCAGCAGACAAGTAATCATGTCCGTAGCACGCATTCACAGGCAAATGAAGGTAGCAAGGTGCATGTGCATTCTGACATCACCTTCTCAAGGCTTCGAAACTGTGTTGTTAAACAAACTGGTGCGGCTGTCCCAGGGAGTGCTGGTGAATAACCACTTAACACTAGCAAAGCAGAGTTCACGAGCTGCTCTGCAACAATAGCATTGTGCACACATCCACTTTCGTACCGCTGATCTCCTGATCGAAAGGGACCGTGAGTAAAATCAACAACAAACAGTGTCACGGCTCATGAGGCGCTTCAAGGTCACCGAATTTTTCTGATTACAGTGGAAACCAAGATCCCACTTCAACTTCACATTGCCAAGAATTTGTCAAAGCAAAAAGGTAAAAAAAAGCAATGGGGAAATATTTTCTTAATATATATATATATATTTTTCAAGACTTGTTATGCACAACTTGTTTTGTGGACAATTTTTACCCCATAAGTTGCTGCCAGTTATTTTTTTTTTGCATAACAGAGTAGAATGCTCATTGAAAAGTAGACTCATGAGTTAACACATATGAGAGATTCTACACTGTGAACTAGCCGTGATTTAAATGCGGCAATGATTCTTGTTCGTAATCGCGTAATACCATGTCACAACCTAAACCGAAATGGCTAGAGGAAGTGTTCAGTCACCCATTCATCGCGCAAATATTTATTGCAGACAAATATCTGCACAGCCGGCAGGAAATAAAAAGAAATGACGCCCCCGAAGATACATCTGCACTGCTCACCAATGTTTTCACACAAGTCACACAGTGCCGCCGGCCACTCGTAACCCGAGCACCCATAATCACAAAATGTATTGAATGGAGCACCAAGACGCAAAAGGATGGCAGCGTTGCTTTTGTCGCCGCGGAAAACAGTCCGACGGCCGTGCAGCAAAGATCGTGTCACGTCGCACACACGGCAGTACTCGAGCACAGCGCCCGCACGAATCGCGATCAAAATGGTAATGGATACGTAGCTGAAATAACGTAGTGTGGTAGCGATCACTGCAACCATCGCAACGAATGCGACTAGCTGCGCAACGCCACGATCATTTCAGCATTCGGAAAGCACAGCGTCCGTCGTGAGCTTTCGCAGGCACACATTTCTCTGCCTTGACGTAAAAGCACTCGCTCCGATCGCAATCACGTTCACTACGCGGACACTTGTCATTGTGCTATGCAGCTCATGCACGCACAAGAAATTCACCCTGACTCGCCGCTGTCCGTGATGATCCTCGCAGGAATTACAAACGCTTACAACAACCACAAACAGCTCGAAATAAACACTTCGTGACACCGCCACTGCACAGGCCTTGCATCGGTTTGAAGCGGCGCTCTGTCAACTCCGTCAGCGTAGATGATTACAGAATTCAACTAGTGGAACTATCGCTCGCCACTGCTTAACGCGGCGAAGTTTGCAGTCGCTCTGAACACTGGTAATATCACGATGTGTACAATATAATATGCTTCGCGACATCGCTGCCACTGCCCAGGCCGCGCTCCCCAGTTCAGTCGACGGATGGCCATCTTGCCCCGGCAGGGCAGAACCGAGGCGGAGGGGCTCGAGACGTCACTGACGTCACGGGAAAAGCAGCCAATAGCTGCAATCCGGTCCCCGGCCGGATGCGCTCGTCCGCCAGAAAGTTGAAGTTGACCAACTTTCCATCCGTTCGCCGAACGAGGCGGATCCGCCAGGCCCGCTCGCGAAGCGGACGAGGCGGAAGGCGCTCCGAAACGATCGTACAACGGCCCTTAAGTTGTATCCGACTATAGTGGTGTATTTTTGTTTTACTTGCTTTACAGTGCTTTTATCTAGGGCAAACAAGTTGGTTTTGTTAATGTAATATAGAACACAAAAACTTGACAAGACGTATCTCTAGTTATTAGCACAATTTGCTGTATATTTATAGACCTCCTGCATGTTTGTAAACAAACGAGGTGGCGCTGCAGTCGCTAGCGAGCTCGTGGTAGGCAAAAGGTCGGGGAGTGGCGTCGCGGATAGGTGTTGAGTGCGGGTTTTCAAGGCTTGTGGTGATGGTGGTAGTGGTTTTATTAAAAATAATAGTAAAAAGGAAGGAAAAGATTTTTGCTAGCCCCGGCATCTGCCATCGATACTGAAGCACCTGAGCTGGGGCAGCGGAAATAAAGGACAGCAGGCAGAATGGAGAAATGAAATGAAAGAGGTGAGGGGACAGGAATAGAGGATAGGGGGAGAAGTAATATGTACAAACTATTTACACAATAAGAAATGTGTCCAGGTAGTGCGCGTGATTAGTTCATTTTAGAGAAATTAAATCACACACGCGCACATCACTGTGTTGGTTACAACTGGAGTGGGGCGTCCAGTTATTAATCGTTCAAGGTAGAACTCGCGGAGCGTTCGGTCACTGCGTGTAACTACCTGACGGAGAACAGAGGGGACGTCAAGCCCGTGTGTTCAAGGAATGCACAGAGGCTCACCAAAGTTCGCTCACGAGTGCGCGCACTGCCCTGCGGCCACAATAGCGTCTTGATGGAGTCTGGTGGTATGCCCTGCGCCCTATAGGCCGCGAGCATATCGCGACGAGCATCGGCGAACGCGGAACAGCGAAGGAGCAGGTGTTCTAGTGTTTTCACTGCACCGCATCCGTCACACACATCACTCGTCGCGATTCCGTGACGCACCCGTCGTTCCCCGGGCCACACGCAGCCAATGCGCGCGCGGAGGATCATTGCACGTTGTGACCGTGTAAGTGCGCGACAGCCGGTGACACTGTCAATGCGCTCACCTCCCGCGATGCGTGGGTCGGGGTGCTGCTTTCGGAGATGGTCGTGGATGGCCGCACGCACGTCCTCCAGCGCAAGGGGCAGATCGCTGGCAGGTAGTTCGTGTGCAGCGGTCAAGAGGTCGTCAGATTCTTCGTTGCCGGCGATGCTGCAGTGACCGGGCACCCACTGTGCACGCACGGCACAACCTCTCTGCGCGAGGCGCTCGATGCGCGAGCGGATTTCCCGCACTAGTGGGGTACCGCGGCCGTTAGATTACAGGCGGCTGAGGGCGGCGCGGGAGTCGCACAGCAGAGCAGTCCTGGGCGGCGGAGGGCCGAGGGTGAGGAGCAGGTCCAGCCCGAGCCGGATCCCCATCAACTCCGCCGTGGTGGAGGAGCCCAGGAAGGCTGCGTGTTGCTGGCTGTGCAGTCGCAGGGCGGGGATGGTGGCCGCCGCAGCAAGGGAGCAGCTGTCGCGGGCCACTGAGCCGTCGGTGTACAAGGCTTGTAGGCGCGTTTCTAGTTTCTGCGAATCATAGCAATGTTCGATGGTTCCAACTTAGTAATTTGTTGAAGTACACGAGCTCGCGTTGGCCACGTGCGGCCTATAAAGAGAAATAGTTTGCCACTGTATTGTATATATGGTCAGTAGTAAACATGTAGAAAGCGTTCCTGCTGTTTATTTATGCGCTAGGCATTGAATAAAATAAGTTTTGACACTCTGCACTAGCCGGAATGATTTTACTTCGGGACAATAGTGAGGGGAAGTGCTGGCCTTGTTTCGTCGGAGCAGACATGCGCTAATCGTCTGCTGACATACGTACGTGTCGCGCTGTGCGAAAAGTGGGGACAGCGTCGTGTCCCTGATCTCCTGTCTCGCTTAGCGCTGTTTTTAGCCGCATGACCACGCACCAGCCAGGCCGACTTGTCCTCTTGTTAAGCCGGTCGATTTGGTGAAAATTTTTGATTTCTAGAATTATTTTCTTTCCTAGCCCTGAAGTCTAGTTTCGTGACGAAAAATTATAGCAAAATATTGAGTACAAATTTTTAAATTACGCTTTTTAGAAGTGTGATCGTCAAAAACTGTGAGGTAATTTCTTTGATTTCAGTGCCGCATTTCTTTGACCAAAGCGAAAGTGAAGATGCCATAAACGAGGGAATAAACTTTAAGGTTCGTATTGTGACATCTCACATTTTCTGCGACTGGATCACTCACCTTCGTAATTCGAATGAAAATCACATGATTCCATTTGTAGCAAACTATTCCTGAGACGTTGAGGAGCGTCATAAATCTCTCGATTTTTTCCCCTACATGTGCAGTACCGTGTTAGTTATTTCTTGTAAGAAACGTTTTCATGTAACTATGCATGCATAAGTACTGATCATATAGAAAAAGAACTAATCGCGTCATCGTACAGAACAGGGCTTTATGTACATGCTGGCATAAAAAATTGCGCACTATCTACTCAATTATTTGAGACCTTGGGGGGACTTGACGACGGTGTTAATTATAATTACCTAGAACTGCACCAGGTATAGCTATAAATAAATGGAATTACTGAAACTAGCGTAGGAATTCCATATTTGCACCAAGTTTAGTTACATATCGCATGCATGAATAACGAAAACACTTTTCATTGCCGCGTCCCCTCTCAATCTCGTCACGTGTCTGTTAGTAGCACGCCTGCGGCTGCTTCTTTCCAAACAAGCTTCGCGATCATGTACTACCTCATGAAACATGACACATGCATGATGCAATGAAAAAGCATATGGCGTTTAGCACACTTAAGGTACGCTATTCTAAGCACACCAACGCGACCGCGCAAGATTGACACAACTTACCAGACTTCTTTCTACTCGAATGAAATAATTACGTCGTCATATCAAGAAACAGTTTCAAGTAAATATTAAATGTCATAAAACGCGCCATTAAAACATGGTGTGCTATTAACAAAAAAACGCATTCCTTGGGGGCGAGTGAACCTGTCGGCGCCCCGTGCACTCCGGCTCAAGGTGATAAGTACGTGTGCAGCTGCATATGTCTTTTTTTCCTTGAGCAATTATCAGCCTACTATCCTGAAGTTCAGGTGAATGAACGCAGTAACTTGCATGCTATTAAGTGCATTGAGTGGCAGTGCCTATCGAGTCCCAGACTTCGCGCTTTACCACCGTGGCCCAATGCCTGTTAGCCAGTTTCCGAATGCGGCATTTATGAGCGAGAAACCTATCGAGGCTAATTTAATATTTTTTATGCTACTACGCGGATCCAGCAGTGACGCAGCTGGTCAATACATGCTGCTTCTGCAGTGCACAGGCTTGAAGCAGCCGCCGGTAGCTGCGGCAGCTGCGGTAGGCACGGGCAAGCGGAACCTGTTTTGCCTACCATGCGAAAGTCGCTGCTAACATCAGCGCCACCGCATCTTCGTGACGTCGCGGGGTGAAGGAGGTCAATACTCTTTGTCCAATCATCAAGCTTCCACTAAGTGATGTCATATCCGCTGCTAAAAACTGCCACTGTATGGTGACACCGTCAGCGCCACAAATTTGTTTTCGCGAGCGAATTAAAATATTAAAAACCGCAGTATACGCGGTACGACCGGTGCTAATAGCATAGTGTCAATAATAAAATAATGATGGCATATGTCTTTAGCGTCGTCTTCGGAGAGCGGACACTACCGTCTGGTACAAGTAGACTAACCGTTAGGCGCTGCCACTAGTCTGATTTACGCGTAAAATTATTGCAGCAAAGAATGGGCAAACTATTGAAAACGCGCTTTTAATGATCGTCATTGCGAAAGTTTAAGAAAAATTGCAGTATAACTGACCATAAGCTTTCGCTACATTTTTATGCCGTGAGGTGGCATGAGCAGTAGCAGTGAACGGAGCCCCGCCCCACAAAAAACGTGCCAGTCACAGCGCGAGCTCGCCTCACGTGACCCACGCCTTGCTTGCTGCGAGCGAGAGATGGCGCTGCGGAGACAAGCGTTTGCGGGTCGGTAGGCTGGAAACGCTGATTGGTCCAAAAAGTGACGTCACGCCTGTTACGTCATGGTCACGTGACTCTTAATGACGTCATGTCCGGTTGGGGACAGACGCATTTTCCCTAGAGTTTTCTAGGAATTCCCCACGTTTGTGACAGCGTGCGCGGGATAAAAAAAGCGCATCTTTACCTCCACCCCACCCAGTTCGACCACTTTGCCGAGCGGGGTGCAGTTGCAGAACCCTTGCCTAAATGCTCCCGCCACTCACGTTTACCCCCCGCCCATCCCCCCACGACACTTTCCCGGACTCGGATGTTTTGTCGCCTTTTTTATTTTTATTTTGTGTGCTTGTGTTTGCATGCACAGTGCACGTGTCTCTACTTAAGCTAACTGCGCCGCTGATTCCGCATTGACTATTCCTGCCGAAGAGGCTCCAGGGAAGTGTCCTGCCATGTCTGCGCTTTATTGTTTTTTTTACTCGTTTTTGCCAGCGGCACGCGAGTACACGCATCTCCGCGAATCCGCCACCGTCTGTTTCTGTACTCGCCGCCGCTCTGCCTTGAGGGGCGACCATTCTCCCCTCCCGCTCCTCGTTTTGCTTTCTTCCTTTCTCTTTTTTTTTCTGCACGCTCCCAGCGGATTTTCGTTGGACAGGGTGCGACAGCGCGTTTTTCTTTTTCTATTTATTACTCTTTCTCCCTTTTCTAGTATTTTTCTTCTCTGTCCATCTTCTTTCCAGCACCCAATTGCTTGTTGCTATTTTCATGTGGCGGACATGTGTGCCAATTACAACTCCTCAAGACCGGGAGGAAGATCGCTGTAACTTCAGTCTTGAGAAAGGACAGGCTCTGTCCGAAACGTCGACTCAAAATAAATCTGTCTAAATGAAGCGTCTCTCAACTTTGCATATATATATTTAGTTACCCTTGATGTAGTGTCTCTGTACACCAACATACCGCATGATGATGGCATCCGAGCTCTGGTCGCATCCTATGGAAAACACAAAAACGCTGATGCTCCTAGCCAAAGTACCATCGCTGCACTTGCTGATCTGGTCCTCAAGCTCCACTTTTTTTAATTCAACAACTCCTTTTACCTACAAATGAGTGGTACCGCTATGGGAAAGAAAATGGCGCCAAACTATGCCAACATATATATGCATAGCATTGAATCGGAGTTTATCCGCTCATACCCAACAAAAACGGCTTTTTACAAACGTTTCCTAGACAACATATTCATGGTATGGACGAAAACAGAGGACCAATTCATCCAGTTTATTTCAGCATTTATCAACGTACATCCAAACATCTGTTTCACACACCCTTACTACACCAGTCAAATTAATTTCTTGCACGTCTCAATTCGAATAGAGAAGGGCACCTTAATCACCAGTGTCTATAGAAAGCCCACGGATAGGCAACAGTACCTTCATTACAAGAGCTGCCACCCACGCCACTGCAAAACTTCAATTCCATATTCCCAAGCCATCAGATTCAAACGGATCTGCTCACGACCAGAAGACTTCGAAGAAAATTCTAGCCGTATGCGGAAGGTTCTGAGGGACCAATGTTATCCGGCCTCTATTATTGATGATGCCGTTACGAAAGCGGAAGCAACAGATCGTAATGAAATGTTTGGGGATCCCCCATCAGCAACCGCAAATGAACACCGCTCTAATGTCGTCTTAACCTTCGCAAACAACCTTCCTAATGTCAACAAAACTCTAAAAAAACATTTCAGCATAATCGAACAAAACGATCGACTGTCAAAAATTTTTCCAACAGTTCTACGGGTTACCTACAGACTATCAAAAACATGCAGAATTATGTAGTTCACTCTACTGTCAATAAGGGAAAGACTTTGGTTTGCCTACCTTGCAGGAAGAATCGCTGCCAAGTTTGCCAGCACATGCGGACAACAACACTAGCTCAAAGCACACACTCTAACTTCAAACACTCCATCCGTGAAAACTTGAACTGTGACAGTAGTAACGTAGTATGCATGCTCGAGTGTGGTGATTGTCAGATGCAATACATTGGCCAAACCGAGAATTCCTTCCGAATTAGATTCAACAACCACCGCGCGCACACCAGATCTCTTCCTCTCCTCCCCCTGTCGAAACACCTTTCCCAGGAAGGTCACGAGCTTCACAAACTAAAAGTTACGCTGCTACAGAGCGGCTTCCAAAATACCCGTGAGCGTGAGCAACGAGAACCATACTTTATATATAAGTTTAATATTGTGCAGGCCGGTATGAATGAGAACCCTGGTACTCTCTCCACACTTCAGAGGTCAGAGTCCTAGCCCTACTGAAATTCACAGCACCCCGACTGCATCGCCTGAGGTCATGCCAATTTGCGTGCTTGCTTACATATGCCGCCCTTCGCCTCCCCCTGCCATTCTTTCATGTTCATGACCGTGACAGCAAAGCATATTGCCTATTCCCCCCCTCAACTTTCTATATATTTTGTATATTTTATTGATTTCTTTTTTCCTGGTTTGCAGATAATAGAGCGTGATGCTCCATATAAGCAGTAACCCATTGCAATAACGCACACTTGGGCGATTTCGCGCCTTCGTTCCCCATTTTCTTTCTGTTACTCTCCCCTCTCTCTCAGTTTCTAGGAAGGAGCCATCTTTTTGTCTCCGCGACGGAAGGCGGGGCGGAGGCGCTTTCGACGCATCTTCGCCTTTCGTAACTTCACTTAATTGAGGTCTCCTTCGTTTTAAAATTGCGCTCGTGGCGGGAGGCGTTCCGGAACGACGCTGACCTCCGACGCCGCGCGATTGCAGAAGCATCTATAGCTTTGCGCCGGGATGCAGGAAACTCAGGCGCCAGACGCCTCTAAGTAGGTAGAAAACAGTGCCTTCCACTGGTTCCATGGTAGTGGTGGCTGGCCCTGGGTTTGCAGGAATGTACGAGGGGGCGTAAGATCCCGTGAAACTCATAGTAAAGGTTTACCTCGTCGGCACGTTTTGTATTGTAGATGCAAGATCGAACGACACACCGGAGCGAGCGATGTCATGCTGACGCCAAGTTTCCTCCGACCCCCCCCCCCTCTACTTTTCCTGCGTCACGTATACGCGGTGTCAAGCAACATGCATGTGACTGAAACTGAAACTCTGAAGAAGAGAAACTGAAAGTAAGAGAATTGAATTTGAAAAGAAGAGAAACTGAAACTGCCGCACAGTTCATTACCTGATGGACACAACAGTATCACGTATTGCTTAACGTCTTCATAAAACCGCTGTTTGTTCGTCTATAACATTAGCAGCATTAGTATATGTTTGCTATTAATGACACCCAGGTAATGAACATGATTTACCAACTTAAGTAGTGTTGGTTCTGGTGTAACGCACGAATAATTTATAGGCATGCCTTTGTGTATACGTCAGAGATTAAATTGTGAAGCAAGCCGTGAAACTGCCTGTGCATTTCTCATAAAAACAGGAAAAAAATTATCTTGCTTTCATAGCATGCGTGTCATCTATATCAGATGTGATTGTAATCTTGAGCTATAACTTGAAATGACCCATGCTGGCTGCCATGAAAAATCACTTATTTAATTGTTCAACAAACCTCATAACTCATTTATGTTACGAAAGGAATGAAATGCTTCACTTATGTCTCATTGCTTTGGCACAGTCATGGTTCATTAAGCAATGTAAAATCTGATTTAGGAATATTTTTGTTACTTGTTGCACGGTTTGTTCCTGAAATTCAGCACATCCGCCAGTGTTGCGTTCCCCCGTGGTTTTCTTTTTTATTAATTGAGTACAGATGAATAGCCACCGGATTCTTGGCCGATCGCCCAGTGTGGGTATGTGCCATCTTTTGATAGGATAACAATATCAACAACATTCGTCTTTCACTTTCAATAATATATGTGCTCCACTGTACTTTTTCTTCTACTTTGTATTGATTCGATCCATAATGATGTCAGAGTTTAAAGACAAATCCTCAATGCTTGCAGATATTTATATGTGATAATAATAATAATAATAATAATAATAATAATAATAATAATAATAATAATAATAATAATAATAATAATAATAATAATAATAATAATTGGTTTTGGGGGGAAAGGAAATGGCGCAGTATCTGTCTCATATATCGGCGGACACCTGAACCGCGCCGTAAGGGAAGGGATAAAGGTGGGAGTGAAAGATGAAAGGAAGAAGAGGTGCCGTAGTGGAGGGCTCCGGAATAATTTCGACCACCTGGGGATCTTTAACGTGCACTGACATCGCACAGCACACGGGCGCCTTAGCGTTTTTCCTCCATAAAGACGCAGCCGCCGCGGTCGGGTTCGAACCCGGGAACTCCGGATCAGTAGCCGAGTGTCCTAATCACTGAGCCACCGCGGCGGGGCCCAATTTTTGTTATTGCGACAATGATGGCACAATACGTAATGAAGAAGTCAATATATATTTCACCACTTCAGTTCGCAAAGAGACTATGAGAGAGAAAGGGCAAATCACTCACAGCCAAAGTACCTTTCACATACTTCTAAGCTGTGCAGGTAAAACGACTAAAAAGGTAATTTTCCCTAAACTCATTCCATACTACGGCCGGCTTTCAGGCTAATTGTGAGAAATGTCTGTGTAAGCATGGAGACAGGGTTGAGCCGGAAAGCTGTCATGATTCATGGAATAAAAAGACAGTAGGCATGGGAGGCACTGGGGAGAAGAAGAAGAAGAAGAAGAAGAGGAAGAAGAAGAAGAGGAAGAAGAGAAAGAAGAAGAAGAAGAGGAAGAGGAGGAGGAAGAAGAAGAAGACGAAGAAGAAGAAGAAGAAGAGGAGGAGGAGGAGGAGGAAGAAGAAGAAGAAGAAGAGGAGGAGGAAGAAGAAGACGAAGAAGAAGTAGAAGAAGAAGAGGAGGAGGAGGAAGAAGAAGAGGAAGACGAAGAAGAAGAAGAGGAGGAGGAGGAAGAAGAAGAAGAAGAAGAAGAGGAGGAGGAGGAAGAAGAAGAAGAAGAGGAAGAAGAAGAGGAGGAGGAGGAAGAAGAAGAGGAAGAAGAGGAGGAGGAAGAAGAAGAAGCCGAAGAAGAAGAAGAATAAGAAGAAGAAGAAGAAGAAGAGGCACTGCCTACCAGCTTCCGCAAGTTAGGTTCACGCAAGCTCCGCTTCAGGTTGATCTGATCTCCTTGCAACGAGTTGCTGATACGCAGGCTGACCCCGTCTTCTATTACTACCATATTTACCCGTCCCATGCGAAACATATGCCCGCAAATATCCTAAACGGTCTTCTTTCTGAACACCTACACAATTTTTCTCATCATACTGCTCTCTCCACTGATGCCTCCGGCAGCTGTGAGAAGGCGGCGATTGGGATATATTCGCAAGATCTAGCTTGGAGCTATTCCGTTCGTATCCCTGGTTACACTCCTATACTCTTCGTAGAGCTTTTGGCTATTGGTTTGGCTTTTCTCAATCTTCCCAGGCATGTAGCACGGGTTCTTATTCTTGCAGACTGCCTTTCAGTTCTAGTCTCTCTCCAAAATTCCGGAAAATCTTTATTGAATTGATGGCTTAGGTTTTTTGTTCCGTGCTCAGTACGTGAGATCCGCTTTGTCCGGGTACCAGCAGGCATTCGGGTGTCTATTTTAACGAGGTGGCTGATTTATTGGCAAGGTTAGCTCTAAGCGCTCCTGTAATCTATCCCGTCCCTCACCTCATTCTGTTGGAAACTTCACGTTTCCAGCTTTTCCAAAATATTTCAGCCAGCTTGAGTGATCCGTTGCTCAATACCGTGGATTTTCACCACTTAAAGTACCCATGGTGGTGTAAATCAAGGCGTTGTGAAGTGTCCATGACACTTCTGCGATACAAAATTCCTCACATAAATTTGTACTTACGCAAATGCGGGTTCGCTGCGACAAACCTTTGTGTCTCATGTGGGCAAGTTGAAACATTAGATCATTTTCTCCTCTCTTGCCGGCGGTTCCCAGTTCAGAGAAAGCAGTATTTCGAGGCCCCTCTTTCGAGGTTAGGACTCCCTCTGTCTCTTACAGTTCTTCTCTCGTTCGGTGCGAGCGCAAAGGGATTCCCGTTAAGTAGGTTTGCAATGTAAGGTTTGCAATGTAGCGGATCATTTTCTTCTGCAGAACTTGTATTTTTATCCCATTTGATTTTGTGGTGGTTGCCCAAACAGAGTTACAATAATTCAAAACGGAACCGAAAGGAGCATGATAAATTTGAATGTTCACGTGAGTGGGAAGGAGCCATAGACATCGTGATAGAACACCTGCTACTGAAGAGAGCTTTTTACAAATATTTTCCACATGCCGATCCCAGCTGAGATGCGACGAGAAAGTAACTCCAAGGATTTTGTGGCTGTCAACAATTTGAATTTCTTGACCTGCGTATTTAGGAGCTCGTTGTAGTTCGACTGGATTGTTCCTTGCACGGAAAATTATTACCTTAGTCTTTGTAGGGTTTATTTGGAGGCAATTAGAAGAGGACCAGTTCTCTAGTTTCGTAAGGATTACGTTGCACTCTTCAATTAACTTGTTTATGTCGTGACCAGAGATTAGTATACTGCTATCATCGGCGTATATAATTAATTTCGCTTTGTCATAAATATGCACAATGTCATTTATATATATGTTAAAAAACATCGGGCCCAGAATGCTGTTTTGAGGCACACCATTTCGTACCGCCAGAAAAGAAGACTGATGGTTGTGGATATAGACAGATTGTTTTCGATTTTGCAGGCATGATTTCATGAGGTCTAAAGGTTTTCCACGAACTCCGTTTTGAGAAACTTTATGAGTTAAAATTTTATGGTTTAGGGAATCGAAAGCCTTACTAAAATCAATGAAGAGTCCGACAGTGAGAATACCTGCTTCAATGTTTTGCAGGATACATTCCTTATGTGACAACAACGCCGTTTCCGTCGACTTGTCCCTTCGGAAGCCAAATTGAGCATCAGACAGGATTTGTTTTGCATTAAAAAAAAGTTCACTACACGGGAAAAAATTACTCTTTCCAAGCCCTTTGAAAACATTGGAATCACAGATATTGGTCTATAATTGGACACTACATTTTTATCTCCCCCTTTAAACACAACTGTCACTCTTGCTTTCTTCATTTCTTCCGGGTAAACTCCCGTTTCAATTAACAAATTGAAGATGTATGCTAGCACAGGTGCAATACATGATAGTACATATCTGACTGGTTTTTTCTGAATATTGCCAACATCTAAGGCTTTGCTATTACTTAAATTCATAAAGGTTTCACATACTTCGGTCTCACTGGTGGGCTCAAGGAAAAGGCTTTCGAAAGGGCTACAAGATGAAGGAACCTCAGGTAGATATGTGGAAAACCAGCGAAAAGGACGCATTCACAAGGAGGAGAAGTACACAGGACAACGCTGGAAAAACAACTGGCCCAACTGGCCCAACACAAACTGCACCAACTGGCCCAACAAGCTACGCTTCTTCAATACTCAGGTAGATGCATCATAGATAAATGGGTAGTTAAAAATTGCTGTTGAAATGGTCAGCAAGGGCCTGACCGGATAATTCAGAGCCCTTATAGATTATTCGTTGAGTTGGCGCATTTTTCGTATTGCGACGTAACGAGTTATTTACAACTTTCCAGACAGCGTCTGAATATTTTATTCTAACATCAGAGAACAGCTTTTGATGATACACAATCTTAGCACGCCTAAGCTCAGCATTTAGTTAATTTCTTGTTTTTTTTTAAAAAATAAGATTAGGGATTCTAGAGAGGGATTATTCAAAAAGGCATGGTACAACTTGTTTTTGCGCTTTATGATTCTTTTGAGCTCTGGCGTGATACATAGTTTTCTTATTCGTTTAGACTGCTTAATGTTCTTGAAGGGAAAGTGCCTAGAGTATATTTCTACAGAAACCTTGATAAACTCTTGAATATGCATTATTTGAGTCTTATGTCTAATAACTAGGAGTCCTGTCCAAAACCATTTCAGCTCGTTACCTGGGTACCCCCAACCTTTTTTTATTTACGTGTAACTCCAGCTCTGCTTCACCTTTGCCATTGTAGCCGCTATTGTTTCTCAAGTACCATGCACAATCTTAATATTAGCAGTTCCTAATTCAAGCCTTCTGCAGGGTTTGAAGGACCTATTTAATTGGAAATGTGGAGAACACGTGCACAGGGTGCAAAGCGCGTGATCTGCCAGGAAACACTGATGCGGCCCCGAGAAGGGCCTTTTTTAAGGTTGACAGCCGTTTTGTGCCTCTTCACTTGGCAGCGGCGTCAGAGCGTGTGCGGTCCCCATGGTTTTGCCCCAGCTGTCGAAGCAATCCTCGGACACGACCATGACCTTCGACATCTGATGTTTTTATTCAAAAAACACAAGGACCAAAGTCGTGCTGTATGCAGTGCGATCGCCATGTGGTTCCACTGACGGCGAACAATCATCCACCTACCCCGGCTCTTTGGACAGATTCAGGAAACGACTGAAAAGAACAAAAGTAACGAGCAAACAAAGGTGTGCTGCATACAAGTTATAACGCAAAGAAACGAAGGCGCTCTGCGCTATTGCTCTAGAGAGGTCTAATATGTAAACTTTCACGGCTGGCGTCGATTTCTACAAAGCGCGAGTAGTCGGTACGGAAATAAACAAAGGCGCACTGGAGCTGGGTAAGCATGTAGCTACAAGCACGAGTTTTTTGTCTCTACCGCCGATTTCCACACCGCGCGATCGTCATAACTTTTCTTGGACTTGCTGTTGAAGCTAACAGCGATCATAAAATTAAGGGCGCCGACTGTAGTGGCAGAGGCTTGTCATTGAAAGGAACAAAGCCATGCACTTTGTCAGCCCGGCAACGAGGCCTAGCGCGAGTTTTAGAGCCGACTTGGACAAAGCGCGAGATGGCGCGTGCTTCTAACGCTCGCCAACGCAAAGAAACAAAGGCGCGCTGCGCTGGGATAATGCTGTAGCGAGGTCTAATATGTAAATTTTCACGGCTGCCGTCGATTTCGACAAAGCGCGAGAAGTCTCTAAGGAATTAAGCAAAGCTGCACTGCACTGGCAGACGGCGGTTAAGCTGGCGGCGCCGGCGGTCCTCAAACCGCGCCTTATGTGGGTCGTCGTAATGGCGTGGCCAAACTTTGAACACCAGCACGACACTAGCCACGTGCTCCTGCAGCAGTAAAACGAGGTCCTGGAATGTGCAAGGCATGTAGGTAAGCGGTACAGCACTTCCTGATGCGAAATTTGAGATAAAATGCGTACCTTTATGCGGGTCGTCGTAATGTCATGGAAGCGAGAACTGTACAGAAATTTCAGCTGGCTGTCGCCGACGAGCGCACCACGCAAAAAAGGGATACCTGGACAGCTCCCGAAACGCGCCCGCCGCCGCCTAGGCTCACGAAGGGAATGCCCGCGGACAAGTACGCACGGCGGACGGCCGGACCTAGCGATTCCCTAGGCACTCTAGGGACAGGCCGAGAGAGGCGCGGCAACCCCACATCCGGTTGAGAACGAGGGCGAAGCGGAAAAAAACGGCACGCAGACACGCATCCCACCGACCAATCGGCGTTTCCAGCCTACTGACCCGCAAAAGCTTCTGAGGTGTGCGCCTTGTCGGTGTCGAACCCGACGGCGGCGGCTGCGTTTTTATGGAGGCAAAACGCTAAGGCGCCCGTGTGTTGTGCGATGTCAGTGCACGTTAAAGATCCCCAGGTCATCGAAATTATTCTGGAGCCCTCCATGGAGCTTCCATGCCATTGGGTTTGCTTCTGGGCCACATATTGCAACTTGCATCACTCCCAGCACTCCAAATCCCTGGTAGGTGGCAATAACTCTCCTCCTTATGATGTACAAGTTAAGGGCACTACTATTACAACTTAAACAGCAATGCGCAGCAGTGGTCTATGGCCCGCAGGGTGCTTCACACGTACAGCAGTGACCGAAATCTTCTGTTCCGTTATACATGTCGAAGGCATGAAAATTCTTGCACTTATGATTTCATTTTGTGACTAGCACTTTGCTAAGGTAAGAAAAGCTTAAACAAAAGACTATTGTCTTGTTGCGGACAAACAGTGTGTGGCAGTCATAAATGTAGGTGGAGCTTCGTTGCAGTTTCAGAAACCAAACCACTTTTCAATTATTTGTCTGATCATGCACTTCCTCAGGAGTTGTTTATAATCTGCAAAAATTGCCTCATGGTATATACCTTTCACGAGAAAACATCATTTTGGCCGCCGCGGTGGCTCGCTCAGTGGTTAGAGCGCTCGGCTACTAATCCGGAATTCCCGGGTTCGAACTCGACCGCGGCGGCTGCGTTTTTATGGAGGCAGAACGCTAAGGCGCCCGTGTGCTGTGCGATGTCAGTGCACGTTAAAGATCCCCAGGTGGTCGAAATTATTCCGGAGCCCTCCACTACGGCACCTCTCTCTTCCTTTCTTCTTTCACTCCCTCCTTTATCCCTTCCCTTACGGCGTGGTTCAGGTGTCCAACGGTATATGAGACAGATACTGCGGCATTTCCTTTCCCCAAAAACCAATTATTATTATTAGTAGTATTAGTCGTGAGTGAGTCCGGGCTCAGGTTTAGATCATTGTTTGTATTTTCGTGACGACAGTGTGTGCTTAGTTTTTTTTTTCTCTTTGTTTGCTGACAGCGGAGGGGAGGAATGATTTACTGCGCGACCAAGACGCTTGAGGGCGCGGCAACTTGGTGAGGTCTGTGCACGGGCGACCGAAGATGATGATTCCGCGGAAACAAGGAAGACGGCATTTTGTCCCTCCTGCATTGCTAGCTTACTAGTAAAGGGGCAGAGACCTTTCCTAGTTGCGATTTGAGTGGGAATGTGTCCGAAGCTTTGCCCGAGTTCCAGCACGTCGCTGCGCGGGGGTCGGGGTCCTTTGTCGCGCGTCTAGGTCGGCTGGGGGCGTGCCACTTGGGAGCTTCAGAGTGTTTTGAATCGAAATGATTGCGCGAGTCGGATGAGTTGTGAGACGAAATGAGTGAGTGAGCCCAGCTGGGTCGTGAATCGAAATGAGTCGTGAGTCGTAACGAGTGGCTGACCTCAGATTAGTCATGAGTCGGAGTTAGTCCAAACTAGCTTAAGTTCATGAGCTACAGTGAGCTTGGGCCTTTGTGAGTCTGAGTTTGAGTGAGCCCATAGGTCGACCAAACTTTTGTGGGTGAACCTGAGTGAGCATTCGTGATTTTGCCGAGGTATGTCGAGGAGTGCTTATATTTCACGTACTGTAATACCTCTGCGATGTCGGCGTCACTCTCCGCGCATACCAAGTTGTCCTAAATGACCTCATGTCCTGCCAGCTTTGGATGGACTTCCACAATTACAAGCACGTCTGAACTCATGGGTGTTCTACCGCGTCCGCCGTCGTTCCCGGGTCCACAAATCTATATCCCACTGAACCAGTTCAGGATGCGGCGAACAAAGAAATCCCAACCGAGACGTTGGTATCTGTTCTCTCAGTTACTCTCAGTGTAAGCTTTGACGCGCAACCGATACGACACCTATAAAGCGCGTGAATGATGTCCATGTCCAGTGGCTGGTCTTTCGCATCGCATTCGGTGGCTTGGTCACGGCAGTCAGAGAGGGCCATACCCAACAATTCTGGACAAAAGCATTTTTGAACGGGAACCAGTGTATGGACGCAATTTTTTCATATATTTTAAGATTTCAGCATAACAATCAATATATCCGCCAATCTCCCGTCGGCAGGCTTGCATTTTTTTGCTGTTAACGCTTTTGCTGTCGGCAAAAGCGTTCCCCAATGGTTTTCTGCGGAAGGCTTAACTGCTCGACGCAAGCGATGGAAGCACTCTAGAAGAAAGATTTCGTTACATATCGGAAGAACGGACCATTACCTTCAATATTTGCATAGCAATACCTTACAATATTTCATTATTCAGAATTTTTGTTCAAGAATGTTGGACATGTCCGCACATCAGTCGAGCACGAGCAGGAAATTGCCTTTCTTTTTCGTCATGTAGTGCCTGAAATGAACGAACCCCTAAGCGAATAGTTGTGCGTCATTCCTACCCCCCCTCCCTTTAAACTGATGCTTTGTGGAACACTCGTCAAATAAACAAAAGTCCCTTGTCGCGTGCCTCTAGCGTAAGCGAGCGTAGCTCGCACTGTACCTCGGGCTGCGAGACTCGCCTCTGACAAGCGGCAGCCGTCTGTCGCTGCCGTACATGCTCGTATTACGTACAGAAGGACGCTACAGCGCAAGTGTCGCCTTCCAGCTCATGCATTTTGACGGCCGCACTTGGTAAACAGTTTCTTATCCACTGTTTCCGTCCCGCCTTTTTTACTGCTTTCTCGAGTCGCCCCGTTCTTTCAAAAGAAGGTAAGAAGGTGATGCAGGGAGGCGGAAGGGGGGGGGGGGGGGGGGAGGTCGCGTTACGGGTACTGGGAGACGCTCTTCGACCGGTCACTGCCGCCGCAGGAAGCGTGAGGTTTTCGACTTCGGCGCCTCCTCGGCACCTCGCTCTAACGGAGTTGTGCGGCCATGCTTGTTCGTTGCATCTGAGACGAAGTACCATGAAGCCTGCACTTTTACCCGCTGTTCTTACACGGATCCCGTTGTGCGAGCCTGGTACAGTGACCAAAACCATGGGAGGGTAGTCGGCAGAGAGAAGAGTTGGCGAAAGCGCATTGCTGAAATATGAGGCGTGCCGGACCTGAACTCCCAATACAAGCGGAGGCCGAATGCTCTGCAGGGAGCGGGCGTCAAAAGTTGAGGCAGCTGTCCGGCGTTGAAGGCCGACAGTGGGGGGCTACCTCGCTTTGCCACAGTCGTACCGCTTACCGGAGGAGGCAGCTGTTCTGTCACCGCCAAGTTTTCAGCCCCGTGACGCGCTAGTCGGCAAGCGCCTTCGCGCCATTTATCCCCTACACGCCCCTAACAACTTTTTGTTTCCTGTCACATTGCCTCACTATTTCGTGGACAAAAAAAAAAAAAACACCGGCGGAGTATCTTGAACTCAAGCGCATCGCCCTGCTCGTGCATGCCCTTTCGAAGCGCGCCCAGCAGAGTAGATCTTTCCGAAACCCTCGAGAGTTTCTTCTTGTGGTTACGTGGGGGGGAATGTGCTCGATTTCTGCCACCCATATCGCGGGGGCACAGCTTGGAGCGGGGGATGGGGAAAGGGGATGTGGGGAGGGGGCCGGCCGGCGAAAGATGACTGTGCACAGCGGTCGGCCAGCGCAGCGTCCGATGCGTGGCGAGAGTGGAGAGAGGCGCACTCTCCGATCACGTGGCGCCGTATCCCGAAGCGGGTCGCGCGTGCGCATCCATCGTCACGAGGAGGATCCTCTCCTTTGGTGGCGCTTGGCGGCTCAGCCGTCCGTTATCTATGCCGCTCGATTGCTCCTCATTGATCCCAAGCGGAGGCATATTACATGCGTACGGCACTCCTCGCTTTCTTCCCGCGCCGCCTCGCGCGCGCGAGCGCCACGCGAAGAGGAGGAAGAGGCGGACGGGCCAGGCTGGCGTTATCGCGCATCCTGTCAGTCAGTGGGCGCGTGTTCGAACTGTGCGCGATCGCGCCTCCTCTGTGGCTGCCTCCCTATCGCCTCCTCGAGTATCGGAGCGAGCGGAGCAAGTGCAACAGGAAACCACCTCGCCGCCAATGTTTATGTCCGTGGTCGCGTCGGTGCACTGGCACACATGGGCTCCACACACGCGACGATACATAGTATGCGCGCGCACTGGTGGGCGATAAAAGACACACACGTAATGCGGCTTCAGCATCCGCAGCTATCACGCGCCAGCGGTTGCGTTTTCTCTGGAACTGTTTTGGCCGTTCGAGCACCTCGGTTTGATCTGCCTTTGCCTCACCGGCTAGGACTGCGCGCCTCGGCCTTTGCACGTCACGCTGCATGCATGTCCCATTGTCTGCCGCCTGGCAACTGACGCTACACCTAGTCAGCACTGTAGAATGAGAAAACAGGGAATCTCCAAAAGATACGCCTAGGTGTGCTACTCGGCCCAGGAAAGCACGGGATGTCGGGAACAGCGTCAGCTCCTGACGACCCTGGAGGGCGCATGTGCGGTTTCTGTTGCAGACGAAACCACCTTGCGTTTCTGTCGGCGCTCGCAGACATGCTCCTGCCCGCGGTCGGTCTCTTGATCTTGTTCTCTTACGACTGCCTGCAAAATGGTGCGCAGGATAGGCTTAGTGAGAGAATTATTGTTGTTTTTTTTTTTCATTTACAGCGCTAGCTGTCAATTCCAAGGTTCTCGCACAGAGCGTCCGTCCGTGACCGGGCGTGACCGGAAGGAGACGAGCAGGGGGAACCACCCCACGGGGACGCGATCAAGTGACCATCCCGAGCATATAGCCCGTGTCTTGCGCTAACTCTCCCAGAACAAAAACACCGAAGGTTCCCGGGAGAGACGTGTGTGTGTCCGTAGTCATTTCGTGTCCGCAGAGGCGAGCGTGACCGGGGGCACGGTCTCCGCACGCGATGCATCTTTCTGCGCGTAATATTTTCTTCGGAGTTTGGACAGGGCTACTTTAGTCTGTCGAAACAATGCGCAAACGAAAGCTGTCCCATCAGAGGGTAGGCATATAAGTTTGGCACATAACACGTATTCACGTGCAAACCCCATACGCGTTTCTGTTTTGTGCTAAGCGGTTTGCATTTCACCTATCCTTCTCTCTATCTGCACGCCGGCAGTGGTGGTGGTGTTTTTAACACCAGTCACAGGCCCGTGCTTTTTCCTTTCCTCTTCCCCTTTCATCCACTTACTACTACTACTACTACTGTCGGCTTAGACGGACAGGCCTCGCAGGCCTGGGTCCTGGCCGGCCGGGGCGCGACCTCGGCCCCCACCCCGGAAGGCCCGCCAGGACCCAGGACTCGCGGCAAGGGCCCGGGCCGAGGCACGCGCCGTTGCCGTGCCCCGGCCAGCCCAGACCGGCAGCGCCGGGGCTGCTTCGCGGCGTCGAGGCCGCCCTGTCGAGCGAAGTCCTCGCGACGGCGCGGCTTTGCGTGCGACCGGAAGTCGTCCACTTGTTTGGACAACAGTGCAGTTTACCCCTCAAAGTCTACGAGATATTTTGTAGCCGGTTAACAGCGACTGTAGAGAAAGTGTAGCCCTTCGGCTGGGGCGGCGTCTTGGCAACGCTAACTGTCGAACTAACTCACTGCGCACGTTGTTGAGGTGGCAGTCCTTCGTCTTATTTACAGAGCGTTCTCGTCGGCACCCCTGGACCACCTACGGTGCAACACGAGCTACCTGGCGCAGTGGAGGCGGCTCAATAGGCCTCTGCGGTGGAGGTCGTGAGCCGGCTTTCTGAAGCCATCTCCGTCGGAGTTCGTCCAGCAACATAGTGCGCCAACACCAAAAGTGTATATCCGCGCACTCTCAAGAAGGTTAGCCGTTGTACAGAAACCTGTTTTTTAGCCACTATTGTATTTATGGAAGCATTGTATTTCTTTGCAGGACTGGAGGGTTTAGCGCAGTTTTTCACTACTGATCGCATTCGTTTCTGGCGCCCACACATATTCAGAGTGCTCACGTATTTGTATATGCGTAGTAGAAGGCGTTTATAGGACGGAAGTTGAGCGTTATAAGCGCATTTGGTTTATTTTCCCCCATGCATAATCAATCCAGGGAAGGTATACTCGTAGA
This sequence comes from Amblyomma americanum, assembly GCF_052857255.1. Taxonomy (NCBI): domain Eukaryota; kingdom Metazoa; phylum Arthropoda; class Arachnida; order Ixodida; family Ixodidae; genus Amblyomma; species Amblyomma americanum. The sequence goes on along the minus strand of NC_135497.1, from coordinate 22,551,399 downwards.
CCAGCGCTACTGCCGACGCACAGCCTCACGGCTAGCTCGTTCTGCACCCTGGAAAGTGACCCTCTCCCTTTGAGCGACAGCGCTGCAAAGCAACGAACTATTCTCGGCAAATTCGCAGAATGCCGCTCGATATAGTTTGCACCCCCTTCTGGCAGCCTGATGACGTCATCCTCGCGAGGGCAGTTGGTCCGATTTCTCTTATTTTCAATCCGTCCTTTGGTCTCTATCTGGTCTGTTCCGCTTTGTCGGTGACATGTTTGTCCTTATTTTCTAATCTGGAACGCGTCCGCCCTTTCTTCTTTCACTACCTCCTTTATCCCTTCCCTTACGGCGCGGTTCAGGTGTCCAATAACATATGAGACAGGTATTGCGCCATTTCCTTTCCCCAAAAACCAATTATTATTATTATTATTATTATTATTATTATTATTATTATTATTATTATTATTATTACTATTAACGCGTCCGCCAAGCACGCGTGAACCGAAAAACTTCCGACTAAAGAGGAACGAATCGATCTGATTTGTCTGCAACAGGTTATCTGTAATTATATGAGACAAGGTGTGGTACGTACAGCAAGAGAAGTCTCTGCGCATACTTTGCTTCACTCCTGCAGTCACAAATTAGGGAAAATTCGTGGCTAGCTGCTTCGCTTAAGTTTCGATAAATAGTGCATTATTTTTCTGACACCATCATCACCTTGAATCAACTACGATTCGTGTTTATGCAATGCGATGTAATCTTTGCCGACGGCACAGTTTGAATAATAAAAATAACAAAAAAGTCCAGCACGATTGCTCATGTGGCAAGGCAGCTTGGACGAATTAACACGCTGTTCTTGCTTATGTTTTCGTTAAAGGCACAGACTGCGTGCGCTTTTTTGGGGTTGCTTGAGTGCTGACAAGAAAGGCGCAACACGGCTGCAAGGGCACGGAGTTGCGTCACTTGGTTCATGCGGCGCGAATAAAAAAATAACAAATAAAAAGGGAACGGAGCCAGGAGCGAGCGGCGCCCGTGCTTCTTGCTTTCGTGCGAGCATTGCATCACGAGCCGCAAGACGAGCAGATTTTCCCGCCCATTCGTAGTCCGCAAGGTTCGCGCTGCTATGTTGGCGTTTTCTTCCAAACCAGACTGAACCGAAGGAAATGTCCCCTTCCCCATATTAAACTCACCACAGAAGCAGCCACGTTCTGGAGGCGAGTATAGACAGGCACCTTCCCTTTTCTACTTGTGCAGCCTCATCCGCCCTTCCAGATAGCACCCCCACCTGCCGCCTGTAAGCCCACACTGTTCTGCATTTCGTGCAGTTGCGTGAGAAAACCACTCCACATAAGGACGAGCAATGGGAGCCAGCCCTGGCCAGCAGTGGCCTGGAGGACCAACGTCACACCGTGCGACGCGTCCAGACATCATCGCAAGCCACCGGAGTCCTGAACTAAAGCAGTTTGCCCACCTGACTAATCAAACATTTTAAGAAAACTTGTAAAGTTTTATCTTTCTCTCTCTTCAGAGCTCAACAGCTGAAGGGCTTTACGTCTATCCGAAAAAAAAAGCGAGATAATGCTGGGAGAAGTGCGCCTGCAAATTGCACCTGCATGTCGTTAGCGAGGTAAATGGACACACACTTCACTGCTCCTTCGTACAAACAACGTGTGACGACACGCAAGCCTGCCTCTGTCAGCGGCGACGCATGGGAATGGCTGATTGTTGCTTGAGGACCATACACGGAAAAAGGGGGAAAAGACAAAGAAATCGCAAAATTCTTTGGGCGAAAAAGTCTTGCGCGGCGCGCTGCCGTAAATTCGTCTCACAATCCTCCATGCGAGGAATGAGCGAACGCCGCCGGCGCGCGCCGTTATCGGGCCAGGCGCAGTGTGTAGGCGTCGCGGAGACGCAGTCATTACTCGCAGTGGCTGCCGACCACAACAGGAACGGCTAGAGCATACGACCAAATAGTGCGCAAAACAACAAAATAGAGTGGCGCGCGCACCGGTATCGTGCCCTGTGTGCTTCAGTATACAGGGTGCTTCACCCATGACTTTACACAGTTCTTAAAAATTGTCTTTTAATGGGAAAGCATTATGTGCCCCATCTGAAGGAAAATCCGTCACCGGAAGTTGTCCGCAGGATTGTGTCCACAGGTGGTGGCACCTCTCACGTGGCCTCACTATAAAAGGAAATTCGCCGGCATTGGGGTTCGAACCCAGGCCCTCTTCGTACCAGGAGGGCATGCAACGCATATGCCACGAAGGGTCGGTTTATTTTCTTCATTGCATGGAAGTACACCCTCCCTGACGGGCTTCAAGCCCTACTTAACCAGGTCGCATCCCGCAACCTGTCATACACAATCGCACCAGCATCCTGCTCTCACTTTGCCCGCCCATCAAAATTCCAAGAGACACACGCAGGCATCGAGTAAAGGCAGCCAGGCAGGAGGTCGATCCGGCGGAGCATATTCCCACCGCACCATATAGCACACTGCTCTCTGAACAGTCTTCGATGAACATGGCGGCTCTGCGTAGCGATCTGTCATGCTGCTATTCCACAGGCTAAACAGTCCCATGAGCACCACAAAGGTCACATGGAACCTTAGAACCTTCCTTTGTAGGCATAAATCTTATAGTATACGGCGTAATCTCAATGTCCTTTTTGAGAGTCCGTTGAAGAATGTCCACCCCCCCCCCCCACCCCCTCAAAAAAAAAAACACGGGCATCACGACAAAATACAAAGCAGTGATCGATAGTTTCTGGCTGCTGACACAAGCGACCGTTTGCAGACCATAGCATAGAATTCCCTTTTTCACTAAGCCACGTTTTGACAGGTAAGGCTGACGTGTGAAGTTTGAGAAAGAAAATCTTTGCTGCCGATTGGACACAGATCCGTGGCACCCGCTTTAATACGCTGTCGTCTAGAAATAAGAGGTAAGGCTGCCAATACATCGGCACAGGAAACAACGTCTCAATCAGAATTTTTGTCAATTGTCTTCTGAATAGACTCTATAGAAATTCTAAGGAAAATCGTACAGTGAGGAAATGAAATGTGTCGGCGACTTCCTTAAGAAAAACCCCCACAAAGGCCCCTCACTCCCTTGACCAGAGGGCGCAAACAGAATAGGCACACTTAATCGGCTGTTAAACACAGCTAGGAGGAAGGGATGGTTTGCTGTTTTAAAAAAGGAAACCCTCGAAACAAGCTGATGAACAAACAAGCGCTGAAGGCCAGCTCCACCAGCCTCCAGAGGGAGAAACAAATTCTCTCGACGAATAGGCTCCCGTTGAGAGCGCCACACAAAATTCGCAGAAATTCTATGCACTGTCTTTACTTTTTTTCCTTGCACGGTGCAACACCAGCATGACTTAGATAAGCTTCAAATCCAAGAATATATTGCAAAGTTGTGCTCGTGGAAATAGAGACACCTTCCTGCCCATCCGAGCGTGGGTTTGGATGGGCAACTAACGAGATCTGAGAATCCCAGTGAGGCCCACTATTACGTTACTGATGCAAGGGAACCCCTAAATACTGCAAGTCTTCGAAGTCCCAGCTGATGCCGCCAAAAAAGCTTGGTTGTACCCCAGTGACTCCGCCAGAACCCTTTTGATATGCCGAAAAAGCGCTTGTCCAACGCAAAAGGCCTATTTTTAAGAATATCGTAAAATCTTATGTGAAACACCCTGTATAGCCAAGCCAAACTAGCGTCTTGACCGGCAGCCCTTCATTCACCTACTGACCGACGGGACAAGAGAGGGCGCTCTCTAAAAGAATAGGCCCTGGACGATCAAGTTCGGCCGGGCATGCATGGGTGGTGCAGCTGTCATTGTCTCCAAGCCGGAGGTCTCGGAGTGCTTTGCGTTTCGCCCTCTCTGAAATACAGCCGCAGTTCCGACCTGCCGCCTCTTGCTCAGATGTTATAGGCACCGCGCTGGTACATATACTGCTCATGAGATTGCCATTTTTTCCAGGATCTATGGCAGCGTAGCTGTTTACAGCGGGACAAGAGAAAGCTGGCTTACAGAGGTCGACCAAAAGCGTGAAGCGCGCGGCTGCGGCCCCAGCGAGTTTCACCGGTTTTGTGCTTTATGCTCCTTGTTTTTCTTCGTTTAGCGCAGTCTCCGGAGCGGAATGCTTTGTTTTTTTCTCGTACGCATTGCGCAACGACAGTCCTTCGTCTTTCTGCCGTACGTATTACTGCGAAAGTCAAACGGGGACGCTGCGCTCGAGTCTCTCCGGCCTGCACCCGCCAGCGGAGGAGGGGCGTATATACGCTTAACGATCGCAGCGCCGCCGGGAGCCGAGTTTTCCCCCGTGTAGAGTCTTCTCGGAGTCCTTGGCACACCGGCCGCATCGGAGGCAGGCGCTTCTCATTTGAGGCCGTGCCATTGACCCGCCCCGTCCTGCCAAGACTGAGCGGGTGCGATTAATCGGCACGGCGAAAAGCTTGCGCAACAGTGGGCAGCGGCGTGTGCGTAATACCGCGCAGGTCAACAGCACAACGCAGTTCCGCGAAGCAGAACACGCCGCCGATGGGCGGCTGCTTACACTGTTTCACGTGCGAGGCTCAAGGATACGTTAGCGCTGCACTGGTTCCGCCCCCTCATTTCCGAGAGAGGAACCCTTGGTGTCTCCGCGAAAATTTCCCACGCCGGGACGACTCCCTGCCACTTAATTTCCTCTTAAGATATTAGATAACTGCCGCGGCTGGTAAAATCTTTTCCTTCCTTTTTGTATTTTTCGTAAAAATAAACCACTTAGCGAAGTCCATGGAGTCCACATGGAGTGTAACGCCCAGAAGCTGTTTATTATAGCCAGTGAGGGACGCCGTAGTGGAGGGCTCCGGGTTATTTTTGGACCTCCTGGGGTTCTTCAACGCGCTCTAAGAGTCGCATATTTTGCCCTTCGCCTCGATCGAACTGCAGCTGGGATTGTATTCCGCAACCTTGGGATTAACCGCAGCTGCGGGTCTGTCGCCTGTGCGATTATTTTCTTCAGGCGATTCATTTCTCACACCTTCCAGTCGTTTAACTACACACGCTAGTTTTAACGATTTGCACGTTTCTGATACGGGCGCCTGAAAAATTAATTCGGCTCCCCATAATAATAATAATTGTTTTTTTTGGGGGAAAGTAAATTGCGCAGTATCTGTCTCATATATCGTTGGACACCTGAACCGCGCCGTAAGGGATGGGATAAAGAAGGGAATGAAAGAAGAAAGGAAGAAGAGGTGCAGTAGTGGAGGGCTCCGGAATAATTTCGACCACCTGGGGATCTTTAACGTGCACTTACATCGCACAGCACACGGGCGCCTTAGCGTTTTTCCTCCATAAAAACGCAGCCGCCGCGGTCGGGTTCGAACCCGGGAACTCCGGATGAGTAGTCGAGCGCCCTAACCACTGAGCCACCGCGGCGGGTCGGCTCCCCAAGTGAGAGCGAAATTCAGCATCAGTTCAGTCATACCCCGTCATTCTCGTTCAGGCATAAAATACCGGGAAGACACTTGTGAACACGGACAGCCATATGCGCCGATGGCCGTGACGGCGGTCGCGTCCTGTTGACGAATGTCCGGGGTCATCGCGCAAATGTCGCATACCCGCTGGTTCTCGTGCGCGACAGTTGGCGTCCTGCCTTCGCTTTTCTTCTGAGCGTCCAACTCGCCATTGACGGTCTTCAGACGGCGTGCGAACTTTGCGCCCCGGCGAGAACTGAGCGAGCGACACGCTTTCCAGCGAACGGCGAACGCAACGAAAGAGGGGCCCAGGCGAGTTCTTTGTCTTTTCGCGCATGCGCAATTTGTCGGAGCGTACGTTTCTTGTCTTTCCGCGCATGCGCAGTTAGTCAGTGTGCGCGGATTGTAAGGGGCAATTATGGACGCTGCGTTTCACCGAGACGTCGCTCTAACACCTACCGCTGTACAAAAAGCTCGACATGCTGTGTGGACAACACCAAGCTGTTCAGAAAAAAAAAGAATAACCGACATGTTTACGGGTACAAAGAACAAAATAGAATGAACATAAAAGGAAGGCAGAAACACATATCATTCAAGGAGATGGCTCGCTAACATTGCCTTAAAACTAAATGCATAGCGCTCATAGCAAGTGTGTCAGGAAATAGATTGCGTTCCTAAATCACGGTTGGAAAGAAATACCTATTAAAATCGTGAGTGCAACCCCGAAGCCAAGCTATAAGAATCAAACTGATGGGTTGAATTGAATCAACTTTTCAACTGGTGGAGATGCACAAACAGTTCCAGGAATGGCAAGTTGTAGAGCGTCAAAAATGAGCAAAATGAAGAAATGTTTGTAGCAGTAGAATTGCTGCGAAAGTGCTCCGCGTGTTTTGAACCCCCCGCACATGCGAAGCGCCCCCCTAACGGCCGCTGACGTCACACCCAGCTTCGCTTAGCTGCAGTCGCTATCAGCGCGCGCGAGCGAACGTCCTCATCCTCCTGGGCCTCGCGCTTTTTTCCATAGCGTGAAAAAAAGAAAAACAATAACGGCTCAGAATAAACTTATGTCCTTTCACAGAGTGCGCCACTTAAACATTTTCTTTTCTGACGCTTTACACGCCTCTGAGGGGCACTTTACGTGTAGCTCCGGCGATCTGAAGGGTAATCAGTTAACCTTAACTAACTGATCAGATTACTAATGAGTGAATATTATAGCGTTTGTCCCGGAGATCGTCACAGTAACTGCTTGAGCTCCGTTCCCGCGACTGTAACCGGAAATTTTATGAAACTCCTGGTTAACTTTAAATGGGTCACCCTGTAGGTTACTGCTGCAAAGCAGGCTCAGAAGAATGTACTACACACAACCTGCGTGGTATTTAGTTTCACTCACTGCGGACACGTCGAGGTGAGCGGGTGCCCTTCGTCTCTATCCAGCCTTGAATGGTGCGAAAAAAGATGGCGGCCATAAACGCGAACGCAGGGAAGTGCTGCACAGCATAATAGCCGCTTTATAGTCGACTGCCGCTGTCGGGAAATCGGGCCGGCGGTCGCACGCGCGTCGAGATAAACACTGGCGGAAACGCTGACGGCTGCGCTGCTTACGGCCGTCTCGACAGCAGAACATGTGAAACGCCAGCTCCGCGCCAGTAGTCGGGCTCAGCTACCGCCACGCGCTTGGAACAATCGCTCAGTACCGCACCCGCAACGCGTTAACGTTAGCGACGCCCTGAACCGGCCGCCCCCAGTTTTAAGCGCAAAAGTCATCACCATAGCACGGAATGTGCTGAGAACAATCAGGTTGACATAGGTAAAAGAAAGCTACAACACACAGCTACAACGAACTACAACACAACTACAACCACAGCTACAACCAACTAGCCCAAATGAAAGCCTTACCCAGTTTTACCATCAAAATTTCTGATTCAGCTGGGCAGGCGCCGTGGAATATGGAATCTATGCCCAACTTGGCAAACCAAGAATCGAGCTCACGCGGGAAGCAAATAACGGTTCAAAGCCCATCGCGGCGTTGTGCACCACCGGAATACGGTATTCGGCTATAGCTAGTCGCATACAGCAGCGCTAAAAAACGGCTCTTTTTTTCTTCTTCTATCCACCGCACCCCCCCCCCCCTCACACACACACACACACACACAATCCACGCTCGTTTGCTTTTTATTACAGAACACGGTCAGCCCTCAGCGGGAGACGTATCGACGTTGTTGTGGTGTGGACACATCATGCGGCCTTGACTTCATAATATGCGCAGTTACGCACTGAGCTCGAGTGAAGCAGGGAACGGGGGCTTGCAACTGTTTCTACGGAAACAGCTGCTGCAGCCGGAGGCTTAACGCGGAAAGAAGTCGCGTCTCATACCAGCTGGCTTAACAGCCATGCCGGTCCCATTATGGAGAAACGCGCAGCTGCGCATTGCCAGCAGTATACTTCCCAGGCACGGACATAGGGCGCCACTGATTCCGGCATCGTTGACTCTCCGCCGTTCTCTCCATGCAACAACTGCTGCAGCCGGAGGCTTAACGCGGAAAGAAGTCAAGTCTCATACGAGCTGGCTTAACAGCCATGCCGGTCCCATTATGGAGAAACGCGCAGCTGCGCATTGCCAGCAGTATACTTCCCAGGCACGGACATAGGGCGCCACTGATTCCGGCATCCTTGACTCTCCGCCGTTCTCTCCATGCAACAACTGCTGCAGCCGGAGGCTTAACGCGGAAAGAAGTCGCGTCTCATACGAGCTGGCTTAACAGCCATGCCGGTCCCATTATGGAGAAACGCGCAGCTGCGCATTGCCAGCAGTATACTTCCCAGGCACGGATATAGGGCGCCACTGATTCCGGCATCCTTGACTCTCCGCCGTTCTCTCCATGCAACAACTGCTGCAGCCGGAGGCTTAACGCGGAAAGAAGTCAAGTCTCATACGAGCTGGCTTAACAGCCATGCCGGTCCCATTATGGAGAAACGCGCAGCTGCGCATTGCCAGCAGTGTACTTCCCAGGCACGGACATAGGGCGCCACTGATTCCGGCATCCTTGACTCTCCGCCGTTCTCTCCATGCAACAACTGCTGCAGCCGGAGGCTGAACGCGGAAAGAAGTTAAGTCTCATACGAGCTGGCTTAACAGCCATGCCGGTCCCATTATGGAGAAACGCGCAGCTGCGCATTGCCAGCAGTATACTTCCCAGGCACGGACACAGGGCGCCACTGATTCCGGCATCGTTGACTCTCCGCCGTTCTCTCCATGCAACAACTGCTGCAGCCGGAGGCTTAACGCGGAAAGAAGTCAAGTCTCATACGAGCTGGCTTAACAGCCATGCCGGTCCCATTATGGAGAAACGCGCAGCTGCGCATTGCCAGCAGTGTACTTCCCAGGCACGGACATAGGGCGCCACTGATTCCGGCATCCTTGACTCTCCGCCGTTCTCTCCATGCAACTACTGCTGCAGCCGGAGGCTTAACGCGGAAAGAAGTCAAGTCTCATACGAGCTGGCTTAACAGCCATGCCGGTCCCATTATGGAGAAACGCGCAGCTGCGCATTGCCAGCAGTATACTTCCCAGGCACGGACACAGGGCGCCACTGATTCCGGCATCGTTGACTCTCCGCCATTCTCTCCATGCAACAACTGCTGCAGCCGGAGGCTTAACGCGGAAAGAAGTCAAGTCTCATACGAGCTGGCTTAACAGCCATGCCGGTCCCATTATGGAGAAACGCGCAGCTGCGCATTGCCAGCAGTATACTTCCCAGGCACGGACATAGGGCGCCACTGATTCCGGCATCGTTGACTCTCCGCCGTTCTCTCCATGCAACAACTGCTGCAGCCGGAGGCTTAACGCGGAAAGAAGTCAAGTCTCATACGAGCTGGCTTAACAGCCATGCCGGTCCCATTATGGAGAAACGCGCAGCTGCGCATTGCCAGCAGTATACTTCCCAGGCACGGACATAGGGCGCCACTGATTCCGGCATCCTTGACTCTCCGCCGTTCTCTCCATGCAACAACTGCTGCAGCCGGAGGCTTAACGCGGAAAGAAGTCAAGTCTCATACGAGCTGGCTTAACAGCCATGCCGGTCCCATTATGGAGAAACGCGCAGCTGCGCATTGCCAGCAGTATACTTCCCAGGCACGGATATAGGGCGCCACTGATTCCGGCATCCTTGACTCTCCGCCGTTCTCTCCATGCAACAACTGCTGCAGCCGGAGGCTGAACGCGGAAAGAAGTTAAGTCTCATACGAGCTGGCTTAACAGCCATGCCGGTCCCATTATGGAGAAACGCGTAGCTGCGCATTGCCAGCAGTATACTTCCCAGGCACGGACATAGGGCGCCACTGATTCCGGCATCGTTGACTCTCCGCCGTTCTCTCCATGCAACAACTGCTGCAGCCGGAGGCTTAACGCGGAAAGAAGTCAAGTCTCATACGAGCTGGCTTAACAGCCATGCCGGTCCCATTATGGAGAAACGCGCAGCTGCGCATTGCCAGCAGTATACTTCCCAGGCACGGACATAGGGCGCCACTGATTCCGGCATCGTTGACTCTCCGCCGTTCTCTCCATGCAACAACTGCTGCAGCCGGAGGCTTAACGTGGAAAGAAGTCAAGTCTCATACGAGCTGGCTTAACAGCCATGCCGGTCCCATTATGGAGAAACGCGCAGCTGCGCATTGCCAGCAGTATACTTCCCAGGTACGGACATAGGGCGCCACTGATTCCGGCATCGTTGACTCTCCGCCGTTCTCTCCATGCAACAACTGCTGCAGCCGGAGGCTGAACGCGGAAAGAAGTCAAGTCTCATACGAGCTGGCTTAACAGCCATGCCGGTCCCATTATGGAGAAACGCGCAGCTGCGCATTGCCAGCAGTATACTTCCCAGGCACGGACATAGGGCGCCACTGATTCCGGCATCGTTGACTCTCCGCCGTTCTCTCCATGCAACAACTGCTGCAGCCGGAGGCTTAACGCGGAAAGAAGTCAAGTCTCATACGAGCTGGCTTAACAGCCATGCCGGTCCCATTATGGAGAAACGCGCAGCTGCGCATTGCCAGCAGTATACTTCCCAGGTACGGACATAGGGCGCCACTGATTCCGGCATCGTTGACTCTCCGCCGTTCTCTCCATGCAACAACTGCTGCAGCCGGAGGCTGAACGCGGAAAGAAGTCAAGTCTCATACGAGCTGGCTTAACAGCCATGCCGGTCCCATTATGGAGAAACGCGCAGCTGCGCATTGCCAGCAGTATACTTCCCAGGCACGGACATAGGGCGCCACTGATTCCGGCATCGTTGACTCTCCGCCGTTCTCTCCATGCAACAACTGCTGCAGCCGGAGGCTGAACGCGGAAAGAAGTCAACTCTCATACGAGCTGGCTTAACAGCCATGCCGGTCCCATTATGGAGAAACGCGCAGCTGCGCATTGCCAGCAGTATACTTCCCAGGTACGGACATAGGGCGCCACTGATTCCGGCATCGTTGACTCTCCGCCGTTCTCTCCATGCAACAACTGCTGCAGCCGGAGGCTGAACGCGGAAAGAAGTCAAGTCTCATACGAGCTGGCTTAACAGCCATGCCGGTCCCATTATGGAGAAACGCGCAGCTGCGCATTGCCAGCAGTATACTTCCCAGGCACGGACATAGGGCGCCACTGATTCCGGCATCGTTGACTCTCCGCCGTTCTCTCCATGCAACAACTGCTGCAGCCGGAGGCTTAACGCGGAAAGAAGTCAAGTCTCATACGAGCTGGCTTAACAGCCATGCCGGTCCCATTATGGAGAAACGCGCAGCTGCGCATTGCCAGCAGTATACTTCCCAGGCACGGACATAGGGCGCCACTGATTCCGGCATCGTTGACTCTCCGCCGTTCTCTCCATGCAACAACTGCTGCAGCCGGAGGCTTAACACGGAAAGAAGTCAAGTCTCATACGAGCTGGCTTAACAGCCATGCCGGTCCCATTATGGAGAAACGCGCAGCTGCGCATTGCCAGCAGTATACTTCCCAGGCACGGACATAGGGCGCCACTGATTCCGGCATCCTTGACTCTCCGCCGTTCTCTCCATGCAACAACTGCTGCAGCCGGAGGCTTAACGCGGAAAGAAGTCGCGTCTCATACGAGCTGGCTTAACAGCCATGCCGGTCCCATTATGGAGAAACGCGCAGCTGCGCATTGCCAGCAGTATACTTCCCAGGCACGGATATGGGGCGCCACTGATTCCGGCATCCTTGACTCTCCGCCGTTCTCTCCATGCAACAACTGCTGCAGCCGGAGGCTGAACGCGGAAAGAAGTCAAGTCTCATACGAGCTGGCTTAACAGCCATGCCGGTCCCATTATGGAGAAACGCGCAGCTGCGCATTGCCAGCAGTATACTTCCCAGGCACGGACTTAGGGCGCCACTGATTCCGGCATCGTTGACTCTCCGCCGTTCTCTCCATGCAACAACTGCTGCAGCCGGAGGCTTAACGCGGAAAGAAGTCAAGTCTCATACGAGCTGGCTTAACAGCCATGCCGGTCCCATTATGGAGAAACGCGCAGCTGCGCATTGCCAGCAGTATACTTCCCAGGCACGGACATAGGGCGCCACTGATTCCGGCATCGTTGACTCTCCGCCGTTCTCTCCATGCAACAACTGCTGCAGCCGGAGGCTTAATGTGGAAAGAAGTCAAGTCTCATACGAGCTGGCTTAACAGCCATGCCGGTCCCATTATGGAGAAACGCGCAGCTGCGCATTGCCAGCAGTATACTTCCCAGGCACGGACACAGGGCGCCACTGATTCCGGCATCGTTGACTCTCCGCCGTTCTCTCCATGCAACAACTGCTGCAGCCGGAGGCTGAACGCGGAAAGAAGTCAAGTCTCATACGAGCTGGCTTAACAGCCATGCCGGTCCCATTATGGAGAAACGCGCAGCTGCGCATTGCCAGCAGTATACTTCCCAGGCACGGACATAGGGCGCCACTGATTCCGGCATCGTTGACTCTCCGCCGTTCTCTCCATGCAACAACTGCTGCAGCCGGAGGCTTAACGCGGAAAGAAGTCAAGTCTCATACGAGCTGGCTTAACAGCCATGCCGGTCCAATTATGGAGAAACGCGCAGCTGCGCATTGCCAGCAGTATACTTCCCAGGCACGGACATAGGGCGCCACTGATTCCGGCATCGTTGACTCTCCGCCGTTCTCTCCATGCAACAACTGCTGCAGCCGGAGGCTTAACGTGGAAAGAAGTCAAGTCTCATACGAGTTGGCTTAACAGCCATGCCGGTCCCATTATGGAGAAACGCGCAGCTGCGCACTGCCAGCAGTATACTTCCCAGGCACGGACACAGGGCGCCACTGATTCCGGCATCGTTGACTCTCCGCCGTTCTCTCCATGCAACAACTGCTGCAGCCGGAGGCTTAACGCGGAAAGAAGTCAAGTCTCATACGAGCTGGCTTAACAGCCATGCCGGTCCCATTATGGAGAAACGCGCAGCTGCGCATTGCCAGCAGTATACTTCCCAGGCACGGACATAGGGCGCCACTGATTCCGGCATCGTTGACTCTCCGCCGTTCTCTCCATGCAACAACTGCTGCAGCCGGAGGCTTAACGCGGAAAGAAGTCAAGTCTCATACGAGCTGGCTTAACAGCCATGCCGATCCCATTATGGAGAAACGCGCAGCTTCGCATTGCCAGCAGTATACTTCCCAGGCACGGACATAGGGCGCCACTGATTCCGGCATCCTTGACTCTCCGCCCTTCTCTCCATGCAACAACTGCTGCAGCCGGAGGCTTAACGCGGAAAGAAGTCGCGTCTCATACGAGCTGGCTTAACAGCCATGCCGGTCCCATTATGGAGAAACGCGCAGCTGCGCATTGCCAGCAGTATACTTCCCAGGCACGGACATAGGGCGCCACTGATTCCGGCATCGTTGACTCTCCGCCGTTCTCTCCATGCAACAACTGCTGCAGCCGGAGGCTTAACGCGGAAAGAAGTCAAGTCTCATACGAGCTGGCTTAACAGCCATGCCGGTCCCATTATGGAGAAACGCGCAGCTGCGCATTGCCAGCAGTATACTTCCCAGGCACGGATATAGGGCGCCACTGATTCCGGCATCCTTGACTCTCCGCCGTTCTCTCCATGCAACAACTGCTGCAGCCAGAGGCTTAACGCGGAAAGAAGTCAAGTCTCATACGAGCTGGCTTAACAGCCATGCCGGTCCCATTATGGAGAAACGCGCAGCTGCGCATTGCCAGCAGTATACTTCCCAGGCACGAACATAGGGCGCCACTGATTCCGGCATCGTTGACTCTCCGCCGTTCTCTCCATGCAACAACTGCTGCAGCCGGAGGCTTAACGCGGAAAGAAGTCAAGTCTCATACGAGCTGGCTTAACAGCCATGCCGGTCCCATTATGGAGAAACGCGCAGCTGCGCATTGCCAGCAGTATACTTCCCAGGCACGGACACAGGGCGCCACTGATTCCGGCATCGTTGACTCTCCGCCGTTCTCTCCATGCAACAACTGCTGCAGCCGGAAACTTAACGCGGAATGAAGTCAAGTCTCATACGAGCTGGCTTAACAGCCATGCCGGTCCCATTATGGAGAAACGCGCAGCTGCGCATTGCCAGAAGTATACTTCCCAGGCACGGACACAGGGCGCCACTGATTCCGGCATCGTTGACTCTCCGCCGTTCTCTCCATGCAACAACTGCTGCAGCCGGAGGCTTAACGCGGAAAGAATCAAGTCTCATACGAGCTGGCTTAACAGCCATGCCGGTCCCATTATGGAGAAACGCGCAGCTGCGCATTGCCAGCAGTATACTTCCCAGGCACGGACATAGGGCGCCACTGATTCCGGCATCGTTGACTCTCCGCCGTTCTCTCCATGCAACAACTGCTGCAGCCGGAAACTTAACGCTGAAAGAAGTCAAGTCTCATACTAGCTGGCTTAACAGCCATGCCGGTCCCATTATGGAGAAACGCGCAGCTGCGCATTGCCAGCAGTATACTTCCCAGGCACGGACACAGGGCGCCACTGATTCCGGCATCGTTGACTCTCCGCCGTTCTCTCCATGCAACAACTGCTGCAGCCGGAGGCTTAACGCGGAAAGAAGTCAAGTCTCATACGAGCTGGCTTAACAGCCATGCCGGTCCCATTATGGAGAAACGCGCAGCTGCGCATTGCCAGCAGTATACTTCCCAGGCACGGACATAGGGCGCCACTGATTCCGGCATCCTTGACTCTCCGCCGTTCTCTCCATGCAACAACTGCTGCAGCCGGAGGCTTAACGCGGAAAGAAGTCAAGTCTCATACGAGCTGGCTTAACAGCCATACCGGTCCCATTATGGAGAAACGCGCAGCTGCGCATTGCCAGCAGTATACTTCCCAGGCACGGACACAGGGCGCCACTGATTCCGGCATCGTTGACTCTCCGCCGTTCTCTCCATGCAACAACTGCTGCAGCCGGAGGCTTAACGCGGAAAGAAGTCAAGTCTCATACGAGCTGGCTTAACAGCCATGCCGGTCCCATTATGGAGAAACGCGCAGCTGCGCATTGCCAGCAGTATACTTCCCAGGCACGGACATAGGGCGCCACTGATTCCGGCATCCTTGACTCTCCGCCGTTCTCTCCATGCAACAACTGCTGCAGCCGGAGGCTTAACGCGGAAAGAAGTCGCGTCTCATACGAGCTGGCTTAACAGCCATGCCGGTCCAATTATGGAGAAACGCGCAGCTGCGCATTGCCAGCAGTATACTTCCCAGGCACGGATATAGGGTGCCACTGATTCCGGCATCCTTGACTCTCCGCCGTTCTCTCCATGCAACAACTGCTGCAGCCGGAGGCTTAACGCGGAAAGAAGTCAAGTCTCATACGAGCTGGCTTAACAGCCATGCCGGTCCCATTATGGAGAAACGCGCAGCTGCGCATTGCCAGCAGTATACTTCCCAGGCACGGACATAGGGCGCCACTGATTCCGGCATCGTTGACTCTCCGCCGTTCTCTCCATGCAACAACTGCTGCAGCCGGAGGCTTAACGCGGAAAGAAGTCAAGTCTCATACGAGCTGGCTTAACAGCCATGCCGGTCCCATTATGGAGAAACGCGCAGCTGCGCATTGCCAGCAGTATACTTCCCAGGCACGGACATAGGGCGCCACTGATTCCGGCATCGTTGACTCTCCGCCGTTCTCTCCATGCAACAACTGCTGCAGCTGGAGGCTTCACGCGGAAAGAAGTCAAGTCTCATACGAGCTGGCTTAACAGCCATGCCGGTCCCATTATGGAGAAACGCGCCGCTGCGCATTGCCAGCAGTATACTTCCCAGGCACGGACATAGGGCGCCACTGATTCCGGCATCGTTGACTCTCCGCCGTTCTCTCCATGCAACAACTGCTGCAGCCATAGGCTTAACGCGGAAAGAAGTCAAGTCTCATACGAGCTGGCTTAACAGCCATGCCGGTCCCATTATGGAGAAACGCGCAGCTGCGCATTGCCAGCAGTATACTTCCCAGGCACGGACATAGGGCGCCACTGATTCCGGCATCGTTGACTCTCCGCCGTTCTCTCCATGCAACAACTGCTGCAGCCGGAGGCTTAACGTGGAAAGAAGTCAAGTCTCATACGAGCTGGCTTAACAGCCATGCCGGTCCCATTATGGAGAAACGCGCAGCTGCGCATTGCCAGCAGTATACTTCCCAGGCACGGACATAGGGCGCCACTTATTCCGGCATCGTTGACTCTCCGCCGTTCTCTCCATGCAACAACTGCTGCAGCCGGAGGCTTAACGCGGAAAGAAGTCAAGTCTCATACGAGCTGGCTTAACAGCCATGCCGGTCCCATTATGGAGAAACGCGCAGCTGCGCATTGCCAGCAGTATACTTCCCAGGCACGGACATAGGGCGCCATTGATTCCGGCATCGTTGACTCTCCGCCGTTCTCTCCATGCAACAACTGCTGCAGCCGGAGGCTTAACGCGGAAAGAAGTCAAGTCTCATACGAGCTGGCTTAACAGCCATGCCGGTCTCATTATGGAGAAACGCGCAGCTGCGCATTGCCAGCGGTATACTTCCCAGGCACGGACATAGGGCGCCACTGATTCCGGCATCGTTGACTCTCCGCCGTTCTCTCCATGCAACAACTGCTGCAGCCGGAGGCTTAACGCGGAAAGAAGTCAAGTCTCATACGAGCTGGCTTAACAGCCATGCCGGTCCCATTATGGAGAAACGCGCAGCTGCGCATTGCCAGCAGTATACTTCCCAGGCACGGACATAGGGCGCCACTGATTCCGGCATCGTTGACTCTCCGCCGTTCTCTCCATGCAACAACTGCTGCAGCCGGAGGCTTAACGCGGAAAGAAGTCAAGTCTCATACGAGCTGGCTTAACAGCCATGCCGGTCCCATTATGGAGAAACGCGCAGCTGCGCATTGCCAGCAGTATACTTCCCAGGCACGGACATAGGGCGCCACTGATTCCGGCATCGTTGACTCTCCGCCGTTCTCTCCATGCAACAACTGCTGCAGCCGGAGGCTTCACGCGGAAAGAAGTCAAGTCTCATACGAGCTGGCTTAACAGCCATGCCGGTCCCATTATGGAGAAACGCGCAGCTGCGCATTGCCAGCGGTATACTTCCCAGGCACGGACATAGGGCGCCACTTATTCCGGCATCGTTGACTCTCCGCCGTTCTCTCCATGCAACAACTGCTGCAGCCGGAGGCTTAACGCGGAAAGAAGTCAAGTCTCATACGAGCTGGCTTAACAGCCATGCCGGTCCCATTAGGGAGAAACGCGCAGCTGCGCATTGCCAGCAGTATACTTCCCAGGCACGGACATAGGGCGCCACTGATTCCGGCATCGTTAACTCTCCGCCGTTCTCTCCATGCAACAATTCTGCAGCCGGAGGCTTAACGCGGAAAGAAGTCAAGTCTCATACGAGCTGGCTTAACAGCCATGCCGGTCCCATTAGGGAGAAACGCGCAGCTGCGCATTGCCAGCAGTATACTTCCCAGGCACGGACATAGGGCGCCACTGATTCCGGCATCGTTAACTCTCCGCCGTTCTCTCCATGCAACAATTCTGCAGCCGGAGGCTTAACGCGGAAAGAAGTCAAGTCTCATACGAGCTGGCTTAACAGCCATGCCGGTCCCATTATGGAGAAACGCGCAGCTGCGCATTGCCAGCGGTATACTTCCCAGGCACGGACATAGGGCGCCACTGATTCCGGCATCGTTGACTCTCCGCCGTTCTCTCCATGCAACAACTGCTGCAGCCGGAAGCTTAACGCGGAAAGAAGTCAAGTCTCATACGAGCTGGCTTAACAGCCATGCCGGTCCCATTATGGAGAAACGCGCAGCTGCGCATTGCCAGCGGTATACTTCCCAGGCACGGACATAGGGCGCCACTGATTCCGGCATCGTTGACTCTCCGCCGTTCTCTCCATGCAACAACTGCTGCAGCCGGAAGCTTAACGCGGAAAGAAGTCAAGTCTCATACGAGCTGGCTTAACAGCCATGCCGGTACCATTATGGAGAAACGCGCAGCTGCGCATTGCCAGCAGTATACTTCCCAGGCACGGACATAGGGCGCCACTGATTCCGGCATCGTTAACTCTCCGCCGTTCTCTCCATGCAACAATTCTGCAGCCGGAGGCTTAACGCGGAAAGAAGTCAAGTCTCATACGAGCTGGCTTAACAGCCATGCCGGTCCCATTATGGAGAAACGCGCAGCTGCGCATTGCCAGCGGTATACTTCCCAGGCACGGACATAGGGCGCCACTGATTCCGGCATCGTTGACTCTCCGCCGTTCTCTCCATGCAACACCTGCTGCAGCCGGAAGCTTAACGCGGAAAGAAGTCAAGTCTCATACGAGCTGGCTTAACAGCCATGCCGGTCCCATTATGGAGAAACGCGCAGCTGCGCATTGCCAGCGGTATACTTCCCAGGCACGGACATAGGGCGCCACTGATTCCGGCATCGTTGACTCTCCGCCGTTCTCTCCATGCAGCAACTGCTGCAGCCGGAGGCTTAACGCGGAAAGAAGTCAAGTCTCATACGAGCTGGCTTAACAGCCATGCCGGTCCCATTATGGAGAAACGCGCAGCTGCGCATTGCCAGCGGTATACTTCCCAGGCACGGACATAGGGCGCCACTTATTCCGGCATCGTTGACTCTCCGCCGTTCTCTCCATGCAACAACTGCTGCAGCCGGAGGCTTAACGCGGAAAGAAGTCAAGTCTCATACGAGCTGGCTTAACAGCCATGCCGGTCCCATTATGGAGAAACGCGCAGCTGCGCATTGCCAGCGGTATACTTCCCAGGCACGGACATAGGGCGCCACTGATTCCGGCATCGTTGACTCTCCGCCGTTCTCTCCATGCAACAACTGCTGCAGCCGGAGGCTTAACGCGGAAAGAAGTCAAGTCTCATACGAGCTGGCTTAACAGCCATTCCGGTCCCATTATGGAGAAACGCGCAGCTGCGCATTGCCAGCAGTATACTTCCCAGGCACGGACATAGGGCGCCACTGATTCCGGCATCGTTGACTCTCCGCCGTTCTCTCCATGCAACAACTGCTGCAGCCGGAGGCTTAACGCGGAAAGAAGTCAAGTCTCATACGAGCTGGCTTAACAGCCATGCCGGTCCCATTATGGAGAAACGCGCAGCTGCGCATTGCCAGCAGTATACTTCCCAGGCACGGACACAGGGCGCCACTGATTCCGGCATCGTTGACTCTCCGCCGTTCTCTCCATGCAACAACTGCTGCAGCCGGAGGCTTAACGCGGAAAGAAGTCAAGTCTCATACGAGCTGGCTTAACAGCCATGCCGGTCCCATTATGGAGAAACGCGCAGCTGCGCATTGCCAGCGGTATACTTCCCAGGCACGGACATAGGGCGCCACTGATTCCGGCATCGTTGACTCTCCGCCGTTCTCTCCATGCCAACGCTTCCTGGCGCAAGCGGTTTCAAGAAAAAATGAACAAAACGAAACTATATATAGCGGCTCTGAGCTGTCCGAGTGACGGGAAAGGCCCAGACATCTTCACATTCTCTATATACAGCGTTTACTATACCAGCGAAGCTGCTCCAAGGCGCAGCGATTAGCGCGTGCGTTTCTGGCATCGCTTGTGTATCAAACTGTCTGTACGCATTTTCCTGATACAACTTGAGCACTAACCGGGGCAAGTGTTTTCAATGAAGATGCTGCTCACTGCCCAGCTGTTAATTCTTCTTCAATAAACTTCAATCTCTTACTAATGGTCATTACTGCATGTGATTAAAAAAATTATGGTGGAACCTAAGCAATTCTGATGACGAGTAAATGCGAGAGCATTACTTTTCGCTGAGTACGTCACTGAGTTTAGTGTTGCTGCGTTATGTTTCCGAATGTAATGTCGCGTCTTTTGAGGTCGTGACAACGCAGGACGACAAACCTGCTATATTACGATCTGTCAGCTGAGTTTTATTTGCGGAATTCTCATCGAAGCAGTGTTGCACCGACACTGCGTTGAGTGCTTTTCTCGATGTCACCACTCTGCCGAGCGATGACAGTGCTTTTCCGAGCGGCACCATGGAATTGACGCAACATTTCTTCATCGGTTTCGTAAGCGAACTCCACCTCATACTTTGGGGGGATGTCGCAGTCGTTGTCCGACGCGTGCCTCAACCGCATTGCATCTTATTCCTCGTCGGCGTCAGGGGCTCCGGCGACGACAAGTCGATCGACAGCAGCATGGCCCTGTGATCGGAGTATTGGGTCGATGCGTATCTTTCTTAGCGCACTGTGAGTGGCATGTTCTCGAACGCTTAGTCGATTCCGATGCATCGCGAAGTGGTTGGTGATTGCATCGATTGGAGAGGAGAGACGAGTCTTAAGTTCATATCACGCCGATGAACGTTGGCGTCGAACCTGCTTCCCGATTGAAGTCTCCTTTCTCGATCTACCCCTGCCTCGTGATGCCCACGTCAAGTCAGGCGGGACAGTTGCATCCCGCCCAGTGCGTGCGGCGGAGTTACCAAGTGAAGCTTTGTAACTGAAGGAAGATGCCACTGACGACAGGGTATCAATGTGATCATGCAGATTATCACCGCATCCTGGAAACTGGCCACAACAACGGCCAAGCGTACGACAGAGAAACTGGTGAAATCTGTCATAATGTTAATCCTGCATCCACGAAGGAACAGTCGAGTCGGATATCTCAAACACAAATGTAGTAAAAACATTTCGCAAAAACAAAATGTTGGCCACCAAAGACGGAATTCAGAGGCGTGGACCAGCCGGCGACAGCGGAGGTCCCGTCTTCGACAGATGGAGAAAGCAACTCCCTGGCTGGTGGTCTGGCTTGTTTCGTATCCGCTTTCACCCGGCCACTGCGCGCTATTATCTCGGCTGAAGCAATTCGGAGCCTCTGGGCGCTCAGATAAGGCTGGCGAGACAGGAAATGACAGTTGGCAGCAGCTCGTTCGGCTGTCGCGCGCGGTGCGAGTAGGGCTGCAATGCTTGCACACACAACATGTAGTACGTACGGGGAGCGACCAAGAAATCAGTTTCCAAGAGTTATCCACAAATTTACCACTCCTGTACTTTTGTTGCTTGAAGCTGTGTGGATGACAATGCTTGTTCACTAATGAGAAGAGACTGACAAAACCACTAGTAACTATAACGCGGTTTCACTCTATATCTACCGTGAAACATTGCCAAAGCCAAATTCGCCTAGCTGCTCTCACACACACACAAAAAATACTTTCGTGGGTGGCCTGCACATTGGCTTTTACACCGCGGATTGGCTAGTGCATAGCTTTCGGGCGTTAGCGCCACCTTTCTATAACTTGCACGACGTGTGAGACAAGAGTACGGTCGCGACCTGCTGTCGCGCTCGGTACAAATGGAAGAGGCCACCGCACAACACCAGGATCGCATTCCTCCTCGTAATGCGGCAGGCCTCCGACGTGACGGGCTATCGAATGCCATCGCACAGCGTCGATCAGGAGGCAGCGCACATGCGCGGCCAAACAGCTTCGGCGAGGAAAAGCGAGAGGGGGAGGACCAGTTTCGGACAGGAGGCCGGCGGACTCTGCATGCGTGATCGCGGAGAGTGCAGGCCCTTCCCTTTCCAGTCGCGGTTGCAAGGTGGAGGCCGACGGCGGAGGTCCCCGAAGGTCCCCCGGTAAAAGCTGCGCCGTGAGCCGCGTGCCTGATGGCGGGGGACCTTTCTTCCATCCTCTTCTGGGACGCGGGGCGCCCGAGATAGCGTCGCGGGCGTCGCGAGGCTTGGCGCCACGCCAGGGGAGGGCGGCGTCAGATAAGTGGCGCCCGCCGGCCTCCTATAAAGGGAGGCCCCGTGCGCCCAGACGCCCTTTGGTGGTCTGCGCTCCCGCGGTGGCCCTCGTGAATGCTCCCGGATTACTCTGCCCCGGACGCCTACGTGACGACGCCCGCGAGTTCCGCTGCCCTGTGGTCCCTCGTCGGCCGTGTGGATTCTGCCGTTGCATTAGGCGACCCGCTTTCTTTTGCTGCCGGCCGACGGACTCCCTTCTTCCTGGTCGAGCACTTAACCTCCCTGTCTCTGCCCGCGCATTGTCGTGCGCCGCTTCGTTCAGACTGCGCGGATGCATTGCGCGCAGACCCGTGC
Organism: Amblyomma americanum; assembly: GCF_052857255.1. Taxonomy (NCBI): domain Eukaryota; kingdom Metazoa; phylum Arthropoda; class Arachnida; order Ixodida; family Ixodidae; genus Amblyomma; species Amblyomma americanum. The sequence goes on along the minus strand of NC_135497.1, from coordinate 22,529,355 downwards.
TCTCGAACGAGCGGCGCCGTCCGTTAGGAGCGCAGTGTGAACTGCCTTCCTAGGACGTCGCCGCATCGCTAGAGGCACTGTCCCGCTTCGCCCGTGCGTGGACGCTCTCCGGTCCCCGATGTGCGCCCCCGACAAGCCGCCGTTTGACGCACTGCAGTAAAGGGTACGTGTTGCGCCGCGAAGGGCGGGCGTCGTTCCAAGGTTCAGTTCGATTTGCACGCTGCGGAAGTTCTCTCGCGTTAGCGACTTCCCTCGTGTCACGCTTTCGCGCTGACGACTGTGTGCCCTTCTTCTGTACCATAGCTGGACGCGGGTGAAGCTCGCGTTGTCAGCCACGCGTCTAAGTGGTCACGCGGTCCGTCCACTGACGTCATCGCACGGGGAAGCGAAGGTCAACGCAATGGCGTATCTCTCAAATGGCTATATAGTCGCTACGCGAAGACAAGACACGTTGCGTGCTTTTTGCAAGTATCGCCTGGATATCCTTACTTCCTTCCGCTTCAGCGAAATAGCGCGGATACATCGGCGGCCCAAATGAGAGAGCGCAGAAAAAAAGATTACTATAAGATCTCGGTATCAGTGACGTGCGTACAGGCTCTTCTGCCGAGTGAACCGCCCCGCGAAACCCGACACGCTCGGCCACAAGTGGCGTGCTGAAATTACGTCTCGCTTGCGCCATCATTTTCTTCGCGGGAGTTTCGATTGGCGCCTCACGGCCGGCTCTTTCCGCGCGCCCGGAAACGTGCTGTTTTTGGATCCCAGCCCTGCGCGCAGCAACCGCAGCCGTGCTTTTCTTTCTTTAGGCGACCTTTGGGATGCCCTTGCGGAGCGGCCCGGGCGCCGTGCAACTACGTCGCCGGAATCAAGGCCGGCGGCGTTATCTGCCCGAGCGTCACCACATCGGCGGGGTTATCAGCTCGGAACTTCGAGTGAACAAACCGGGAATGGAGGCGGCGCTGAAGCACGCGCCTCTCTTGCGCGATAAGCGTGGTCCGCGCCGAACATGAGCGCGCGCATTATCACGCTGCGTCATTGGGAAACAAACACGGCTCGCTGAAGTGGCTGAGGTGTCGGTCGTAAGAGCCAACACTTTACAAGTGCGCACAGAGGAGGCTATTAACCGGCCCGTATCGCAGCTGACGTGCGCAGAGGAACGTGCGCAGCCGCTCCCGCAGAGACGCTCGAGCTTTGGACGGCTCTTCAAATAGCGCAAATAAAGGAGCGACAGGCCGGTTATATCGCGGCAGTGTTTCCTGTCATGCGCAGCACCACTGGAAAGTGAGTCTCTCTTTACAGTTAAGGAAGGCCGACTTGGGGCCAGTGCAGCCACGTCACCGACGAGTCTTAACCTTCTTCGCCTCACCAGACGACTGGGAGTCTAACCTTATGACGAACCACAGTGCGCATCGGGCTGTATTTTGAAGACGGAAATTGAGAAGTTCTTCACTATCTCCCAATAACCTTTAGTGCAACTCCCGGCCCTGTCAGGAGAGCCAAAACTAATCGATAACAATATCAGTTTCAACTGCGAATCCCTCTTTGTACAATCGGACGCGCGATTAGCATAGTTAGTCAATAAATCGTTCTTTAAAAAAATTGGCAGAGACACTTAAGATTGCTTACGTACCGGAACGCGAAAGTATTACGCGGTCCCTGGGTGCACTGACCCCCCCCCCCCCCACACACACACACGCACGCGCGTATGGCACCACCCGGAACGCTGTAAGACGAACGGCTGCATCACAATTTTGACACGAAAATTGGTTTTTGAAGCAAGGAAATGGCGCAGTAGCTGTCTCGCATTTCGGTGGGCACCTCAAACGCGCCTTAAGGGAGGAGGTAAAGAGTCTGGGAAGGCATACAATTGAAGGTGCATATGTCGTCGGTTTGAATCCCTGTCGCAAGCTAGCCTCCAACTTGACTGTATGATGTGTGCTTATCTGCAACAGGAACTCGTGTGACACCACCCGGAACGCTGTATACGACAAGCGGATGCGTCACAGTTTTGGTACAAATGTAGTCGGGAAAACTGGCCCTACACGCAAATCGGCAAGTGGGGTGCGTATATAGACGAACGACGTGCAATAATTTTCTCAAACGGCAGTACTCGGCTCGCTGTGGGCGTCTGCTTGATGACGTCACCCTGTTTTCTTGCTATCTCTGGGATTTTCTGTTATCATCTGTGAGTACCCACGCTAACACACACACGCCGCCGGCTTTTCTCGCAGTGGGACTAGCAATGCTTTCGTGATAAAATAACCTAGGAGGTTTACTTGGTTCGAACCGTGAAGATTGCATCAGCGCGAATGCCGTAGCGAAAGTGAATAACCTCGCAAAACGGATTTAACTTCCAGTTTGCGCGGTTGGGATTGGACCAATGAAAACACGGCAGGTTGTTTCATGCCGGTGCGGCTGCATTTCAATGGAAATGCAATGGAAGAAGGTGTACCGTGTCCCGATAAGGGCCGAGAAAAGATCGCTCGGCATAGTTTCTCAGAAACGCGTGTTATCATTTCTTGGAAAAGATGTTGCATCGTTTCTACCCATTTCGCAACCGATAATAAACGTTTGATAACAGAATTAATTGCTTCAAGAGGAGGTCTCCGCAGTTCAGTCTGGGCGGCAGAGGAGTTGTCATTCATCCGCTGTACGTTCAGCTAGGGCTACAGGCAGCGTTTAGTTCGATCCAGGGAGAACTGCGTCGGTCGCGCATCGTGGTTTGCACAGCCGAAGCGCAACCGGTGAAAATGCGCTGCCAGTTCCCCGTAATCACTCCGATATCGCGATCAGCGGAAAGTTCCGCCTTGGCAGCGAACGAGCGCTTGGCAGTGCGAGGCTTCCGTGGCTATTATAGCGTGCTCTCTCCATTCGTCACCGCCCCGGAGCAACCGACGGGCGCGGTTTCTGCAGAAGAAGCGGGACAGCGAACGGGTCGAGCTGTTTCGTCGCAGGAGGCGGGCCGTGTTGCGCCACGCATGCGTTACGCGACCGGTGTTGGGAAACCCGACCCGGGCAACGACGAGAAATAAATGATAGCGGTGTCCGTATCCCGAGAGAGCTCGAGTGAGGCTTTCATACGCGGACTTGGCAGCAGCGGGTTGCCACTGTACGCACGCGGCCAGTATATATCGCCAGCTCTCGTCTGCCAGTGTGATGACGGCGTCACTTGTAAAGAAAAGAATGCCGGCTTCTGCGCGCGTCTTTTGGTCAGCAGACTTCCTAACGTCGCTTGTATGCAAAAATACAGCAAAGTTGAGAGGGTATCGCACCATTGTATACGCAACTGTCAACCGGTTTACGCGGGGCCATGCGTCGCAGTGCGCTCGCCTCACGCAGATTTCGTGTATATATACTGGCGACCTACTTTCAATGAGCTTGGTTTTATCGGTCACTTTTCGCTCCGCAATTCAGAACTGTGCGCTTCCCGTCATCTCAGCGCTGTGTCGTGCCTGGGTTCTTATCTCCAGGTTCCATTGCAACACCGCAGTTAATGAGAGGAGAAGGAAGCACATGACATCTCTTCTGGAAACCCCCACGCGATGCACGCAAATCACGCTTTCGCGGCGCAAAAAAAAAAAAAAAAATCTCTGGCTGGGAAGAGGCCTCACAGTCACCTCTGCTCGTGGCCGGCGGAGTGACATCCTTCCGGCCACAATGCTCGTGGTGTGATGTCATCGAAAGCCCAGCTCTGCGAATGCCCAGTACCGTCTGCCATATTACTGAAAGGCGACCACATAGTGTGACAGCGCCTTCTGCTCCTGCCCCGATGCTCAATATCGGGCGTCCGAACACCGGCTCGCTGAAAGGGATTTTCGGTTAAGACGCCCTCGGTCGTCGCGCTCGCTGAAAGCAGCAAGCACGATCTGCTCGCTTCCCACGGAAATACGGAAACTCTTACGGACAGGTAGTGCTGGGTGTGCCACGTCACCGACACCACGTCACGATCGAGAGATCATCACTGCGTTGCGCTAATGACGACAGTATACGGCGTTCGCACTTGCAACTTGGCAAGCGTTCGCTGTATGGTATCAGTGACGTGGCCTCCGAATGCCGGCGGCGATGACGTCACGAGCGTTTTTTTTTTTGGCTCGCGTCGCTGTCAGGAATAGCAGTGGAGGAACAAGAACGCCCTTCGTTTCCTGCTGTTGGCGCCTTCGTTCACTCGGCTTGCTTCGTGCGCCGCGCACAGCGAAGGGCGCTGCGTGTTTACATTCTACGGGGCCTTTCACAATGCTGTCGCAGCACGTTGAGGGTCACGCGACGGAGCGGGGCAAAGACGCGTGCTGCATAACACTGACTATTCGCCGTGTCATAAGTCTGGAAATTAGGTAAGTAAACAAACCAGCTGTACGTCTGCGCGGCCAATGGGCACGCCGAAAGCGGCGCACCCGTTTGTAATCAAATTTCATCTTAGAGCCTGAAGGCGCTATCCGGGACATCTACGCCGGACAAACAGATACGAACGCAAAAGTCACACTGTATGACAACAATGTTTGTAAAGTGCCACGCGTAAACTGAAATCGTCGCTGTACACAATATACATCTTTTTTTCTTTTGCGGAGCGAGGATTTTGACAGAATACAGGCCATTTTACGAATTCTTGAAAATGGCGAAGCTCTTTCATTTCATTTCTCCATTCTGCCTGCTATCCTTTATTTCCGCTGCTCCAGCTCAGGTGCTTCAGTATCAATAGCAGATGCCGGGGCTAGAAAAAATTTTTTCCTTCTTTTTTTACTAATATTTTAATAAAAAAAAGAACACTACCACCACCTCTTGGCATCTGTTGCGCGAGGGATGATTCCTGAGAGCCGCTCAGCCTTGTTGGCAGGCCATGCAGTCCGAGATATCGTGAAAGAGGTGTAGGTCCTTCTACCTTCGCTTCCGGTATTTTCTTGCGTTGCTACAGTGAAGACATCAGCGCGGGGCGGGTGCCAACAGCACCTCCCCCTGATTCATTCCGCTAACGAAACTCCCCGGACCGTTGAATCTTGCGCCGACGAGCTTGCTGACTAATCCGGAAACCGTAGCTGGGAAAGAAATAACTTCGCTTTGGCGCAATTTTCGTCCTACCGGTGTTTATCCTGGAGTGAATAATAATAATAATAATAATAATTGTTTTTTGGGGAAAGGAAACGGCGCAGTATCTGTTTCATATATCGGCGGACACCTGAACCGTGCCGTAAAGGAAGGTGTAAAGGAGGGAGTGAAAGAAGAAAGAGGTGCCGTAGTGGAGGTCTCCGGAATAATTTCGACCACCTAGGGATCTTTAACGTGCACTGACATCGCACAGCACACGGGCGCCTTAGCGTTTGGCCTCCATAAAAACGCAGCCGCCGCAGTCGGGTTCGAACCCGGGAACTCCGCATCAGTAGCCGAGCGCCCTAACCATTGAGCCACCGCGGCGGGTCCTGGAGTGGCGCTGGTGTCGGACGTGTGAAGTATACACGAGCTCTCTTTTAATTCTCCCGAAAACTCTGCACAGGTACAGGTGACATCCGCACTTTTCTGGAGTTGCCTTGTAAATTCTGAACTGGTAACTCCAACTTCATGGCAGAATGCCCGCCCGTTGACGGCTGCTATACTCTGCCTACGTCACCAAAACCTCGGCAAACACGTGTACAAGCTGTACGCGCAGCACTCTATTAGCGCTGGCCCATTGAGGAAAAAGCGACGGCCAGCGCCAAAAGTGGCAGCGCTGTCTGCTTCCTGGCACGTGTCCACGTCGAAGCCTGCGTCTATTCCTGAGAGCCGTTCTCTTGCGTAGGGCGCCGAGTCCCGCGTCATTCCTCCCGGTAAAAGCACGCGCCGAGAGCAAAACCATGGCAGAAGGCTTTCCACGGACCACCGAAGCCTCCCGCCGCGGTGTCAACGACCTCGCCTCTCTTTTTGCGTATTACTGGCGCGCATGTTTGCCAGCATCATTCGCCGCGAGTCCGCGAAAGCCACGCGCGCGCGCGTGTGTGTGTGTGTGGGGGGGGGGGGGTCATTGCCAAATAGGGACTCTAACCAGGGTCAAACCAAAGTGACTTTCACCCCACTGCGACATGTCACATGACACCCAAGCAGTGGCGAAGTGGTGGTTCAGGTGCGCGATGTTTGAGGGGTGAGGTGCTTGGTGAACAAAATGCAGTGTCCACGAGTGTCTCCGGCGTTCGCCACACAGCCTGTAAAAGGGAGCCCGACCGTTACCCGCTTCAGTTCGCTCCTCTGGGGGAGGGGTACAACCACCGCCGAGCATTCCCGGGAGCCCCAAGCCGCCGACGACACTGCATCTCCCATGACAACCCGCTGCGTTACGGAAGGAGCATCGGCTCCGAGAACCGCTAGGTGTCGTGGTGAACGGACTGTCGCTGTGCGCCCGGTCACTGTGTGCTTACTTTCAACTTAGCCTAAATTATTTGACCTTACTTTCACTTGGATATTGATCTGTATTCTACACGTGTTAAGTTAGATGCGCATGTACTCCGAATATGGTTATGTTGTCATTTGTATCCCTTCAATGAATGTAATGGCTTGCGCTCGATATCTTCCTTGTATATATTCTTGAGACTACATTAGTTGTTGCCCTTGACTTACATCGGGGCTCTGTCTCATCCGCAACGCTGAACATAAACCGGCTAACACTGGGAGTCAGCTTCACCCCTTTTACCTCGGTTCGGGAGGGTGCGTCGCGTTTCTCCGCAACTGTGACCGCAATCGTACAAAAAAAAAAGAAATCTAGAAGCTGTCATGGCATGTTGCTACTGATTGTTTTGTCGTACTGTAGATTGCAATTTTCGAACCTCGGATTTGTGCCTTAACGGGTGCACGTGAGGGCATGATGAATAGTTCTCCGAATGTGTGAAAGAGTAACGCCGCTGGTCCGTAGTTTGTCTGAATAAGCACGAATTGACGCGCCGGATACGACGGACTGTGAAAATGCACGTTGCGTTCACGTTCCCCGCCTGTCGTTTGTGCTGCCACACACCTGCGTTTCCTCCAGAGCGCCGCCACGCGGAACGCATGTGCCACCGATGATGCGCGTTTGGCCCCGAGGCGCGATGCCCCGATGGGTCGTAGGCCGCCATCTCAATCGAGGCACAGCCCGTGACCTGCAACCCGATACGGCGCTCTTGAAATAGCGCCAAGGCTGGAGGAACGAAGCCGAAAGGGGACCCGCCTGGCTGACAGATATGCCTCCGACGGAGAAGGCTTCCGTTCAAGGCCGCAAGCGGAAGCGGCGGGGCTTCGCAAGCGAGCCTCGGAAATTTCCCGCTGTCGCTGGAAGCGGCGGCGGTTCCAACTGCGGGCTCGAACTGGCCTTGAAACGCACGTACCAGATAATACGTGCGCGCAGGGCTAGAAAAACAGCGCGTGGCCGATGGGGAACGCAAATATCTTCCATTCGCGAAACAAACACACGTGCACCGCTTTCACCAGTTGGCATTCATTTAGTCCTTGCTTTCTGTGCTAACCGCGTGGCGCCTCCGACATTTATTCCAAAGTAATCCTCAGCCCAGGTGGTTCTGCATCGGGACAACCGCCTAGTAAATCGCGCACAGAAGCACATTATTTATTCATGCCCCAATTCACACACCCTTCGCTGAGCCCAGACAAAAAAAAACGGCCGTGGCTTAGCTTGGTTAAGCCTGGTGATTGCGAAGCTTCTCGTTCTTCTTCCGTCTCCGTAGCTCGCTGATGCTTCCTCTTTGCATTCTTCCGAGCTGCCTTGTTCGTAGGCACCGTCGTAACATCTGGCTGTATGACTGCCTTGGCGAGAGGAGCGGAGCTGTTTTATACAGCTGGTGTGACGTCACTCTGACCGTAGCGCCCCTGGTGAGAGGAGCGGGAGTTAGGCCGCCGTTGGTGGCTACCGCCTCGCTTCGCGACGGCGTGAGATGGGGCCCCGTTTTTACACAGCTGGTGTGACGTCACTCTAGGTCACGTGGTGTGACGTCACGCAGCGAGGTCACGCTAAAGGTCAATGGTGCCTACAACCGCCTCGCCACGGAACGGGCTGAAGTGCGACCTAAAGTAGTATTGCTTCGCAATAAAACACCCTCATCCCCCTTCTCGTCTCTACCTGTGCCGCCACCGTTCAGACCGCCATGCTCCAATTACCCCACCCTGTACGTTATTTTGGAGCTCTTTCTCTATTCATACTGATTTGCTTTTCAGTTCCTCTATATTCCTCACCCCTCCTCCACGCAGAGTGCCTGGCTGGCGTCGGCCCCACGGGACGATCAGCTGCCCCTGGTGTCTGGCCCGCCAAGCACCCTCCCCCCTTTTCAATCACCTCATTCGCTGCCATCTTCGCGGAATTTCGCTCCATCGGCATGGTTACGGAAATTTCACCGAACGCCGTTTCATCGAACGCAGTCTGGTACAACCTGTTTTATAGAATGGAATGTGTGACTGTTGAGAATTTGGAATACGAATATAATATTTGCTATTATTCTACATGCACTGCATTCGTGAATTTGATTTGCGATCGGTATATTCGAAGAATTCTTAAGGTCTAAGATTCTGATGTAACGTTATTAGTTCTGATGTTAAATCTCTCCTTGTGATGAAGCACCGTTTTTGCATCGGCAACATTGAGGAATAACTGGTTTCCCGTAAAAGCGCAGTCTCCGTGCATCCAGTCGCGTGCAGAATTTTTGTTTCAGTGACCTGCAAGTCGTGCAGCCTATCTCAGCCGTCCTCTTTTTCTACATATTCTTTCTCTCTCTTTGCGGCCACGAAAACAAAAAGGCTGAAGTATCTAGAGTCTGGCCAAGGGAGCGGTGATGTCAGATAGGCAATCACTAATGAGTTCGCAGTACCCGTGAGTCAAGTGGTCACTGCAGATCCGGACCACGAGAGGGAGATAAGCGGAAGAGGGAGGCGATTTTGAGTGACGAACAGCACCATGCTGATGTTTTTCACAAAGGTATGCAACCATTGCAATCTACGAGCATTCTCTCCTGGAGGCAGGATTTAATTAAACCCGGAATAAATGACTGGATGAAATGAAAACATAATAAACAAATAAATACATGTCACCTAAACCTCACTCTACCAGCCGTAACTCCTTACCGGTCTTTCAAGCTTCCGTTATTTAAATAAAAAATAAAAAATGGGACTCATTCCGGATCAGGCATCCGGGCCACTCCGCGGTGCCCATTCCGGGGCGCTGTCCCACTACTGCAGAGCGCGGGAGATTTCGTCTGCTGCGTCTCCGCCCTGAGCCGGTTCGCCCCAAGGGGTATTCAATCGGGCGATGGATCCCTCCCTAAGTGACGGCTGCTGAATACACGTCACGCCTTCGAGAGTGATCGTGGCGACGCAGCTTCCGGTTTTGCTCCGGCGGCCGCCGCCGACCGAGGAGGAGACCGTTCGTTGGGCCGATACGTCCAGTCCCTGTCTCCCCAGGAGACGTGGCCTTCGGTGGCATGGGTGGGGTGCAGCCCGCTGCTCTCTTCCTTTTTTTTGTTGTTGTTCCCCCTCGGGGTTTCTTTCCTCTTATGTTCCCTCCTTTCGCGCATCTATTCTGCTTCCCCCTTCGTCTTTTTTTTTTTCGCCTACAGTGTCCCGACACCCACACAACCCCCCCACGGGGGTATTGTTTTGGCCCCTTCCTTCCTTTTCGACCACCCCTGCCCCTCTGCCTCCGCAGCCCGGTCCCTCTCGGCTGCTCCCTGCTGTCCATGTGAATCCAAGAGCAGGGGGCGCACTTCGGCGGATCGGTGACGTGATCGGTGACCAGCAGAGTGCTCACGTAGAGCATTAACAAGGCCGCAGCACGGCTGCTTGCGGGTGATCCGTCCAGGTCTCTGTGGGAGCTCGGCCATCGGCAAACCAACAGTGAAGTTCTAAGGAAGTCTGGAGGTTTCAAGGACGGTGGTGCAGACGCGCTCGTTGTCAAAACTCGAGCGTGCGGGCCTGGCCGACTAGGCGACGGCTGTCACAGAAGACATGTCTTTTGCGCTCTCTCCTGCCCTCCCGCACATAGGCGCGGCTCTGCGGCGCGCTCCAGGGGGGCTTTGCGGGTTACTGCGTCCCCTCTACCCGTCGTCACCGCGTGGAGAAACATGGAGAAAGCGTCCCGATGATGGGAGGGAAACTGTGTGCTCGCCTCTGGCCCCGTCCGGGCGGGTTGCGGGAAGCTGAACACAGTCGGGAGAAGACATATATTAGGTTGGTGCAACCTAAAAAGATTGAAAAATAATAAGCCCCTGCCTGCACCACTGACGTATAACAGGCTTTGTCGGGAGAAAACAGGCAGCAAAAGAGGTTGGGTGGTGTGTCCGCGGCGTTGAGGGCGGAATTACCGCGCCGAGGCACGTGTTCCATCGCACAAGGCCCGCGCCTTCGAGCCATAGCCGCATCGACAGCCACCCGAACCGGAGTCGTCACCTTGGCCCCCGAATGTGAGCTGTCCGCCAGACTTTTCCTTTTTTCTTCTCTATGTAACGTTGTATCTTGTACATCTAATGCATTGTATGCCTCTGTTGTTCGTGTCCTAACTGGACGGATTAACTTTTGTGTTGTGTGTCTCCTGCTTGTCGCGTTTTCGTGTTTTGCATTGTTCTTGCGGTTACTCCCCCCGTTTGTTTTTTACCTTGTTGTGTTGTTCGCTGCCGTCAAGTAATTTGTTTTTGAAACGCTTAACACATTGAGTTCCTCCTCGATGACCTACGCACCTACATACACGCACCACGCACGGGCTGACCGACCTTAACAAATCAATGTTCTCCAACACTCGCTTTTAGGCCACAGGGAAGCGTTAAGGCGCGCTCACACTAGCGGGAAGCTTCCCGCAGCGGCACAGCGTCAACGTCGACGCTGCCTCGCAGCTCCTCAGAATGACGCTCACACTGCGCGCGTTTTCTCGCTGCGGTTGTCTTGGAATGTGGAGAGAGGAGGCGCTGAGGGAGGACCCGAACGAGCAGAAAGAGAAGGGGATAGTCACGTGACACTAAAGAAGACTGGAAAGCGCACCCTTTTCTCGCGTCGTCGTCTTGATCGTCTGCTAGCTCCCCTCCCGTCGCCCTTTTTGTCTCGAGGATGGCTGGTTCGAGCGATGAGCTGTTGGCTACGGTAAACGTACTTATTACTTGTTTGTTCGCTGCTTCTGCACCGTCGCTTCTGCACCGTCTCAAGTCGCATGTTCATGCTAGCAAAGCAACCGCCAAGTGCCCGGCCGGCCGGCCGGCCGGCCGGACGCGCGCAGCCTCCGCCTCCGCCGACGGGGTCACTGAACTGGGACCGACGTCACGGTTCACGGTCGGCGCCCATTGGCTGTTCTGGTCAGCGGCACGGGAAAAATAGGTAGCGGACCCATCGCTCTGCGGGACGGCACAGCAGGCTGTCCCCGGGAGAAAAACCGGCTTGTGCGGGAAGCGGCACGCGGAAAACGTCCTGCGTTGCGCGTTTTCCCGCTAATGTGAGCGCGCCTTAAAGCGGCCGCTGTGCCTCGATGGCTTCCACCAGGCAGCTGGTCAACGAGCGGTGGCTGTGACACGGCGCCGCCAGTCCGTCCTCGAGACACTGCCTCCTAGAAGCTGAATTGCAGAGGCGCGCCACCGCCCCCGGCCGAACGTGACACCCGTAGCGACGGGTTCTATCCTAGCTGATACTCCGCTACAAAAACTTTTTTCTCCTCCTTTCAGCTGCCAGCAACACTCGTCTACATTGATAGAAATTAGCAGTGATGGTACGTGTTGTCGTCTGCGTCACATCGCAGGCGAAAATGCAACTTTGTTGGAGCCGGGAAGTGCTTCAGCCCGCCACACAGGGTGGCCACCTGTTCGCAGCGCCGTGGCGGTAAGTTCGAATCAGGTTTTTACGTTTGGATGCCTCGCGTAATAGCCAGCGCGGGAACAGAAAACGTGTTCACGCGTGGTTTCCAAACGTTACTCGATTTACAAGGCGTGCACTGCTTTTGCAGGGGTTTCATTTCCGATAGCACATTTCCTGTCCGTCTGAATGTTTTGGAGTGCTGTGAAAGGCCGCCGCCGCCGCCTTGGCAGTTTTGGAAGCTGATGAAGCCGGCTACAGGTGGTCGAACATGCCTCCCGAGGGCATGTCTCTACAACCGTCTCTGGAGCCGAGGGAGAATGGCAAGCGATGTTAATTTCTATCTCACTCTAAGCTGTAGTGACTAGGTTGTTAATTTGGAACTTTTTATGCAGTGAGAAAAAAAAGCAGCGAAATTATAATATTCTTCGTCTATTGCTTTCGACTGAGTTCATTTCTTGAAGTCTAAATTGTACAGAGCTGCATTGACTCCAAAGCGTCCGGTACCAAGCCGAGCCGAGAGCAATCAGTGTCAGTGAAAGTGAGATTTTCATCGAGCAGTTGGTGTGGGGTTATAGCCCCATCAAGTGAAAAGAAGATTTGAAACAGCTGTAGACCGAAGCTTAACGAAACGCGCGTGTTTAACGAGAGAAATCTTGGAGGCATTCATCTTGGAGAGAAATCGAACCTGCGGGTGGAGAACATATTGAATCAGGCATCAGACCCAAGCCTTTCACTAGGGAACGCCTTCCTATCCAACGTTCAAAGTTGTACCGGGCTATGCTTTAAATATAGAATCTGCAATTACAAACGCTAAATGAAAGCGACTTTGCCGCTGATACTTACGCTGCGCTCTTCATACTGCATCAGAGTATTAGTTTACTTGCATATTTGCCTTGACTGGCAGGTCGTCACGTGCCATTTCTTTTGCTTTGCACATGAAGTTCAGCCACTGCCGCGGCAATCGGAATTTTCGCCGAGTTGTCGAGATCACTCAGAGAGGGTGCAAGGCGATAAGCGTGGTATGGGAGTCGCGAATTAAGTCACAGAAACTATGAAGGTAATGTGGTGGTGGTGGTAGTAGTGATTTTTTTTCTTAAAATAATAGTAGAAAGGAAGGAAAAGATTTTTGCTAGCCCCGGCATCTGCCATCGATATTAAAGCACCTGAGCTGGGGCAGCGGAAATAAAGGATAGCAGGCAGAATGGAGAAATGAAATGAAAAAGATGAGGCGACAAGAATATTGAAATTTGGTTTTTTGGGGAAAGGAAATGGCGCAGTATCTGTCTCATATGTCGGCGGGCACCTGAACCGCGCCGTAAGGGAAAGGATTAAGTAGGGAGTGAAAGAAGAAAGAGGTGCCGTAGTGGAGGGCCCCGGAATAATTTCGATCACATGGGGATCTTTAACGTGCACTGACATCGCACAGCACACGAGCGCCTTAGCGTTTCGCCTCCATAATAATAATTGGTTTTTGGGGAAAGGAAATGGCGCAGTATCTGTCTCATATATCGTTGGACACCTGAACCGCGCCGTAAGGGAAGGGATAAAGGAGGGAGTGAAAGAAGAGAGGAACAAATAGGTCCGTAGTGGAGGGCTCCGGAATAATTTCGACCACCTGGGGATCTTTAACGTGCACTGACATCGCACAGCACACGGGCGCCTTAGCGTTTTTCCTCCATAAAAACGCAGCCGCCGCGGTCGGGTTCGAACCCGGGAACTCCGGATCAGTAGTCGGAGTTCCCGGGTTCGAACCCGACCGCGGCGGCTGGGTTCGAACCCGGGAACTCCGGCTCAGTAGCCGAGCGCCTAACCACTGAGCCATCGCGGCGGGTTGTTTTTTGAGGTGCGCTGGAATCTCGGTGCAAACGCAGCGTCCGCTGGTGACAGATACTGTTGCACCGCGGCATGCATATTCGCTTGTTTTGCCGCTCGCTGCAAAGAGAAGGACAGTAGTCGCCAACTACGTGGTCGTAATTATTTTGAGAGTGACGAAGCAAAATAAAGTGCATGGCGCGGTTCGAATTTGGCGCCGAAGTCACTGCAACGCGCACCCGGCGGACGTTGCGTTTGCACTTGAGATTCCTGCGCAACTAATGTACCCGATTTCCTCGCGCTGCAGAGCTTTAGAGATCGAGTTTATTTGCGTTTCAAAATATGATACGGCATCGTCTTGTCCATGGCTTCGAACTCATTATTGGCAGTAACCATGAAGCTGCCTAATTAAAAGTTAGTAAATTTTAGTTAGCGAGCTAATTCGGATGATTTTTATCATAAGTGAGGTCTGCAACTATTGAAAGTTTGTTCATGAAACGATTTTCTTCCTATATCGAATTCCTTGTTTTTTTCCTGAATTTGTGGAAATGTCGCTGAAACACTTGGTTTATATTAAATCACCTGATTTCGATGGCATGTTTCTTTCTCCACAATGATGCGGAAGACACTACTGCGCATGAATCACCATGTGGTGTTCGCCTACGACCACTAAATAATTTATAATCGAATTTTTCTCTCATGTGTTCTTGGTTTCGGTTTCAACAGCTGAACGATGGTTAAGTTGGTTATATGTCACGTGAGGCATAAAAAACTGCGACATAATCGCTTCTTCATCGTTTCAATTCACCACAGTGCTGAAGCGAGCCTTCACCAAGCGCAGAAATCACAACGAACGTCGAACGGCTGTTGAAACCGAAACAGCACGAGACAGAAGAACTTCGAGTGCCAATTATTTAGGTGTCGTAGGAGAATACCACTTGGTAATCCATGTATAACAATGCTTTACGCATCGTTACAAAGAAGAAAGCACGCACCCGAAAGTTATGTGTCCATACTCTTTTAAACTGGCAAAGCCAGAGCCGAGTCTGGCGCCGTGCTGTGTTCAGCTTTCGTCTTGCAGTCGGGGTATACATTGCCTTGGGTGGATATATTGAGCCTGCGCCTGCGAAACTTCAGTCACCTTAATTTTTTTTCCGCGCCACTATAGTTACCGTGTCTTGCCCGGTTCAACACTGCTTTTTATCACATCTTAAAATGTTTCAAAACGACAAATGGCAGAACGGATCTGAGCGCGCAGAAAAAGACGGCTAGCGGGTTCGCATTGCTTAGCGCGAAATATTGTGCGAAAGTACGTTTTTTTTTTTGCAGGTGGGCACCACCGCCACGTACCTCAAAGCGCGATTGAGGGGTCCAATGGCCCAAGGAGCCAGTTATGCGCCTTTCAGTCCCTCAAAGTCAACGGAGTCTAATGGCGCGTTCACACTTGGACATATTCGGCGGCGAGAGCGAGCGGAATCCGCTTCCGCGGCAGAGATTCCGCCGGAATACCCAGCGGGAAGGCCGATCGGTCCAGGACCGAATTCTGCCGCCGGAAAAAAATCCGCCGAATCTCGTCAGCCAATAGGAAGGCGAGTACCCGCGGCGACAAACATGGCGGCGCCCTTCGATGCAGGACGCCTCGCTTCGGACTGGATTCGTCGCTGTTACTGCATTTTTCAGCACGTTCACAGGCCATAAAAGAGCCAGCGGTCTCTCGCTTTGTCTTATCTCGCCCATATGAAAACTTTTTAACGATAAATTTGCTTTAATTTTTATTTCGGGTGACGATTCTTCCCCTTTTAGGCTTAAGAGGAGCGTCGAGTTGTTGACAACAATTGTTCCTGTTCTAACCACCAGATGGCGCCATTGGGAGTTTAAAAAGTGAGAATGTTAGAAATGTCGTAACGTCCGACAAAATAGCTGCATTTAGCGTACGCAAGCGTGCATAAGGTTTTGGTATGTAGACAGCATCGATTAACCTCTTGCCACATCTGTAAACGCCGTGAGCAGACGACACACACACGATGAGCGGCGATGCGGTGGCCGGGAAGTGTGAACGAGACAGCATTTCGGCGGCCGCGGATTCCGCTTCCTCTCGCCGCCGAATGTCCAAGTCTGAACGCGCCCTAAACCTTCTGCTGGTTTTGAGAAAAGGAAAGACGCATAGCTGCCTGAAGCTATAGGTGGACGCCCTCGCCCACTCACAACGTGACTGAGGTGAAACCCGGGGAGTGCGGCTAGAACTGATTTCACACGAAATTATTCCGGAGCCCTCCACTACGGACCTATTTTGTTCTTCTCTTCTTTCACTCCCTCCTTTATCCCTTCCCTTAAGGCGCGGTTCAGGTGTCCAACGATATATGAGACAGATACTACGCCATTTCCTTTCCACCAAAAACCAATTAATTAATAACACGAAAAAAAAAACGCAGGCTGCCACTATGGTGACAGTGGCGCTGCCATGGACAGCGCTGCTGCCGGCAAAAAACGTTTGCGGAGATATTTGACACATATTAGTAGTCTTATTTTACAGATAGCGTTTAAAATCACCGCAATGCCGTAAACTGCACTTTAAGATAATCTATACATCTGAGTTAATGCTACTGTCATCGTCGATGGCAGGGTTGCTGACATTGACCACCACGCGAAGGCTACATTCCCATGTCGAAAAATTACGTTTTAAATTGCTCTGCCGTGTTTCTCTGCCTCACAGAGGGGTATGTGCTTATATGCGCAAGAATATTTTGACTACTCCAAGGAGGAAAAAAAGTCACTTTTTTTTTCAGAAGAAGAAAAGAGGGTTTAGTTTCGCCAAAGATGGGGAAGATGGCAACAGCAACATCGACATCAATAAGATAGCATCTGTTTTGCCGACTGCTGCGCGTTCGTGTTGTATTGCTCCGTCATATGTCATATGCTCCGTCATACCACGACTACGAGGAGCCCTTTCTGCGACGGCAGCCGGAGCTTAACGAAGGACGTCGCCTAACTTGACGCCTCCAGCAGGCCGACGCCAACAGGTACGGCTTCATCTCAAGCTAGCGACTCGGACGCGATATTGCCAGAGACGCCGTCTGCCAACGGTTTCCTCCAACCACTGACTGAACTCTGTCATATCACCTGTTTCAACCTTCCTTGTTTGACAACAGATACACTGCCCCTATTGCTCCGACCAACTCTATGCTCATTGAGACGCTAGTTATTATTCAACGAAAACGTTTCGACTTTTCTAAATAATGCGTCTCAGCAACGACAGCGGGCGATTTTTAATAATAGGTTTCTTGAGTTCAGGTAGCGTTGCTTCGGTACGGTGTAGTCGCGGGTATATGAGGAAACAGCTGAAGCGTGTTGAGTACCCAATGGCCCTTCAAATCGCAGTGACCATTCAGTTCAATAGTAATCGAAAAAATTAATGTCGATTAGTTCAGCCAATCCAGGGTATACAAAGCGAAATATGTCAGCGTTCACTGTGTTCATTGACGTTCGCGTTGACAATGTTCTAGATGGAGATAGCTTTGAGCAAAGGAAGGGCGCATAACTGGCTCCCTGGATATGCGGACGCCTCATTCGTGCTTTGATACATGTGGCGGTGCCGAGAGAGATGTGGCCTGAATGCATTAGCGCGGATGGCTCCAAACTCATAGCCCATGCGTCCTGTGGCCAAGTTGCGGACTTGAGCAGAGAGGGCGTCGCCTGCGAGCTCTGGTGTCAGTCATCGGAGGTTGCTTTGTAGTGCTCTAGCCATTCCATGCGCAACACAGCTGGAGTGTCTGTTTCGAACGGCGGCGGCGTGGCGCTCCTTTCTAGTCGGCGGCGTGAAAGCCTAAACCACAAATTTAAAATGCTACTTCGCTGCAGCCTTCTTTACTAAACTGGTTCAAATTTTAGGGCTTTTCGTGCTAAGGGCTGAGAGGACAGAATAAGGAGGGGATGAAGGGTGAGAGAAATGTAAAATGTTCTGTAAATCTTGTTAATTTAGGTGCCATATATATAAAAAAATAGGCACATATCTCAAGCGCGTATGTTGATTGTGTTTATATATTTCTTGCTCCACGAACGTTCAGAACCTTTCTTGTTTTCTGCGTCGTAGTAGCAATTGTTTTCTTTTTTTGCTTTGCCACGGTAAATTTTTTCCATTGCGCAGAGTCAGTCAATTCGTCTAGAATTGCTAAACCGGCGCCTACGCACGTGACACTCGATATGGTAATCGTACTTCCACTTGTTCTGACTGGGATTGCGTTTATAGATTATTCTTTACGTAAAAAGAAACAGACCTCTTCTAAGACCAACTTTTGCTTGCTTCAGCCCTTTACCTGTCAACCAATGAGCAGATGTTATAACACAAACATTCCAGACTGACAATTTGTGAAGTCGCTTGTTTTCAATATTAATCGCCATTTGTTTAAAGGAACTTTTCTTATAACGGCCTTTTCCCAGAATAAAAAAAAATTAAAGCACTTTTTTTTTTTGCAGCACCAGCTGAGCATTTTCCATCTGAGATACGTTATGATGCGTTGATGCCGTATTCGGACATGTCGCCGATTACACACGCAGCCACAATGGCCACGACCATCGAGTCGTGATTCCGATGTTCAAGACCGTTGTTTCATCTCAGTGGTAGGGTGCTCAGTGGCTCACTGGTTCTCGCTAATGATCCGGAGTTCCCGGGTTCGAACCCGACCGCGGCGGGTGCGTTTCGATGGAGGCGAAACGCAAAGGCGCCCGTGTGCTGTGCGATGTCAGTACACGTTAAATATCCCCAGGTGGTCGATATTATTCCGGTGACCTCCGCTACGGCGCCTCTTTCTCCCGTTCATCTTTCACTGCCTCCTTTATTCCTTCCCTTACGGCGCGGTTCAAGTGTCCAACGATATATGAGACAGGTACTGCGCCATTTCCTTTCCCCAAAAACCAACTATTATGACTATTTATTTTCTTCTCGTTGAAAAAAAAATGGATTTGAGGAAAGGAAATGGCTCTGTAATTTTCTCACTTCTCTCAGTGGACAAGGGAGTGAAAGAAGAAAGGAAGAAAGAGGTGCCGTAGTAGAGGGCTCCGGAATAATTTCGACTACCTGGGGATCTTTAACGTGCACTGACATCGCACAGCACACGGGCGCTTTAGTCTTTGGCCTCCATAAAAACGCCACGTACATGAAAGCGAGGTTGAGGTCTCCACTGACCCATCGAGCCGGTTGTGCGCCTTCTCTTTCGTGAAAATGAACGGCCTTTGCAAAGTAGTCAACGCCAATGAACTCTATTAACGCCGTCGGCTCACTTGTTTTGTTTATTTTTTGAGGAAAGGAAATGGCCAGTAACCGTCTACATATCTCGGTGGACACCCGAACCGCGCCGTAAAGAAGGGATAAAGGAGGGAGGGAAAGAAGAAAGAGAAAATTGAAAGTTGGATTTTGAGGAAAGACGCGGCGCTGCGCAGCAGCGGAACACCTGTGGCTCGGTGCTACTAGTGGCGCATGCGCAGTATTGACTAGGGAGCCAGAGGGAGAGAAATGTCCGCGGCGAGGCGGACGTTGTGACGTCATGAGCCTCCTTGGAGTACCGCCACGGCGAAATCGCAAGTTCGCGGCCAGTAAAGCTTTTGCTTTAGAAACGGTGGCGCACCGATCAGTTTGTGTCGGCAGTGGCGCGCTGATGCCTCGGCGCACACCTCTAAACACAGCACAGTTGACTGTACAGGTGGCGCGAAATTTTGCTAGTCTCCAAAACTTCCCAGCGCGGCTTTTACTAATTCTTCGAATTTTAAAACATAAAACCTAGGGCGGTTTGACAATTGGAATCATATTTAAAACTTATGTAAGTAGCCCGCACTGACGTCACCGCGGTGGCCATGCCGGCTTGCAAGGAGCGCAGAACTACGAAGCGTACTAATTTTTCGAATTTTAAAACATAAAACCTAGGGCGGTTTGACAATTGGAATCATATTTAAAACTTATGTAAGTAGCCCGCACTGACGTCACCGCGGTGGCCATGCCGGCTTGCAAGGAGCGCAGAACTACGAAGCGTACTAATTTTTCGAATTTTAAAACATAAAACCTAGGGCGGTTTGACAATTGGAATCATATTTAAAACTTATGTAAGTAGCCCGCACTGACGTCACCGCGGTGGCCATGCCGGCTTGCAAGGAGCGCAGAACTACGAAGCGTACTAATTTTTCGAATTTTAAAACATAAAACCTAGGGCGGTTTGACAATTGGAATCATATTTAAAACTTATGTAAGTAGCCCGCACTGACGTCACCGCGGTGGCCATGCCGGCTTGCAAGGAGCGCAGAACTACGAAGCGTACTAATTTTTCGAATTTTAAAACATAAAACCTAGGGCGGTTTGACAATTGGAATCATATTTAAAACTTATGTAAGTAGCCCGCACTGACGTCACCGCGGTGGCCATGCCGGCTTGCAAGGAGCGCAGAACTACGAAGCGTACTAATTTTTCGAATTTTAAAACATAAAACCTAGGGCGGTTTGACAATTGGAATCATATTTAAAACTTATGTAAGTAGCCCGCACTGACGTCACCGCGGTGGCCATGCCGGCTTGCAAGGAGCGCAGAACTACGAAGCGTACTAATTTTTCGAATTTTAAAACATAAAACCTAGGGCGGTTTGACAATTGGAATCATATTTAAAACTTATGTAAGTAGCCCGCACTGACGTCACCGCGGTGGCCATGCCGGCTTGCAAGGAGCGCAGAACTACGAAGCGTACTAATTTTTCGAATTTTAAAACATAAAACCTAGGGCGGTTTGACAATTGGAATCATATTTAAAACTTATGTAAGTAGCCCGCACTGACGTCACCGCGGTGGCCATGCCGGCTTGCAAGGAGCGCAGAACTACGAAGCGTACTAATTTTTCGAATTTTAAAACATAAAACCTAGGGCGGTTTGACAATTGGAATCATATTTAAAACTTATGTAAGTAGCCCGCACTGACGTCACCGCGGTGGCCATGCCGGCTTGCAAGGAGCGCAGAACTACGAAGCGTACTAATTTTTCGAATTTTAAAACATAAAACCTAGGGCGGTTTGACAATTGGAATCATATTTAAAACTTATGTAAGTAGCCCGCACTGACGTCACCGCGGTGGCCATGCCGGCTTGCAAGGAGCGCAGAACTACGAAGCGTACTAATTTTTCGAATTTTAAAACATAAAACCTAGGGCGGTTTGACAATTGGAATCATATTTAAAACTTATGTAAGTAGCCCGCACTGACGTCACCGCGGTGGCCATGCCGGCTTGCAAGGAGCGCAGAACTACGAAGCGTGCTTGCGAAATGACTTGCTGCTACCAGCACTACTGCAGCTGTGCGCGGGGCCACAGCAGCCACGCGAGTTTCAAAGCGAACCTGATTGCAAACGAGGTCTGCCGCGAACCAATGCGACCACACCCGAATTTAAATGAAGGACAGTTAGTTGCTCATAGAGAGAGAGTTTCACCTTAAACTGTTAGCAATACTTAAAATTAGGCGGAGTTAGAGGAGCGAACTCTTCGCCATAGCATTTCCAACGGTGGTGTGCATCACAGTATACAGCCGATAGGTGTTAACTAGCGTGGTGGTTAATGAATAGTTAACTTTTAACCGTTACTCATCTAATTTATTAAGAGGCTCGTAGCCCCCTCTGACTAATATATGTAACAGTTTTTGGATTCCCGAAAATGTCATTCTCCTCGCCGCTGCAGCTCAAGGAATTCTGGGGCCGCACACAGGCGATAGCGAAACCGCGCGGTGAGAAAGAGCGCCAGCCGATAGCCATGCCGCCTACGAGCACGCGTCACACAGCGCCCTTCCCGGAGCGGCCAACTGGCAGAGAACACGCGAGATGTGCTGGGAATAACAGCGTCCCTGGGAACATATTGCGCGAGCGGGTGGCAGTAGGTCAACGCCATCGGTCGGAGGGTGGACATTTTAAGAAGCTCGTCTCTCTCTGGCCGAGCGGTTTCGGTTTTGCCCGTGAGCGGCCACAAAATTCCGTGTGCTGCAGCGGCGACGCGAATAGCATTTTCGAAAATCTATAAAACTGGTATGGATATTATCTACGGCTGGCTACAGGCCTCTCAATAAATTAGGGGCTTAGCTGCAACAGTTTAAAAGGTAAATATAGAAGTTAACCAGCCGGCTAGTTACCACGTCTTAGCTCTATTCTGTTGCACAGCTCCACTAAAAAAGGCTGTTGCAAGGAAAGCGGTCTTCTAACTAAGAAATGCTCTTTAAAAGCGACTAACAGTCTTAGTTGAAACACTCTGTAGAAATCATCACTATACCGCCATTCACTCAGTGGTTGGTGGTCATCTTCATTTCGACATTTCATGCATTGCTGGTTTGGCCACGCAGAGGTATAATTAACCATTAACCACCACCCATTTATTTCAGCACGTTCCGAATGGAAGAATACCGGTACGAAGTGTTCGTTCAGCACGAGATGATCGAGGTGCCTGTGTGTGATCAGCTTGATGCCACAGGATACCAGTACGACGTGTTCGTTCAGCACGAGATGATCGAGGTGGCTGTGTGTGATCAGCTTGATGCCGCCCTCAGCGATACTCTTCAGTGCCCGCCAGCCGTAAAGGAGCAGACGTTCAAATACTTCCTGAAGGTCTACGACAGATATGAGGCCATCGTCAAGCGCTACCTTCACCTGACGGGCACACAAATGAGGCACCCTCTAAACCCCGCACGAGTGGACACCTGTCGGTTCGATGCTTTGCTTTCCCGACTACAACTTCTGAAGGAGGCGGTCCAGATGAGAAGCGAGGGGGCTGCCGTAGGAACTGCTGCCCAACGTCCTGCGCAGGTTGCCGAACAAGCCGTGGTCCGGAAGAGGAGCATGTTTGCTCAGCACGAATTCATCAAGGTGGTTTTGCGCGAAACGCTTGAAGCCTTCCTTGATGGCAGTCTTCAGTGCTCGCCGGTTTTACTACAGGGGATTTTGAAGACGTTCCTGAATCTTTACAACAAATTTGAGGCCATCGTCAAGGGCTACATTCACCTGACGGGAATACAAATGAGTCATCCTTCAAACCCCGAAACAGTGGAGACCTGCCAGTTCGCAGATCTGTTTCTGCGATTGCAACGTCTGAAGGAGGCGGTTGAGAGAAAAATTGAAACGGCTTCTGTTTATGTAACAAACTAAGTAAACTACGCAGCAGACTAAAAGACCCGTCATCGACATTATCTCTGAAGTAAAAACTTTACGTGGGACCATCGTGTGCTTCTTTCTTGTTTCTGACACTGTTCGCAGGACGAACGGAGTCAGTGTCGCAGCATGTCGCGGCCGAAACACCGACTGAAAAACGCGCAGTTTAACATCAAACACCGGTCGCTGAGAATGGCACGCGGGGATTCACAGTGGTCCTGATTAATGGTGAGCCTGGAGCAGAGGAGTGGGAGCATTTTCAACTATAGACTGTGAATAATGTCGAAAACTGCAGTACCTAATGAGGCTAGCTTATGGCTCGTAACACACTACTCGCAACTTGTGATGTATTTCCTTGCATGTTTGAATTATTTTATATTATATTCGCGTTATCAGTTGCTCAAACCTGTTGTTATGATGTATTCCAGCATGCTCATTTAAACGCCGTTATACAGTCAAGTCCACTTGAACGGTCGCAGTTGTAGCGAACGCTCACTTATTACAAACGAGGGCGATGCTACCGTCGAGATAAAACGAACAAATATGGCCCCTCCAGAACGAACGAAGGCGT
Source organism: Amblyomma americanum (assembly GCF_052857255.1). NCBI lineage: Eukaryota > Metazoa > Arthropoda > Arachnida > Ixodida > Ixodidae > Amblyomma > Amblyomma americanum. Next base: position 22,506,056 of record NC_135497.1, on the reverse strand, counting down.
GCCATAACTCGCCGCTGCGTTCGAAGATATCCCGCTTTCCGCAAGCGCGGAGATTGGATAACGTCTCCCAACCTGCGCGACACTGCCAGGACAAAGTGGCGACTTAAAAATCAACAAAAAAGGTGGAATCGATGAACCAAGTAAACGCGCGCCAAACGCACGCTGATGAGTTACAAGGCCTATAAGGTCAACCATGCTGGTGCGTGTCTGTGTACTGGCTTTGCAAAGCGCTTAGGGTGGAAGCCGTTGCTCACGGTAGTGTAGAGTGATCTCGTGATACGCGACCAATCGATCTCGAGCGTCTCCCCAGGCGTCGGCGGCTCCTGCTCGCACAGTCTCTCGCTAAATTGCAGCAGGTGACGTGGCGACAGCTACAATCCCGCACCTTCCTCTCCCCTGCCCACTTAGCCCTGGTTCACCCGGGACTGTTCAGGCCAGTATGCACCCTCTGCGGCGCTCCGAAAGCGGATTTTGCACACATTCTTTATTCTTGCTCTGAGCTCCTTCCACCAGCCGATTGGCAACTCACAGACCTCGAGCGATGGGAGGCTGCGGTGTCCAGTTCTGACCCGGCTGCCCAACGGCAGCTAGTGGACTGGGCTTTGGAAGTCGCTGAGAAGCATCACCTTCCGGCCACGACACGCATCCAAGAGCAATCCCACCACTAGGATGTAACAGTTAAGGCTTGCTCTACTTTATAAAGTTTTTCACCACCACCACCTTAGGGTGGAAGCGCGGCTGGCGCGATAAAGGGGAGCATTGAAAGCGAAACTATACTGCCCACGGTCGCCGATCAGCCAGTGGCATCGATTTGAGGCGTTCGAATACCAGTCACGTCGCCTGCATGGCCTGCCCCGGTCGACTGTCCACATTCTGCGCTACTACAGGCCGTGCGTTGCGCTAGCTTCGTCGCCGCATGGGGCTATGAATGGTAGACGTCTAATTTTTCCCTCCTCTGTCGACGTCTAAAACGCATGTGATCAGACGCATGTGGATTTGTGGCGACGCCTCGTTGATGCATAGACCATTTCGTTGGCACGGATGTCGATGCCGTTATCGCAGAGCCACGAACAGAAGAGGCCAGTGTACGCAAAGTATGCGCGGCCAGGCATTTGACGATGATGATGAGGGTGACGCCTACCAGCAGTTTCCGTGAGCGCTTCGACGGCGATCAGTTTTATTGCGCCCCCAAAGCAGCTCGTTGGCACCAATGGTCTCGACGAGGAACACGTGACCGAGTTGGAGAGCTTGGAAAGAGCCGTTATGTGGAAGGAGACCACAGTGAGACTCGCGTAACGAACTTCTTTAAAGAAATAACTGCCGCTTTTGCCTGACTTTGTATTTTGGCTTTAATGTGGGAAGACCGGTTACTACGAACATCCGATACAACGAACGGAATCCGTGCGACCGTCAGACTCGATACAAGTGGGCTCGACTGTATTACTATTGTGTTTTGTTCATTGTTTTTCTTGCGTGACGTTGCCATCCTATGCCCGCATGGACCTTCAAGATAAATAAACGAAAAAAAAATGCCGTCACATCGCTTAACGTACGCGTTACTACAATATTGTGCTAGAATTTATTTTTTTTTCCTGGTAAATTCGCTGAGCAGCCAGACTATATGCTATGATTAATGTTCCTGTACCGACAAATGGTCGCAACCTGGAATGCAGGTTGAAGCAGTTCATGTTTCAATGCGGCACCGGGTGACTGAAACTGCATTGACCTTAGCCCTGACTGCTGCTCTATGCCTATTCTACTTTTGCATGGGCATTTCAATGAAAAGAAAATGGAATAAAATCGTCAATATTTCAACTCTTAAGAAGCAGAAAGCGCTGCCAACCACTTCCCTCCGCAATATGCGATCGATTACAGCTGCTCCAGAAAACTAAGGCGCCCACCACTCATTTTAGCGAGATTTTGCCGGGCTCCGTAAAATCGGACTGCGCAGCTGCGCTCCCGTGAGCGTCGCTCAAGTGACAGGAGTTCCCCGAGAAACCTTCCCGATGCTCGCGCATATTCGCGCCTAAAAATGCAAGACGCTGGAAAGGCTCAACGTTCAAGCAGCGGCCTTCGTGATTCGCCAACCGTTCGGTCACTCCAAGCTGTGGTAGGTCGCCCCCCGTGAGGCAATAGCCCCGTATCCTCTGCCTCCGTCGTATCTGTATACTGCAAGCGTATATATACTCTCGACTTGTCGCTTATCTCAAGCTGCTTCGGGGGGCTTATCGCGAAAGCTGCGCGTGACTATGCTGTCCCAAGGTTGTGCAAGAAGGAGCAGCGCGTAGTTTTAGCACGAGCGCGTCCCTTCGGCTCCAGTGACGATGCTCTAGAATATCGGTGCGAAGCAGAGAGCCATCGAGAGTCGCAGAGGACGCGGCATTCCGCAAGGCTCGCGAAGCACTCCACCGAGCGCAGTTACGCGGGTATCCAGGGCGATTCAGCTCCAAGCGGAAAAAGAGGAGGCACGGGAGTTGCGAGAGCAGGGTGTTGAGAGGAACGTATATGTCGAGGGAACATGCAAGCTTGCGCTCCACGCCGCTAAGGCCTGCAAAGTTATCCAGTGCCGTAGTGCCCTTATCGGGACACCGGAAATTGCCAGCAAACAGCAGCGGCCGAATGAGTCAAGCTGCGATGGCGCCTGACTTACCTGAAGATGTCCGCTACGCGTTCTATGAGGTGGATAAAAGTGATGATGTTTCAATACGGCTTCGGCATTTGCACGAGGGACTTTTGTTCGTTGGTACGAGGGTATTCCGCCCTCACTGGCGTGGCATACAGGAGTTGCGCATGTGACGATTTGAGATATACTTTCACAGTAGGGCCCCTACATGCTTTTACAGGACCACATCCTCCTGCAAAAGCATGGAGGGACCCTACTGCGGACGTTCCATCACGAACGCTGCTATATATGACGCATTGTTGTCGTGGGCTGCCAAGGGTCAGCAGAGATGTATTCTCTGCATTCTGGTCAGCTGAATCTTCGTGAACCTTTCAGTTGTTAGAGACGCGTGAAAAAATAAAGCGGAAACGCAGTAAGGCGTTCAACGAGAGCACGCAGTCTCCGGCGTCGTCGTACGAAGCGGTCGTTCGCCACACAATCATCTTTATCCAGGCTCCATGCTGGCACGTTCCAGCTTGTCGGAAACGACACAGGGGCGTAAGTCAACGTTAGATAAATAAAAAAGTCGACAAGAGGCGAAGAGGGGGCTGGATATCTCTTTGACTGCGATAAAGGGCTCCTTCGTGGGCACCCTCATTCGCCGACTCTCCACCAACCCCGGAACGAAAGAAAAAGAAACGGGGACAGGCTGGAGACAAATCGGCATCGCTCCAACTTGCGCTTCTCAATAGCTAATTTGATATCGCGCTCCTGGTCACGTGCATTGGGTGTCCTCTGCGCGCCCCCGTAACCGGTTGGCGCCGGCGTTCTCCGGGACGGCTCTCTCTGTACTGCGACGCGCGCAATTTCGCCAGCCGTGCGCGGTCTTTGTCCCGGAGGCGGTCACAGTGGTCTCGCAACCCCTGCTGCTGCTCCTCTGTTCTTCGCCCCCTGCTCGCTCTTATCGAGAACTTATCGAATCCGGCCAAGTAACCGGCAAATGGTCCAGAGAACAAGGTCATATAAGGCTCAGGCGCTTGACTTATTTCCATCTGAGCCCTGACTTATTTCCATCTCGCACTATCCGCCAGCTCGCTGCAAAATCTCCGCAAAATTCCTCGTGCTCGTGACTGGTGTCAGACGCTATCTTTAGAGGCGGATGTCGTGTTCGTCGAATGCTCCGCGGGAAAATCCAAGGATGGGCGACAAGCGATGCTGTGCACGCTATCAACAGACGCATGCACCGCAAACGGGTAATCGGTATTGGTCTTCGGCCGTCAGCAGATATTCCAGGGCCCCGACAGGGTGGTGTAATCGTATATAGAAGTGGGCATTTGCATGTAGTCACGGAACCTGCCACTAGTCTAAGAGGGCAATATGGGCATGCCGACGTACAACAAATCAGAAAGAAAAAGGACACTGAAGGAACAATGAAAAAAAAATCTTAGGACGATTACGATTCTCTCTAATGCGGAATTTCAGCGAAGCTCTGTCGGTGTCTCAGGCTCTGTGGGCTCACTGCTTCGCTTTGCTGGGTCGTCGGCACGTCTGGCGACGATATTAGTTCGATAGTAGTATTAGATGATGAAGACAACGACGTGCAATGCGCAGCGCGAGACTGTGCTGCAGTTTAAGACGAAGCGCCATCGGTTGCGGCGATAGCGCTCTTCGCACAGTGGCCAGCGAAGCTGATCTGTTCGCCACGCCGCGGGCTCGAATCCGATTCACGGTAGTGTTCTTTTAATGGTTTGGCTCGGTTACGGCGGCTCAACCCACGAGCGGGCGCGAAGAGGTGAAAGGCAGCGGCCCAGTTTAATCGCCGTAAGCCGGCGGCTGCCTTGCGCTGACGTTTCCTACGCTTTCGCTCCATCGCGGCTCGCCTCGCGCGAACCTCGTCCGAGATAGCAGTTCCGGAAGTTGAAGGTTCGCCCTCAACGCGTTGTCGCCGGCGCCGTTCTCGCTTCTGCGAGGTCTGGCTACGCTGACGATCGGCATCTCCCTCGGCAGCGAGCACGACAGTGTCTTGCGAAGGGGGCAGCTGCTCCGACATCAGCGCGCAATGGTTTTGTGTCTCCGGCCGCCCACAGAGGAAATCCCGGCTGAGCTCTCACCAAGCACTTCGTTTCCGAGCTGCAGCCGCTCACGGGGAGAGAGAGAAAGACGGAGCCAATTAGACCGGCTCACGTGGCCGATGGTCTAGCGGCTCCGATGGCGGGCAGCATACGACACCGCTGCGTTTCTGTGTTCTTTCGAGCTCGATTTTCTCCCCCTACTCCTTCCCTTCTTTCCCCCATCACTGCCCCTCCATTCGCTATCTCATCTTTCTCTCCTGGCCGCTTCAATCGGTGACCTTGGACGGGCTTCATCCACGCGACGGCTCGAGATGGGCTCCGTTTAACGGCTCATGTCGGAAAACAATAACTGCACGACCAGTAGCGGACAGTATACCCACTACATGCAAACCGGGAAGGCGTGAACGAGGCCGAGTAGATAAAGTATTTTTGTTCCCCTAATGCTTTATTGTTTGTACAGTCAGTTTTGTCTTCCAATTCCTATTTGAAGATATGTATCTTCTGTTTCAATATTATAATTTTGTCCTGTCGTATGTCTCGCCTTGCCGCGAGACATTTGACCCGACTGCGGCGGCCGCGTTTGAGAAACGCTAAGGCGCCCCTGTGTTGTACGATATCAGTGCACGTTAAAGATCCCCAGGTGGCCGAAATTATTCCGGAGCCCTCCACTACGGCGCCTCTTCCTTCCCTCCTTTATCTCTTCCCTTACGGCACGGTTCAGGTGTCCTCCGAGATATGGGAGACAGTTACTGCGTCATTTCCTTTCCCCCAAAACCAATTTCCAATTCCTGCATTTCATGCCCGGCTCACGATCATTCCTTCGCTCTCTTGCCGTTACTCCTATTATTTTCCTTTCCATAGCTCGGTGCGTTGTTCGCAAATGACTTTCGTGTACCTCCAAGTTATTGAAACCGAAAATTGGTTTTCAGGAAAGGAAATGACGCTGTAACTCTCGGACATCTCGGTGGACACCCAAACCGCGCCGTAAGGGAAGGAATAAAGGAGGAGGTGAAAGAAGAAAAGAAGAGAGAGTTGCCGTAGTGGAGGGCTCCGGAATAATTTCGACCACCTGTGGATCTTTACTGTGCACTGACATCGTACAGCACACGGGCGCCTTCTGCGTTTCGCCTCCATCAAAACGCGGCCGCCGCGGTCGGGTTCGAACCCGGGAACTCCGGCTCAGCAGACGAGCGCCTGCACCACTGAGCCACCTCGACGGGTGAAGTTACTGCCCTACAGGTGAGAACTATCAAGATACAACTATTATATACAATACTTTTCTCTTGATGGAAAGTGTGATGGATCCGCTCCATCTCATTCAGTCCCGTTTAAAGCTATATATGCTTTACGCACCGAATCAAGCCCTTAATTAAGCCCCGTCTGTCTTCTTTCAGTCGGCGCCACACGTGAGGCGTGCCCTGCGCGTGTCGGGGCAGTCGAGTCACATGACCGTCCTGTCAACGAACACGTGTCGCTTCGGTCAGGCGCTGCGGGCTGGACAATATTATTTTGTATTTATTTACATCTGGCCACGCTACTTTATATCGTGGGTGCAGGAAACCTTTTCATCGCGCTTAAAGGTCGGCATCTGTCGAGATATTAGCGTCGGGGCTTCGTGTTCTCCGTGGCGACGCTCTCGAAAAGCGTTCGGGCGTGGCCTGAAGCCACGTGACCGGCTCATTCATGCGCTCCCCCACGGATCAGAGCTACAGTCGTCGGCGGCCTTGGCGCTCTCCGGGGGGCCGCGGCGTGGTCTAAAGTATCGCACATCGGCGCCGAAGGGTGTCCGGCCAGCACGGCTCACTCGAGTCAAGGTCCGGGGTCAATGGCGAATGCCCTTATCGCAGGCCGCATAGCGCGCGCGCGACTCGGAAACGTGCGTGGCTTGATAGCTTTGATACAACCGCCCCCCCCCCCCCCCCCCTCGAACGTATCGCGCCCCTTATAGATGCTAGCGCTGCGGATCCCTTGTTAGCCCGATAGGCGCGCTGGACCGATTCCGTTTCAAGTCGGCCCGATAAGGCCCTGCCATTCTGCTGTCGCTTGCGCTGAGCTGGCTGTTACGCGACCTGAGTGGGGCTGTTGCGCGACCAGGCGGAAACCATCAGCGGTTCCAAGTAGCGTAGAGCACGTGGCATCAATGTCCGCGTAGTGTAGAATCAGTCGTGGCTGGAGCCTTTGCTGGTACTTGTGCAACGCCGGCTGCCGCCGCTTGCGGATCGAGCAGTGAGAAACTTCTTGAAGTGTCTGAATAACGTTGGCAATACACGTCACTCCTTCGCTCCCCACAAAACATGCTGCCACCCACTGAAGTGTGTGTGTTGGGGGGGGGGGGAGAGAACGTGTCATGTGCAGACGAAATGAAGGTACAAAAGTCTTATGGCAACGATGGAAGCACTAAACATGCGCAATAGGGAATTTCGCAGAAATTATGCGTGTATAGGTACACCCGAAACTACGCAAATTAAAGGCATCGTGAAAAGCCTAAGGAAGTGAACAGGTGAATAGCACATACTGCAAGGGAGCATCAAGTACGGACTATGTAAAGGGGGAGAGGAAATGTAATAGCTCTGATGCGAAGCTGATGGTGATCCAACGTTGCATGCCTGGAGCACATTTTCACTTGCCTTGCACCGTCCACCGATACCTGCAGAGCCTCGGTCATTTCTGGCTACACATCTGACACTTAGTGCACGTTCTTCAAATGTACATTTTAAAGGTATTTTCTTTGCGTATTGTAGTGGCGACTCCTGACCAGGCATCGAGTGAGGCAGGCGTCTCATCAATCGACAACAGCTACTTCCTCTGCTAAACCCGGCGTGCCCATCACAAGCCGAAACTGGGCTCTGCACATTTCTGTGCCTTAATTGTCTAATGTGTGTTACCTAGTGAGCAGTTAAAAAAAGGTAAAGCATCTGTATTGTATTTCCCTACCTCATTCGCTGTGCGCTCAGCTTCAGTATGTTGTGCATGGCGACACAGTGATGTATCGAGCCTCCGCGTGTGGAAGCATACCGACGACACACAGCGCGCCGTGCAGTGTATACATTTCGTTTACGCTTGCAGGTTTTTACCAACGGAGGCTCTACATTGTTGAGCACTGAGAAGCACCCACCTCTCCTCCCCCTCACGTCTACTGAGACGTGTGCCTCCTTCAACGGCACATGCAACTGGGATGAGAGAGGAAGCGCGAAGAGAAATTACGGTACTCGTATCGCGTTAAGCCAGCAGCCTCCGGGCCACAGTGACAATTCCGCCCTTGGCAAACAGAGTGGACAGCCTGCCCCGTATCCATCACCGGGCCGTGATGTGGGTCTCACAGGACCAGCCAATCGTTTCAACGCTCTGCAGAATGGGCAGTGGTTTTCTTCTCAATCTCGAAAGCTTCGAACCGGCAGGCGGGCTGTTTGGCAAGGCCAGGGGCCAGTCACCTGACTCCAAACCTTCGGCCAGCGGAAGAGCTTCGAGCGAGAAGAAAGTCGAGAAATACGGTGGCGACCGCCCCGCGCCCGTCTGGGCCATCCGCGATATGCGCGTGCTGAAACTTTCTAACGAAAGGGACCAACAGGTTTCACCCTGTTAGTGTGACGCAGTGAGTGGCGCAGGAAAACCAAGGGCCGAGAATTGACCTCCGCGGCATCTTATGTCAGTCATCCTGAATTCATAGAACTTATCTACGACGCGCACTACGTGGTCACGGAAATAGTTATTCAGAAAAGTTATTGCAGGACCAGATACGCACTAGCCTTATCGTACGTTAGGTAAGTAAAATATGATTAGTTGAATCAATAGCTTTTGTAAAATCCGCAAACAGGGAGCACTTGGCCGTTGTCTAGACATTCATTCATTCATTCATTCATTCATTCAATCAATCAATCAATCAATCAATCAATCAATCAATCAATCAATCAATCAATCAATCGTGTGCTTTTATTTCACAGAGGTGAAAAGAGCAGCTGTGGAGATAGGGATAAAGCTGCAAAAACACAGCTTGACCGAACTCGACTTCCCAAGGCAACATTGACAAAGACATACTTCACAACAATGCCGAAAGGTCATGTAATCGGCAAAACACATTGAAAAACAGACGCCCCTATAGCACGAATAACAGGAATGTATTCTTACAAAGAGAAGAAGTTGCAGATAAAAAATTATTCACACATTACATCAAAGTGTAACGCAATGACAAAGTCACATCGTACGTCACAAAATGAGCTCATTAACTATAAAAAATATTCAAAATACATTGATTACTCAGTTATTATATCAGGGTCCCTCGAAATTAAATCATTGGGCATACTAGCTAGTGTTTAATATAATTAGTTAAACAAGGCAAGGTTAAATTAGTGAAGCTGATTTTTTTATGAATTAGATTTACTTAAGCACGTACTTAATTTTTCACGAAACAATATTTCAGTTACTAAGAGGATGTGAATTGGGTATAAATTATTATTTAGCTTTGTCATCTTTCTTTGAATACAGGAATAACATTTAGTTTCTTAATTTCTTGATAAGAAAGAGTGCCACAATTGAAAATAAGGTGAACTATATAACTAAATGCACAAAATGTACAAGAAAAACAAAGAAACATAAAAAGGTAATTTAAAATGACGCACTCACATGCACACAACCTAAACCTGGGAGAACTGTAGCATAACATGTGCCACACGTAATACTTACATATTACACATATTACGCGTCACATATTAGGTTACAACCTTTAGGAGGTTTCCGAACATCTTCTATATCTTCACAAGCGGTTATAGCCTATGCGCACTTGGTCTAAGTTTTTCCCAACCAATTTCATCAGACTAATCCGGCAGAGAACCTGCAAGAACTTCACGAAGACCTAATTTATCTTTCCTTTTTTTTTTTCAGGAAACCATGTCCTCTGGGGAGGTGGGTGGGTGCAGAAGCTGGGGTTGAAATGGATTTAGAGCTGCCGTTGTCACCGCTACTCGCATCAAAGCCTCTGTTGCAAGCGGCTGACGTGTCGTAGGCGATAATCTCGCTATTAACGCCAAGGCAGAAGGACCGATGGCGTCACATGCCGTCGTTTCTTTGACGCCGAGTTCCTCTGAGCCACGTAGCTAGGTCTCTGACCCAGTTGCACGATTCCAAGAAACTCGGAGTCAGCTGGCTCCTACGCGAGCTGACCATCCACCCTAAGCCGATGGAAAGAAGGATGGGTAGTAAGAAACATTTTGGGACCATTGGTTACAGGAAAGAGGGGTGAACTAAGAAAGCAAGAGGAATCAGGCGCCACGGAAATGTACGCAAATGAAGTTACGATATTTAGCTTCAAAGGCAGGATGATCTCTGAGCGTAGTGCATGGCACGGTAGGAAAAGATGAACTTGTAGAAAAAGAAACAAAAAAAACGGGGCAAGTATCCTAACCTAACCTCCTGCAACCTCCTCTGCTACGGAAACAGAGTTACACAATTTTTATTAGGTCATCCCACGCTTGCCATATGCAATCTGCAATTTAAATGGTCACCGCCTGGTTATGGCCAATCCCCCTTGTGGGTATGTGCCATTTTGTGAGGGGAACAACAACATATCCGCAGTAGTTCTTCCAAGGATTACTGTATAATTGCAACGATTTGTCTTTCGCTTGATATTTATTGCGCTATGTCTAGAATAAGTTTATTGCCAGCATGTAGTTTTCGTACTTTTTACTTCAGTACGAAGGTTAGAAATGTCAGAGGCAGCTGCGGTTAATGTACGGGTTGCCCCAATATGAAAGGGAACACACACAAGACTGTTATCAGTAAAGTTGAACAGTCAGCAATAAAGTTATCAAGTATTATTCATAAAACTGAACTGTTCTGTTTAGAACAGAAGAAAATAACAGATTTATGCTCATGAATATTTCCCTGAATGCGGATAATGCGTGTTCCCTTTCATAGTGGAGCTACTTGTACCTGCTCTGTTGCATCTGTATACAATGTGCAACCGTGCGCTACTGAATTAGACGCTCTCCGTGCGGTAAGGGTGGCCTCAGGCTCCTGTTTGCTTTCAGCCCCACCCAAATGCGACCGCCGCGGCCCAGGATTGGAAGCCTCGAAGTCGCCCTCGGCAGCAGGACGATGTGCTTCAGACAGCAAAAAAAAAAATGATGAGGACAAATGTTTTCGATGCTTCGTTTGGCCCTTCGTTTTACAGTTTTATTTTTATCGGAATCAGGGGGGGTAAAAATCGGGCGATATTTTACGACCTCAAATTCGGGTGCAAATCGGGTTGTTCAGAAAAAAAAAATTCCGTGGTGTTTTTTTTTCTTCGAGTAATTTTTTTCCTCCAAAAGAAAGTTTTCTAGAACATTATTTTTCTGCTAGACATAAAATGTCGTATTTTGTGCTCATTATTTCATAAACAACATGAAATTGCTGGTTTCACTAAAAAAATGCTTACGAATGAAGTTTTTTTTTTTTCTCAATCTATCACAAATATATCGTCGCGTACGTTACTAATGTCCTACGGAACACTATTCCTGCGTCTGAGCAAGACCGGATTGCCTTTATTTGTACATTGAGAAAACATTCAACATCACAGCGACCATTTCAAATGCGCAAGGCCCTTGGATCGGGGTGTCGTTAGCGTTTCACAGAGTGACTGCGATAAGAGGTCTGGTCGGTAGCCTTGTTTTGGCCCCTCGCTTCTAAACTGCCCTTTTAGAATTCATTCTCAAATTCATCCGCCTCATGCAAACGAGCG